>NC_064424.1:14395344-14703879 GCF_023375975.1 Astyanax mexicanus
TTCAGCAGAATTCTATGCAGTTGGTGCAGGCAGTCAGAATTAAAACTATTCAACACTCAGAGACCACAGAGGGAGACCACCAAGACCCATATGACTGCTCTGAAAGAGTTACAAAGCTTCAGCTGCAGAAAAGGACAAGACTCCATGAAGCATGGTGGTGGCAGCATCATGGCAGAGGGCCCAGGAATGCTGCTGGAGCTAGAGGTACACTGAAGTCCAATAGAGAAATTTGAATTTTTGGTTGGATAAAAAAAAGAATGTTCACGCACAATCAAGGAAAAGCCTAATATATATATATTGAGCAGTTATGCAAAGAGGAATGGAGTAAAATTGCAGTGGCCAGAACTGTAAGCCTGATTAAGACTACAAAACTACAAAGTGCTGTGATTAAAGCCAAAAGTGGATCTACTAAATACTTAAATAAAGGGGGGGAATATTAATGGAAATCAATGTCATATGTTTCAAATGTTTCATATTATACATACACTTATTTAACTGAAATTAGTTTGTAGAAATCTGTTTTCATTTTGGTATTGTAAAAAAAAAACCTTGATATTCGTCAAATATATAAGTGATTTATATACAAGATTTAGATTTTTAGTTCTTGCCATTTAAAATGATACGCAAGCTATTGTTTCCTACATGTAATTATTATTTTTTATAAATAGTGAGCAGCCCCCTTAAACCCCCTTACATGCAGCTTTTATATAAAACATGGTGAAAACACAACCTCCTTGTATTTTAGTTAAGGAAAAGATAAAAGATAAGAGTTATTTGCTGGTTTCTGACAGAAGCAAACATCTATCTACTGTGATTTACTCTGGGAGCTTCTATATGTGAAGATCTCAATCTCAAACATCCTATTTTGAATTAAAAGGGCAGCAAAAACGGATTTATGTGGTCTTGTTAAAACTGTATGCAGTCTACTTTCTGCTATACTTCAGAACTTTATCAGACACTTATTTGTTTTTAATTTAATTTGTTTAATTCTAGGATTGATTTTAAGGGCACTTTTGTTGTTTTTAACAGCTGTGATAACATAAAAGTGAAGTCTGTTGTGCTAAGTAAAACATTTTCTTCAAACTCTAACAAAGTTTTAACAACAAACGAAATTAAAATTGAATATCACTAAACTAGTGGACAAATACATGCAGGGCTTTGTACAAGTAACAGTCCCCTGGGGGCGCCATTTCCTCAGTTTGTGTTTGTTTCTCTAGTTTTATTGCTTTCAATTCTCCAAATAATATAAAAGTATGATTGTCTACCACTTTCTCTGTAGTGCTCACAGTTCTCTACCTCAATATGACTCTTAGGTGACATTATGTGTAGCAAACACAAAATACTCTCAATGACACATTGGCAGCAGACCTACTTACTGGCTGTTTTAAAACTTAATGGAGAACACCAGTGTAAAATGTACTTGGTTTGAAATAGACTTGGGATGAAACCTGATAACGAGTACAAACTTTTGTCTAAATAGCCCACCTTCGTTCTACCTCAGCTCAAAGTAGCTCCACACTTCAATGGTAGAACTCTGAGCACCCTGACATTAAAAACAAGCACTGAGAAAGTGCACAGATATGTTTGTATAACAAAAATAAAAAAATAAAAATAAGAAATACACACAAAACCTTGAGGTAGACAAGCACGGATGAATAGGTAGGATAAGGGAACAAATTACAAAATAATTTAGTGTAAATGCATGAATATTATAGACATATTTTCAGCAGCAGCTGGAATTTATGCATTTCCATTTTAAGCTTGTTAACTGTGTAAAAATAGTTATTTATTTTCATGGGTAATGCTATGCCCCTATCGCTAGCATTGTAAACCTGTTTGGAGCATTGGCTAAAACTGCTGTATCTGGGAATGCTGGGGGTAAACAGAGATGGGCTATTCTACAAAGGTTTATACTGGTTATCATGTTTCACGACAGCCAACATACGTTTCACACAGAATATCTTCTTTAATGCTTTTTTGGGTCTATGATAGGGTTGGGTTTTGATTGGTGTTGTGTGTTAGGAAGTGTTAGTGGCAGAAAAATAAAAAAAATAACTGCTGAAATTAACAAGGGCTCGGGATTAAAGTGTCTAGACAGGCTCACAGACTCGGCCCAAAATTATAGTTAACATTAATAGATGGAGATAATATTCTCTAACAGCAGCTCTAATTGTATTTATGATGCAAGCGATCATTTTTCTATAAAAAATATACTGAATCACATTATGAGCTTTACTTACTGTACTGCAGGCTACTCTTCCAATATGGCGCTCATGTGTCCTCCACTGTGTGTCGGTCTGTATTGTCTTGTTTGGAACGTTTTTGGCCGGTTCACATGACTTTTACCTAGATAAAACTAATTTTGATTGGCTGTTAGGTGGCTACATTTCTCAATGTATTGACTGGTGTGCAGTTAGCGTCTTCAGAAGTTCAAGCTGTTCATTCATAGATAATGCAAGGTGTGGTGGGTGAACGGATTAAAACGCAAGTGTCTAACGCCCAATCAGGGTTGCCAGGTCCGACAAAAATAGTCAGCACAAAGTCAGTCTAAAACCCGCCCTTCAAAAGCTTAAACTAACCCAAAATATATGTCTGTTACACGTTTAAAACAAATGGCAAAACAACTATAAGTGTACGACTTTTGTTTTTAAGGGATATATTATTAGTACTGCTATATATCTTAAAGTCATTAAGATAAAAATTACCTTTGAGTACTCTTTCTGTTTTTTCCCCTCCAGAACTCTCTAGCGCCCTCTAGCGTTTTTATTCATTTTCTGATATTTCCTAGAATAGAATAGAAAAATAATAATCATATAATATAATATAAACTTAATATGTTCCAAGTGAATGGGTTCATAACGTTTATTTATATAGTTTATAAATGTTTGATTCTTTTTATACTCGAAATCGTACTCAACACAGAACATTATAAAATGTTTCAGTACTACACACAGCTTTGTGCGACAAATAACAGTCCCCAGAGACAATTGTATTTTTATTGCTTTAAATTCACTGTACTGCTCACACTAGCACTAGCTTAAGCGTGGTAAACACACGCGTCTGTCAACGCCCAGTAGTTTCGCGTGCTCAGTGCAGTATTTCTAAGGCACATTTGTATTATGTGTACATGTGTATTATCGTGAACTGTGGGGTCCACATGGATCTGTGCCATACGCACAGTTTTCGTAGTGTAGTGGTTATCACGTTCGCCTAACACGCGAAAGGTCCCCGGTTCGAGACCGGGCGGAAACAATGATCTTTTTTGTGTAAAAAAAAAGTTCTCCAGAGACCCTTCTCTGGAGAACATTGTTTCCGCCCGGTCTGCGTATTTAAAAAGGTATTATAAGATTGTTCCACGCAAGTCAACTATAATGGTCAGACCCCTCCAATATCCCAATAATTTCAACCCTTTATATTCATGGCTCAATAGACCCCTGTTCCTATATGGTTGCCCATGGGACATACATTTACCATCGGTTTCCGTAGTGTAGTGGTTATCACGTTCGCCTCACACGCGAAAGGTCCCCGGTTCGAAACCGGGCGGAAACATTGTTTATTGTCTCAGATGATATGAGGCATGCATTGGCGGCCCGTCAGGGACCCAGAAAAGTGTTGTCCAGTTTCCATGTGACCTCTACATATGGATGGCACTGATGGTTCTAGAAAGGCTTAAACACAATACTCACCTCGGTTTTTACACATTACAGTTGATATCTGTTGTTGACAGGTCAGGATGAGGCTCTTTTTGTGTTTATTACCATGTTGAAGGTTGTGCTGCAGTCAGACTTATTTAACCAGATTTTCATTCGCTTTTCTTATAATGGTGCACTAATATGAGCCGATGTCTCGTCTTCTAATGTAGCTTGCTAACGCTAACATTACATTTATGCAAAGCTGCAAATAGTATTCACATTCATTACTCAAGTAGACGTATAGATACTAGGATTTAAAAATACTTTTGTAGAAGTTGAAGTATCAACTCAAACCTTTTACTTATGTAAAAGTATAAAAGCACTGCTTTTAAAACTACTTAAAGTATAAAAGTAAAAGTAATGAAAGGGGGAAAATTACCTTATAAACAGAGGCTTAGGCCACACAACAGGGGCCTATAGTGTACCACCCCCAATGACTAGATGACTATAAGAACTGAAATGGTGCTAAAAAAAGGTCTTCAGAGATTCAGAGGGATGTTATGAAATTCTTTTACAGACAGACTTAAACAGACAGCATCATACCTGTCCTTACTACATGCTTTACCAACCAGCTGTAGACTGTAGCTTTGCACAATGAACTGTGATGAACTTGCATATAGCAATAATATAAAGTACCAGTCAAAAGTTTGGACACATTGAATTCTCATTTTTTCTACATTTGTTGCAGATTAATATTAAAACGATCAAATCTATGGCACATAAATTTACAGTTATGCAGTAAACAAAACAGGAAAATAGTGAACAAAACATGTTTTATAACCTCTTACGCTACAAGCCTAAATTTACCAATTTCCGCCTGACAATACATACCCAAATTTTAAAGCTTTTCACACTAATTTTAAATAATTCAGAGAATTTTCAATCAATTAATATTACGTAGAAGCCTTTACGACATTAATTGAAACCACTTAAAAAATATACAATTGAACATGTAATATTCAAAATATGGTAAAAACAAGAAAAAAATACAAGTGCTTTTCAGATTTTCTAATTTTATTTATTTATTTTCAGATCCATAAAATGAAATATGTATGTGTTTATATAAGTGTATATAGTGTTTTTACAGAACTATATTTTGCTACAAGGTGTTTACATTCACCATGTAAAATTTTAAACTGCTCGATTTTACTGATTAAATATTATAGTGATCTCCTCCTGGTATATTCCTTTCTTTCTCCAAAGAACTGTAAACTTTATAAGATTAAAAACTACAAATTTTACTAATTTTATGACTCGGTGACAGTGACAGTATTATTATTTATTTTCTAAAAGGAAAGAACGTTACAGCTAAATAGGCTAGACAACTGAAAAACAGATATTCTAAGCCTTAATAATGGCATATTGGGTGTATATATTGAGCCTATAATTATTCATAAACACAGCCAGATATTAATTATGAAATTTTTCTGACCCGCGGGTGGGCCAGGGCGGAGAGGGGGTTTTCAGAAACGGATACATGCCGCTTAGCAAAGACACTTGCCACAGCTCCTGTGGCTTTGCACACAGCCATACGCGATCGGGCATATTAATTTGAGGACTTTTAGGAATGTGTCGTTCACAGCTTAGTTGGTAGTTGGATTTATTATTTTTAACGAGCAGATTACACGTTTGTTTTGGACTTCCATGGACAGCTAATGGGCTATTTTGGACGTGTTTGTGGTAACTTGATTTAATAGAGCAATTGTGGTAAAGGTAATTTAAATGCTTATTAAAAACAGGAGAAAGTCGGGCTTGTGTCCATGTTTTATTTATTTTTTGGTTCGCGGGCAAAGATCCAATTTTTTATGTGCACGTATTATGTAACAATACTACTGTCTCCCTCATAGGCACCTGCCTTTCAGTAGAGGCCACAGCGAGCTCCTGTGGCACATGCCATTAGATTCTTAGGCACCTGCCGTTCAGTAGAGGCTACAGCGAGCTCTCGTGGCTCATGCCATTAGATCCTTAGGCACCTGCATTTCAGTAAGGCAATTTGTATATGCATCATATTTATAAATATTTAAGTACTTTCAAGCGCAAATCCTTTATGTACTAGTATGTGTAATAGAATGGGACGGTTCTTCAAGGTTTTCATGGTCTGATTGATAACAATTAGGTTGTTTGGTTTTATAACTCTCCGAAATCTTTTTTTTTTTATATATTTTTTAGGTTTGGTGTCCAATTACTCCAAAATGATGCAGTAATATTACTTGATATGCATGACAATAATAGTATGGAATTTCTTCTTCAAGAATTACATTGTCTGATTTGATAACAATTATATTTTTTGGTTTTATAGCACTCCAAAATTCCACATTTTTGGTATCCAATTGCTCCAAAATCATACAGTAGTATCATCACTTCAAACACATATCTGGCATACATGAGAATGAGATCTTTAAGAATTAAGTGCAGTAATATAATAATCATTTGATTTGCTTTGTTAATAGCACTCCAAACATTTCCAAAGCGTTACACTGTTGTACAGACAGGCAGCAGTCTTTCTGGTGTATATTTGTTGATTAGACCTGGTTAAACTATGTTTATTTAGATTCCATTTTCAGTCTCTGCACGAGATGCGCGAGCCTCCGCTCTTTAGAGTGCGCTGTGCACGCGGCTACTGTAAAACACGCATTAGACGCGCATACCATTTATCGATGTAGATAGCACGACCGAGCTTTTTTTAAGTGCAGATTACGTGACCGTGGTCAGATAGTAAAGTGGTTTAAAGTACTATAATATTTACTGATATGATGCGTATCGCTGTGGCCTCTACTGAAAGGCAGGTGCCTATACACTGTAAAAAACAACCTATAGAATCTACTCAATAAATGTGAGGTAACAATTTGCACTCAGATTGTTTGGGTAGATTTCACCCTATATATTGAGTAAAAAATACCTGTATGTATCAGTTTTGATACACTAAAAAAATAAGGTAAAACCTACCCAACATTTCTCAATACTATTTACTTAAAAAAAGTGAGTAATATTAACATTATTGTTATTTCTTTTTCTACCTCATATTTATTAGTTACATATTATATATAATTTTTTTATCTATCTAGCTAATCGCTACTTATATAGATAAGGTTAAATTTACCTAAATAAATTATGAGGACATTTTTTTTTATTTAATTGTTAATCCAAAAGTTACTTTGGGTATTTAAGATTGCTAAGACAAAAGTGTTAATAGAAGAACATCAAATGCACAAATGTATCACTTTTGCCACTTTTCAACTCATGTGCCTATTTGCAATGTAGCCATCCATTTCATTAAAACCATGAACAGCATCAACACTTTTCTTGAACAGCTGAATAACAAAAGGTTTGCATACTTATCTATGAGATATTTGAGATGTGAAATACTTATAAAAGCACATAAAATGTAAATAACAAGAGGCATAAAACATATTTTAAGTTTTTAAAACATTTATTAACCCCAATAGGTCATAACAACAGATTACATTCAAAATATAACATGAATAATAATGCAAGTTATAGAAGCGGAATAAAGGTGTATAAAAGTTTGTGACTCAATGTGGGTAAAACAGTTCATTCCATTCGTTCCTTCTGAGGCTGTGGACCTACTTGGGCAGTTTTGCTCCAGGAAGCTCCACAACAATTTTCTGGAAAACTTTGCAAGTGTACTTGAGCTTCTTGAAGGTTGAGGGCGTAGATCAAGCCAACAGCATACATGCCTTGGTCTTGTTTACACACCCTTTCAGCACTTGGATGTCCTCTATGACAACAGACACATCTACTGGGTCATCTTCAGCGATGACATTATGGATCACGAGCACCTTCATGGTTTGATCTGTGTAGTCTTCACGTCCGTCCTCCATGGCAAAAGAATAAGAAAAAAGGAATATACAATTGATTATCATATTAACAATATAGCATTTACAATCTAATGACAAACCCAGAACATCAGAAAGAAACAAAAATGTGTCACTTAAACTCATAACAGATCTGCTACTAGACCACCTGTATACAAGGGTGAACCATTCAGATTTCAATAATCATGGCCTATCTGTATAGTTTAACGCACCTAATGTAATGTAACCCAAGTGTGTTTAAAACAATATTATAAAGAACAAACCAATATTTAAAAGGCACGCAATGTGTACAGTAATACACTGAAGGTTGGGTAAACCAACTGCCTGAAACACAGTTCTGTGATGAGCATCAAGAATTAAAATGATATTAGGGCAACCCTGTGTATACCTTAAAGGAGATCTCTGGTGTAAAAATGACTTTAGCTGTAGTAAAACATGATAAAAAGTATTTACCTTTGATGAATAGCCCACCTCAGTTCTCCCACAGCTTTCTGAGATCCAGCAATTTTGTACTGTTTATCCAAGCACACTTTACAATGGGTGAAACAGAATGAAATCGCTTTTTACACAGTTATCCAGGCTCAAAGTAGAAGGTAGAATCCAGAGAGTCTGGATAACGATGTAAAAAGCGATTTATCTGCATGGGCAAGAGTATGCCCCGTTTCACCCATTGTAAAGTCTGCTTGGACAAACAGTACAACATTGCTGGATCTCAGAAAGCTGTGGGAGAATGGAGGTGGGCTATTTATCAAAGGTAAGTACTTTAAATTTTACACCAGAGTTTTCCTTTAGGTTGATCACTAACATACCTGACAGTCTTGGAAGAGGTCTTCTTGGTGTTCCCCAGGGTACTCATGAGGCAACAGACAACTGAATTCCTCAATACTAAAAAAGTAAATTAAGAAAAAAAAATAAAAAAACAAACAAAACCGTACACACCTCATTTACAGTGTTAAGGAGTGGATGCATCCTAGCACCAGCAGCTCCTCCTTTGGCACGCAACAGCTGTAAAAGATGTGGTGTGTACCAGTCAAGCTGTGCTGGAACTCCTCTTTAACCTAGAGAACGAGATTAGAGACAAAATGAATACAACCAATTAGAGATAGTCACCAATTCCTTAAAGCAATTTATATATATATATATATATATATATATATATATATATATATATATATATATATATATATATATATTTAGTTAGTAGGTAAGTGAGGGACCATGTAAAAGGTTTCAGAACTTTATTCATGGAGGGCCAATTGTCAGCACAGCATAGAGGTTTCTCTACTTAAATAAATTCAACAAACCAGCCACATGCAGTAAGTACAAGCAGGAGTATGTAGGTAGGTACAAAAAAAATGCTGGACTACAAGACCGAATTTGTGCATAGCTAAGGTACAGTTTTAACAACAGTTTTGGCACACTAGCCCACCCACGTATGTGGACAAGGGTGAGGCTGGACAAGTTAGCTAAGCTAGCTAGGATAACCTAACTAGGTTAGTTATTTATCCAAGCACCACCCTCTTCCACACACTAAATTAACTTCGCTATTTTATCCAGCAATCACCCTCGTCAATACATACGTTACAACGTTTTAGCTAGCTAGGTAACCTAGGTTAGCTAGTGTTAACAAAGTAACCAATTTATCCAGTCCCCAACCTCTCCCACACACCGAATTAGCTCGCTAACCGAAGGTTTTAGCTAGCTAGGTAACCTAGATTAGCGAGTGTTAGCAAAGTAACTCATTTAACCAGTCCCCAACCTCTCCCACACACCAAACTAGCTCGCTAACCGAAGGTTTTAGCTAGCTAGGGAACCTAGATTAGCGAGCGTTAGCAAAGTAACTCATTTAACCAGTCCCCAACCTCTTCCACACACCGAATTAGCTCGCTAACCAAAGGTTTTAGCTAGCTAGGTAACCTAGATTAGCGAGCGTTAGCAAAGTAACTCATTTAACCAGTCCCCAACCTCTCCCACACACCGAATTAGCTCGCTAACCAAAGGTTTTAGCTAGCTAGGTAACCTAGATTAGCGAGCGTTAGCAAAGTAACTCATTTAACCAGTCCCCAACCTCTCCCACACACCGAATTAGCTCGCTAGTTGAGTGTTTTAGTTAGCTAGGTAACCTAGTGTTAGCAAATTAACTCATTTAACCAGTCCCCAACCTCTCCCACACACCGAATTAGCTCGCTAACCAAAGGTTTTAGCTAGCTAGGTAACCTATATTAGCGAGCGTTTGCAAAGTAACTCATTTAACCAGTCCCCAACCTCTCCCACACACCGAATTAGCTCGCTAACCGAAGGTTTTAGCTAGCTAGGTAACCTAGATTAGTGAGCGTTGGCAAAGTAACTCATTTAACCAGTCCCCAACCTCTCCCACACACCGAATTAGCTCGCTAACCAAAGGTTTTAGCTAGCTAGGTAACCTATATTAGCGAGCGTTTGCAAAGTAACTCATTTAACCAGTCCCCAACCTCTTCCACACACCGAATTAGCTCGCTAACCGAAGGTTTTAGCTAGCTAGGTAACCTAGATTAGTGAGCGTTGGCAAAGTAACTCATTTAACCAGTCCCCAACCTCTCCCACACACCGAATTAGCTCGCTAACCGAAGGTTTTAGCTAGCTAGGTAACCTAGATTAGCGAGCGTTAGCAAAGTAACTCATTTAACCAGTCCCCAACCTCTCCCACACACCGAATTAGCTCGCTAACCAAAGGTTTTAGCTAGCTAGGTAACCTAGATTAGCGAGCGTTAGCAAAGTAACTCATTTAACCAGTCCCCAACCTCTCCCACACACCGAATTAGCTCGCTAACCAAAGGTTTTAGCTAGCTAGGTAACCTAGATTAGCGAGCGTTACCAAAGTAACTCATTTAACCAGTCCCCAACCTCTCCCACACACCGAATTAGCTCGCTAACCGAAGGTTTTAGCTAGCTAGGTAACCTAGATTAGAGAGCGCTTGCAAAGTAACTCATTTAACCAGTCCCCAACCTCTTCCACACACCGAATTAGCCCGCTAACCGAAGGTTTTAGCTAGCTAGCTACATGAGCACACAGACTACAAATCTTGATTTAGAACTTTACTTACTTGCATCAACTTTTGCACTCATACACGGCAACAGGTTAACTAGGAATCTTACCTTCAAAACAGCAGCTCAACAACAGACGAGCAGCAGCACTCAAAACCCTCGACAAGTGCGTGAGGGACCAATAGTTTTTAAGTATATGTTACTATATATTTTTAGGTAGCAGTTGTCACTGTTAAAAAATGGGTAGTGTAGGTAGAATTTACCCATTGTAATTTATTTTTCTAGCTGACTAATACATTTGGGTATTTTTTAAACAATATGAATGGGTTATATATACCACCCTCCAAAATCATTTTTTACAGTGTAGATCTAATGGCATGTGCCACGGGAGCTCGCTATAGCCTCTACTGAAAGGCAGGTGCCAAATGACCTAATGGCATGTGCCACGGGAGCTTGCTATTGCCTCTACTGAAAGGCAGGTGCCAAATGATCTAATGGTATGTGCCACGGGAGCTTGCTATTGCCTCTACTGAAAGGCAGGTGCCTATGGATCTAATGGCATGTGTCACGGGAGCTCGTTATAGCTTCTACTGAAAGTCAGGTGCCTATAGATCTAATGGCATGTGCCACGGGAGCTCGCTATAGCCTCTACTGAAAGGCAGGTGCCAAATGATCTAATGGCATGTGCCACGGGAGCTTGCTATTGCCTCTACTGAAAGGCAGGTGCCTATGGATCTAATGGCATGTGTCACGGGAGCTCGCTATAGCCTCTACTGAAAGGCAGGTGCCTAAGAATCTAATGGCATGTGTCACGGGAGCTCGCTATAGCCTCTACTGAAAGGCAGGTGCCTATGGATCTAATGGCATGTGCCACGGGAGCTCGCTGTGGCCTCTACTGAAAGGCAGGTGCCTATGGATCTAATGGCATGTGCCACGGGAGCTCGCTGTGGCCTCTACTGAAAGGCAGGTGCCTATGGATCTAATGGCATGTGCCACGGGAGCTCGCTGTGGCCTCTACTGAAAGGCAGGTGCCAAATGATCTAATGGCATGTGCCACGGGAGCTTGCTATTGCCTCTACTGAAAGGCAGGTGCCTATGGATCTAATGGCATGTGTCACGGGAGCTCGCTATAGCCTCTACTGAAAGGCAGGTGCCTAAGAATCTAATGGCATGTGTCACGGGAGCTCGCTATAGCCTCTACTGAAAGGCAGGTGCCTATGTATCTAATGGCATGTGCCACGGGAGCTCGCTGTGGCCTCTACTGAAAGGCAGGTGCCTATGGATCTAATGGCATGTGCCACGGGAGCTCGCTGTGGCCTCTACTGAAAGGCAGGTGCCTATGGATCTAATGGCATGTGCCACGGGAGCTCGCTGTGGCCTCTACTGAAAGGCAGGTGCCTATGGATCTAATGGCATGTGCCACGGGAGCTCGCTGTGGCCTCTACTGAAAGGCAGGTGCCTATGGATCTAATGGCATGTGCCACGGGAGCTCGCTGTGGCCTCTACTGAAAGGCAGGTGCCTATGGATCTAATGGCATGTGCCACAGGAGCTCGCTGTGGCCTCTACTGAAAGGCAGGTGCCTATGAGGGAGACAGTAGTATTGTTACATAATACGTGCACATAAAAAATTGGATCTTTGCCCGCGAACCAAAAAATAAATAAAACATGGACACAAGCCCGACTTTCTCCTGTTTTTAATAAGCATTTAAATTACCTTTACCACAATTGCTCTATTAAATCAAGTTACCACAAACACGTCCAAAATAGCCCATTAGCTGTCCATGGAAGTCCAAAACAAACGCGTAATCTGCTCGTTAAAAAATAATAAATCCAACTACCAACTAAGCTGTGAACGACACATTCCTGAAAGTCCTCAAATTAATATGCCCGATCGCGTATGGCTGTGTGCAAAGCCACAGGAGCTGTGGCAAGTGTCTTTGCTAAGCGGCATGTATCCGTTTCTGAATGGCAGATGCCGCTAGCGAGCGCCCCTGGCCAGTAGCGTTCGTGGCCAGTGCCACTCTTCAAAGGCAGGTGCCAGTGGGTGTCACTTCCTGTTGCCAGTTGCCGTTTGAGTATCGAACCCTGCTCCGACGCGACAACGCACATGGTCGCACTAGCCCCCTCCAACCGGTCGCATGTGGGCGTGACAAAGGCTTTCCCTGCGTCGTCCAATTAAATCGTTTTAATAAATGGGAAATGCTTTTTATATAAGCTATTATTATTTCCAATAATTAATAAATATAAATGTGTCTTTATAGATATAAATGTTTGAATGAGCTTCATTACACTGTCTAGTGAGCAGTATATAAGCTGAAAAAAGCAAACTTTTCCAATTAAATTACATATTAATATTTTAAAAACCCACCAGAGACCCCAACAATCACAGCAGCCTTTCTCCTCGCTGACAGAGTCCCTGTGAATCAGCAGGGATTTTATAAAGAACAGGGAAGCCTGAAACTTCTCTTCCAGGCTTCTCTGGACGCTTGAAAGCGGAACTAAAATGTTTTCATGCGCTGCGCTGAGGACGCGTTACAGGCCAACACCTGCTCTCTGATTGGATAGACGCATTGCGTTGGACGGACTCATTTGCATAAAGTTCAGCTCGGCTCAACTTTTCATCGCATCGCATCCCCCGCTCTCGACGCGTCGGACCCATGATGCACCGCTCTGACGCAGAGCCAGATTAATAATTTAATGAAGGTTTCTAAGCGACTGAAGTAAATATAATATAATAATAAATATAAATATAATAAATATGTAACTTGTAAGTCTATGTCTGTAAATGACATTACTTGTTTCCTTATGGAAATAGAAAAATTACCGGATCTGCTGAAGCATAAAAACTAATATTAATAATATTATGCTTAAACAACAACAAAACAATAATATTCATAGTAAATTAAGAATAATTTACATCTTATAATAATAATAATATTATATAATTATAATATATAATTTTATATAATATATATATATAATATATTATAATTATACTGTATAATTATAATATTTTAATAAGAATAAAAATAAGAAGAATCAGCTAATTTAATAAATTAATAAATTCATTTATTGAAACCCTGATGTTTTTGCAACAATAGGGTTCTTCATGTGTGATATACTGACAAGGTGATGTGATTTCCGTCTGGATAAAAAAAAAAGTGGGGAGCTGCACAGCATTTTGCTTTCACCTAAACCTAGAGTTTATTTTTACATTGATACAGCATAAATATTAGACTAATAAAAGGCATGAGCACCAGCGGAAATGTCTACAGATGGTATATTGTTAATTGTGTCTAAAAAACTGTGTCTGAAGAGCTCAGGATCTCGGATCTGCAGTGAATTGCTTTAGACTGAGTCTCTCTGTAAGAGCATTGGCTGAACAGAGTTTAAATGTTTTGGCTTTCAAAACTGGAAGGTGGAGCTCATTATCTTATTATTAAACGGCGCTTTTTACGCCGCTTTTTACGGCGTCAAGAGAGACACTAAACGCCGCTTTTTACGCCGTCTTATTGCACTGAGACGCGCTCTGTACGGCGCGCCAAAAGGGTCGAAAAACGCCGGGGGAAACGGCGTTTTCTGTGCTTTTAGCGGCGTTTTTAACGCCGTCGTGAAATCATACGGCGTATATTACGGCGTCTTGAAATCATACGGCGTATATTACGACGTAAAACCCACACAGAACGCCATATTTTACGCCGTTCTTTTCGATAAAAGGCGTCTGGTCCAGGCGTTTTTTGGGCCTTTTGGCGTTCCATAAGTGCGACCGTGTGCGCTGTCGCGTCGGAGCAGTGTAAATTCACCGTTACTGCCAGGGCGCGTTAAGGCGATAAAGTAGAAGCTTTTGCTTTGATGCCAGTGTTGCCTACTCTCAGCGCTCCCTTAGCCAGTTTGGAACCGAGAATATTTAAGGATGATCCAAACTCACACGTAGCTAAAGGAAGGTAATCCAGGTCCGAAATTAAAAATCCATCCCAGGGATTAGGTCCAGTTAGCTCCAGAGCCAGCCAGGGAATTGGAGCGAAATCCTGGGATGGATTTCTACTTTTTAACCCTAAATTACCCACCTATACACCCAAACTCAAAGCCCACACAAGCTATCCAATGGAATTTGCAACATTGAATCATAGCCTAGGCCTAGCAAGCAAACCTTGGCTTGTCTTGGCCTGTACCACGCCATGGAAAACATTTCAAATTCTTGTCCACAATTGACTGTAGGAAACATTCAGTTTACCTCAATATGCTTTTTTCAATTAGATGGTGGGTTTCTGAAAGCCATTAGCTCGTGGTGCTGGGGCGCAGAGCTAATTGGAAAAAAGAGTTATTTTTGTATCCGACCATTCCGATGCCACTCGCTGCAGCTGGAGACTGGGGTCTTCCTACTTTCTCGCTGGAAGTGCGACACCTCGCTCCACTTCTCTCGAGTTTCTTCCATGGCTGCGATGCGTCGAGATCGGGGGATGCGATGCGATGAAAAGTTGAGCCGAGCTCAACTTTATGCAAATGAATCCGTCCAACAATGTGTCTATCCAATCAGAGAGCAGGTGTTTGCCTGATAGGTGTTCTCAGCGCAGTGTATGAAAACATTTAAGTTCCGTTTCAAGCGTCCAGAGAAGCCTGAAAAAGAAGTTAGGCTTACTTTGTTAAATCCCTGCGATTTACAGTGACTCTGTCAGCGAGGTGGGTTTTTAAAATATTTATATTTTATTTTATTAGGAAAATTTTGCTTTTGTTAGCTTAAAGCTCAATCAAACGTTTATATTTATAAATACACATTTATATGTATTACTTTATATGAAATAATAATAGCTTGTATAAAAGCATTTCCCATTTATTTAATTGGACAACGCAGGGAACGCCTTTGTAAAGCCCACATGCGACCAGTTGGAGGCGGGCAGTGAGATCATGTGCGTGCACCGGGCCGCCAACTCATGCCCCACGTGGACATGTGGGGAAAATAAACAATGTTTCCGCCCGGTTTCGAACCGGGGACCTTTCGCGTGTGAGGCGAACGTGATAACCACTACACTACGGAAACTGAGAGAGAGAACTTCAGGGCCACCATATGGGAACAGGGGGTTAGTATGAGATTAAAGTAAGGCTTGGAATTACTGGGGGATTTGGAGCGGTCTGACCATTCTAGTTAAGACTTGCGTGGAACATTCTTATAATACCGTTTTAAAAAAAACTTTTTGTAAGTGTTTAGTTGAGGAACCTCCACCATTGTTTTATAATCAGTAAGAAGTTAGCAGACTTAAAAATGACAGTACAAGCAATTCCTGATGAATTTTTTTACTAGATGCACAGTGTAAAAAACAAAACAAATATATGATCAAATGCTGCCGAAGGCTAAATTCTTGCATGTGAAGTTTATTTTTCCTTCTAGTAAATAATAAAATGTAGCTGTTATAAGTATTTTAGAACATCATGTTTGGGATTGGCGTTTAAGGATTGAACCCTCACTGTAGAGGATTGCTGATTTTGATCCCGTTCTTCTGTACTGTTTCACAAAGCGTATAAAATGTACTTAATATTCAGAACTGAAATTATACTGATATCAAATTGAAGTGACCCTTTTTTTGGTTTATGAATGATCATGTGATTCTCGGCGTTACAAAATAAAGATTGTTTCCGCCCGGTCTCGAACCGGGGACCTTTCGCGTGTTAGGCGAACGTGATAACCACTACACTACGGAAACCCCTGTCGTAATGTTGATCCTTGTGGACCCCTCAGTCTACAATCATACACTGCAACACCACAGATTTAATAAGTTTGTAAAAAGGACATCCTTGCTGTCAAAAAAGTCAGAGAACACAATACAAGCATCAGAACTTCTGGAACAATGTGCTTCAGACAGATGAATCCACAATCCAATTATTTGGTAATAGTAACAGAAGGCATGCTTGGTGCAAAACCAATCACAGCACTATCGGTATTGACAGTCGCGTGTGTTTACCACGCTTAACGTCACCAAAGCGCCATATTTAAGGAAGTGTTAGTGTGAGCAGTACAGTGAATTTGATTTTAAGAACAAGGTTTCAGACCCAAAATCTTGTCAAAACTATGGATAAACTGTGTTATGGGCAGCAGGCAAGTTTGATGCTATAACAAATTTTACTCAAAGCAAATAATCAGTGTAAAAATCATGAAACATCCAAATGATTCTGAAGTACAGTGGATAATAGACTGTGTTAATTTTTTCAGACCATATTATCAGACATATCTGATTCTGCTGTGCTGTCTGTATATACTAGCCTACTCCTTACATTTTAAAAAATAGCCTCGTTACTCATATTTTATTCCAGCAACATAAAAACAAACAAATAGATAAATCGCGCCATCCGGAAAGCTTGTAGTTGGATAACAAGTATAAACCATAGACTGTTTTTTTTTTTCATTTTTACGTTTTGCAAGTTGGATTATACCATCAGGTTTGGGTTATAAGACACAAAAATGCACAAATCTAAAAATTAAGAGAAGATTCACCTTTTCATTTTTCTTAAAATTCTGTTTGCGATAGGCTGAAATGAAAAACTAGATAATAATAAAAAACTGTATTAAAACCCATTTCTTCTTCACGCTACTGATTAGAAAAAAATTATTAAGTTTATACCAAATTTTCTATTTTCGAATTTAGTTTGATATGGTCAGAAATTTAAACTGCTAAGCGTTACACTGACCATGTTACTGTAGTTATTTAAATGTACATACGTATAAGAACAATATATTCATAATTAGTTAAAAAAATATGTAAACTTTTCTAGAAATGTAGCCTGATTTAATAATGTAGGGTTTTTTTTATCGCCTCACTGTATGTGATGGTCAGACTCTGCCCTCATGTGGTAAATTGAAGTGTGGCCTCACTGTAGTCTCGCGAGTTTTGAGCGGGATCTGCTCGCCCTTCCTTTCAGGCCTGTGTTTTTACCCGCTCTCAGCTCAGGGGAAGTTTATAATGGCAGAGACAAAAGGCCGCTCTGCTCGGATTTCCTCAATGAACTGGACGAAGTCGCTCGGTTCTGAGTGTTCTCGATAGATTTTCGGGATTGGTAGATGCGGTGAATACAGGTGACTGGCCTCAGGAACACTGCGCAGGTAATTTAGCTGTGTATTGTGGCTTTTTTGTGGGGTATTTTTGTTCTGGTCGCAGCGCAGCCGTTACCTAACATAGCTAACCTAACCTAATCTAATCTAACTAGCCAGCCTTACATATATAACTATCTGAAGGGACCCGGAGGCGTTACCTAGCCAGCTATCCTGATATTCAGATTCAGTTCGTGCGTTTGCCGTGTTTGTTAGAGGACACCAGGCTCTAGTTGTTGTCAGGTGCATTATCCAGTGTACAGAGAGTCTGAGCTCAGCTGCTGCTGCACTATTACATAATGCTGAAGCTGAACTGACCGAGCTGCCTGACAGCGCTCACACTCACTAACCCACTGATCTTTAACTGCAGATCACAGGCCTCCAAGAGCGATGTAAGGATTTTTTAATAACCTTTTTGTATTGTTAGATATATAACTGTAATAATTGTCTGCCACGTGGAATTAAAGCATATTATCCCTTTCTGAGTGAATGACATGTTATGTCTCAACCCTAATGTTGTTTATTGAGGGATTTAGTGGGTTTTATTTTGAGCTACAGTCTGTGGTGAACTATTTTTCCCCTCTTATAACTTAAATGCGTATCTCTGTAGTGCAGTTTGTAGTAGTACAAATTCTAACATTTACATTTACTTAAGATAAGTTAATGTAGCTAATAAACACAACACATCTAGCATATCTAGCTGTAAAGACATTCTGTTAATTCATATTTGTGGGATAAATATTCCTAATGTAGCCCCTTTTCTCGTATCTACATATACATTTTTTTCTTAGTAAAATTGTAATTTCAGATATGCAAGTTTTAATTCTGGCTAGTTTTAGATATATCAGTATGGGCAATATGACAATTTTATTGGTATACATTTTCTTATCATACAGCTCTGGAAAAAATAAGAGACCACTTCTAATTCTAAATCAGTTTCTCTGATGTTGCTATTTATGTTATATTTATTTTGTTTTATTCTATAAACTACGGACTACATTTATCCCAAATAAAAATATTGTCAAACTATGCAAAGAAAACAAGTTCATATTCATAAAGTTTTAAGAGTTCAGAAATCAATATTTCGTGGAATAACTGGTTTTAATCACAGTTTTTATGCATCTTGGCATGTTTTCCTCCACCAGTCTTACACACTGTTTTTAGATAACTTTAGGCCACACCTGGTGCAAAAAAATGTAAGCAGTTCAGCTTGGTTTCATGGCTTGTAATTATCCATCTTTTTCTTGATTATATTCCAGAGGTTTTCAATTTGGTCAAATCCAAGAAACTCCATCATTTTTAAGTGGTCTCCTATTTTTCTCCAGAACTTCATTCTCTTTGGTGTGCTATCAACAAATATATCATGTTTGTTTGTTGATTAATTAATGTGCTATTTTCCTGTACATTGCAATGGCTTTAAAACCAATAATACATTCTATAACAAAAAAGAAACAAATAAATAGAAATATCAAGGATATCCGTTTTGTTTAAGGAACACTGACCCAACAGGACATTTTATTGTAGAGAGCATAATTACTCCCCTTTAATTGAATGAATTGTATATTATGAGGAAAAAAGTCACTGTACTTAATATCGGGAAATATTTCTATTTGTTGCTTCAGGTCAAAACGTAAATGATTTAGCTCATAAGCTGTCTAGTAACAATTAGGGATGCACCCAATTTGCCAAAAAAGGTCTGAATTTACTGGTTTAATTAATTAGCAGTGGTGAAAAAAGTGGCAATAAAGTGCAATAAAACTTGCTTCATATTTGACATTTGACCTTCAGGCAAGTTTTAACCAAAAAGTTCTCTTAATGTGCATGGTTATGGGTAATAAAAAAAAAAAGCAGTAGTAACATCACCACAAAAAAAGATATGCTGACTCAGCAAAATAAGTAATCTATAACGAGTAGCATAGCATTTCAGATCTGTAGAGTTTATGCTGTTACCAGTATAATTTCATGGTTGATTGCTTAAAATGAGTGTTGCCAGTATAAACGACATTACATTGATATTGAATTTAATCTTTTACTAGTAGTAGAATTTTATGTTAAAAGGTTTTGCAGTGATGGTCAGTATTTTTAGTTGGATTTTAGTTCTCATTTATACTAATGTATGTTCTAACCATTCAAACAGAAATAAAAACTTATATACTGTTTGTTTTTCTAAATGTTTTACTGTGTTGTACATAGCTTTTGGTTTATACTGGATTTCATTAATGTTGGTAGTTCTGCTTTTAGTAATACCTTAAACACCGGTGACTCTGGGCTCAATATAAATCTTATCTGTTTTGTAAATTGTTGATTGCTCTTTTTTTTCTTTTTTTTTTTTTTTTTTTTTTTTTTTTTTTAGCTATATCTCTTTCACCGTTGCCTGAACTCCAATAGTAAATAGCACAATGCTCAGTGTGCAACCTTCACTCTGGGTGAATCAGCAGGATCCGGTGCTATAGCAGCAGTACTCAAGGCCTTTGTGCCCTGAACTGGTAAGCACACACTCACCTCTGTGTTACAGGTTTCATTGCTTGTTCCTGGAAAAAAAAAAAAAAACATAGGGGAACTAAAAAAAAAAAAAAACCACAGCACCGTTTACCCTTAGTACACTGAACATTACCACGAGTTGCACAAGTTGTTTTTTATAAGCTAGCGTAGTGTTTGTGTAGTGTGGTGTCACTGGGGTAAGATTTGTTTCTTGCACATATTTATAATAATATAATATAATGATTCACATTGAACACATCAGTAGATTACTGGTTGCCAAGTTTCCTCCCAGTATTGACCACTGGTTTGTGGTTCTTACCAATGTAATCCTTTAAGTAAGCACTTCTGTGTGCTTAGTTACTCTTTCAAAGAGAATCCAAAGAAATGTTCTGTTCTTGTACACAGAGTTTCCTTCTGGTTCTTGGAGTACACTTTGTTTGTTTGTCTTCTTTATCATATTTACCCCAACCTGTCAAACAGAATGTACCTTTCTGTCATGTCACAAACTAAGCTCATTCAGTCTAGAGTAAAGGGAGTTATAGTTTAATGCGCTGGCTCATGATTTTGTAATTAAGTTCCAGCCAGTTAATGATTAATTAACAAAGATTTGGACATTGCTTTTCACTTAACATTACATCAAATAAAGAAAACCCATGTGTTAAATTTTGCATGAGTGTTGTGCTCTTAAACACATTTTCAGTTTAGTATGTTTAGAAATTTGCAGTGTCTAATCATTTTTCAGTTAAACATGAAAACTGTACTTTGACTGCTTTGAATGACTTTTCCTTTTGCAGTTATCCTCCTTACTTTTTTGCCCAGGAGGAAAGACCCTGTTTACACATGGTCACTTTATGTGACAAGTTTTTTTTAAGTATTTAAATGCATCTCCAAATACCTTCAGACAATTTTTTTCTGTGCAGGACATAATATTAAAACTAGCTTGATTCATTTACACTGAAATGGACTGATTGTTTAAGATGCATTTTGGGTGTGTCTACACACTAAATTCGTCAGTCCAGAATGTTATGTTATGAAGAAAAATGATTTTACTTCAGTATTACGTATTATCTACACAAAAATACAACAATCCTGTTAGCATTGGTCAATACCGAGCACACTCTGATCAATCTGGGGCAAAATGTATTGGAAAATCTGATGTCAGTGCTGGTCAAGAGTCCTGTAAATCTTGCCTTGTGACCAGGCAGTGATTCGTTTGAAATTTTGAATGTTGTAATACGTATCTTGGTATTGAAATGGAAATAAAATCAACCCAAATTAAACTTTTAACAAAACCTGGTCAATTTTATTCTGGCAGGTTCGGTCCAGCTCTGCTGTTGGTGGATATTCCGTATATTATTGCACATTTTTGCCGAAGACAAAGTCAGTCCTTAGTGCCCATAATGTCTGGACCTGGAGACATTCCAGGTGAGTACAGTCTGTGCTTGGACGTTTACTTGGATGTTTTGTTCTTGTTTGTGTAACCTGGTTATGTCTGTGGCATGGTTCTGTATATTTCTTGGCCAAAAGTACGGAGAGCTTGAAAGATTGCATAAAACAGTCTGTTTTTGTGTGACTGATTTTTTTTTCTTCATTGCATTTGTACCAGTTGGCCTTCTTGACCAACTGCCCAGATAGTGACAAACACATATGACAAACAAGAGTTACATAAGATTCAAGCAGATGGCAAAGTTATATATTTAATAATAACAATTGTACATTTAAATATCATAATCCAGTATTCATATTTTGTGTGTTTGTCTCATTATTTCAAGTCATTTTACACTGGGAGTTTTAGTTGTCTATAACTGGTCCATGGAACATGTTTTAGGTTCATAAAAAAACAATATGCAGTACAACTCTATTGAGCACACTGCTGATGCCAATGTAGTCACCTGTGTTTTTTTGTTACAGCCCTGGAGGCGGGCTCCGGAATAAGCGAGGGCCTCCTAGGGGGCATGTCTGTGCCCATGGGAATGCCCCGCCGAGCCATCAGCTATGATGAGAACCTGGAGCGACCCATGTCTCCTCCCCCCTCTGACATCAACATTACCAACCTGTGGAGGAGGCCCGTCATCCCGGAAAGAAAGTTCTCCCGATTGGCTGAGGTGATATTTTTACTATAGATTTAATGTTTAATGAATACAAGGCTGACTGCGCACTCAGGAATGTTACTGTAATGCTGTTG
Source organism: Astyanax mexicanus (assembly GCF_023375975.1). Taxonomy (NCBI): domain Eukaryota; kingdom Metazoa; phylum Chordata; class Actinopteri; order Characiformes; family Acestrorhamphidae; genus Astyanax; species Astyanax mexicanus. Next base: position 14,417,645 of record NC_064424.1, read on the forward strand.
TGCTTGTGGTCAGCTGATTGCATTGGTTTAAACAGTGCTTTGTGATTTATAGAGCTCAACAATAGTCAACCCTAAGCCCTATTTGAAAGGGATTAAATTGACATGGGCTCCTGGGATAATTTGATCTTTCACAGGTGCTCCCCTGTGATTTTTATGTCAGCCTGGATTGGTTAAGTCTGTCTTTCTGCCTTTTTTCTCGGAGAAAACGGCGGATTATCCACTGTTTTTCTTTGAACTCTGTGGTTTTATGCAGATCTCCTTATGTTTGGGTTGGGGAGTTTTTATCTTATGTCATGTACCTTACTCGGTCTCTGAGAGTGGACATCCTTTAGAGATAATTTCATTACGTATTCACTTTCCAAATTCTGATGAAAAGTCAAGACGACCAAATTCACAATTAGTTCAGTTGTATAACTCAACCTTTGACCTTGTGACCATATGAAGCAAAGATTAAGTAACTAGTAGTTTTGTTATAGCCTGGGTGTGAGCATTCTGTCATTAAGAAGATTTTTTGTTGTAATACAAACGCCCTTGTTACACACTAATCCAGTTTAAGCAGAGCTTTAGGACACAAGTGCATCTAATACCATGCTTATTTGTTCTTTTCTAAGCTAACTTCATAATTGTTATTCATGAGAAAAGTTAGTGTATTATGTTTTAGTTAACCTTAACAAGTAATTATTTAACCACTTGATTAAGCCAATTGAAAATACTCCTTTATTAGTGGGATAAACTATGTCTCTTTACATTATGTTGATTAAGATTAGCCATGTAGTGCATATATCTTGGGATTTCCAGTGTATGCATTTCAGTGTATTTTTTCTCACAGACAGTTTGTTTTAAAGAGAATTTTTGTTTTACATAATATTTATATTTTCTAAGTAGTGAAACATTGAATCAGGTGTGTTGGTTGTGGGGAACCTGTTTACACCTGGTCACTTTATGTGACAAGTATTTAAAGTATATAAATGCATCTTCAAATGCTTTAATAAGACATACATTTTTTCAGTGCAGGACATAATAATGAAATTTGCTTGGTGGGTCCCGAATATCTGGTGTTTTGTTTTTGGGATGTACCTTTTGAGAGAGATGCATTTACACTGAAGAGGATTGGTTGTTTAAGATGTGTTTTGGTTGTGTTTACACACTAAATGCGTCAGTCTAGAATGTAACATTATGAAACAAAATGATTTTTCTTCAGTATTACGCAGTTGCACATTTTACCTAAACTGTGTAGCTCTATTATCTATACGAAACCACAACAGGCCTATCAGCATTGGCCAATACCAAGCACGCCATTAAGATCGATCAGGAGCGAAATATGTAATAGAACATCTGACGTCAAGAGTCCAGGAAATCTTGTCTTGGAGGCAGTAATTATTTAGAAATATTGAATGTTGTGTTTTGATGATCAGGTTGGTTGTTGGCTTTACATTGGTGCTATTGATCACCATTATTATGCTTTAATTGTTTTTATTCAGCTTTTTTTATTCTTGAACCAAAAAAACAAAGTGAATTTCACAAAGCTAGCATTTGTTCTCGCAGTTCTAAAGGGTGACCTGTTTTATGTGCTCTCAGGAAGAGGAATCAGAGAATGTGATAAAGAACACCCCTGCACTTGAGCCTCCCCATCCTCCAGCTCCAGTGGTGAAGGCCAAAGCTTCAGTTCTCATGAACTCCCTCATTATTAGTAAGAGCAATACACAATACAGTTAACCTACAGTTAATCTATTCTAGTCTTGTGGACATTTGATTTTCGATCCCTGTTAATATATAAAAAGCATGTAAAAATACTTTTACTAGCTGATGATAATAATAATTTCAGATGGTCATTACTAGTTGTTTCTTGTTTTTTTGTGCTCTAGAGCAGACACAGGAGAGCATTCAGAGCTTCGAAAAGAAAGCAGGACTGACTGATACAGGTTACACCCCCCACAAAGGCCTGGCTGCTGAAGAAACCCGCTACCACCGCATGTCTGAATCACTGCAGGTACTTTTTTTTTTTTCTTTTAATGCTGTTTAATTCACACATTTACCATTCTAGTAAAGATGCAAGTATGAAGATTCACGTATCTTTATAACATGAATGGGTCTTTTTTATTTTTAGGACTAAAAATTATTGCAAATAGAATGGCTACTCTTGGCTTCTTTCAATGGTCCTGCTTGTTCTTTTTCTCCGATGTTGTAGAAATTACACATGCAAAGTGGAGACCTCAAGGAGGAGAAGCAGCCATCTTCTGGTCAATCAACCCCAAGCGGAACCCCTCAATCATCTCCCAAACAGAAGCGCAGGTACAAATTACATTTTATATACGTTTTTATAAAGGGAGCATCAGCAGTTGAAACTTTGTGTAGAAAGGTGGCAGGTATAGGGTGAAAAAAAGACTGACTGACTAAATCTTTGTAAATGTTTCCTGTGTCAGAAGCTGGTTCAGCAGTCAGGGCTCAACCACCTCCCTCACAGGCTCAGAGCTCAGCTCCAGTTCCAGTTCTAGTACGGACCTGGCTGGAGGAGAAGGAGTTATGGAACGCTGGAGTGTCTTTGGGCCCAGACCACAGGTCCATAAATCCACCTCCGACATGGGTGGAGAACCTGGCACTGCAGGTAAAGTAAAAACACTATCCGTGCATAATAGAATTATAGTGAAAAGCCTTTGAAACCTGGAGCTGAGCTTACTTGTAGTTAACTTAATGTTTTAGATAACTCACCTTATTATAGTGAATTGCTAGAACCTCAAGTAAAGCATGATCAGTAGTTTTATAGTTAAAAGGGAAGAAGATAGCAAAGAAGAAGAAAGGAAAGGGAGGTGTTCTGCCAGCCTGAAAAATGAGTACAGCAGGTTCATATCTAATCTCGCTATGTCCTTCTCTAGGAACAACCAGTTTTCATACGTCAGGCAGTCTTTTAAGTCTCTTAAAGGTGAATGGGTAGTCGAGATATTATTAGCATTACAGTCAAATAGCTTTTTATCCCATATTTCATGTATTTCAACTACTTGTTCAGTCTCACTTCTGCTAAACACAAACGTGTCTTGATAACAGCATGACAGCATCAGTAGAACTTATCAGTCCCATGAAATACACGAACACTGTCCGAAGTTATTATGACCCAAGTCATTGTGACATCTGGTGTCCAAGCCATGTTGGTAATTTACAGAGAAGTATTGAGGGCTCAAGGCTTATAAGGAATCTATCCATCCATATTGCCAGAAAAAATATTACTAAAGACCGTGTGTGCCTATAGTAATTAAGATTAAGCCACAGTGAGTGTAAAATAACTCTCTATCCAACTTTTTTTTTTCTTACACCAGAATCAGCCTTCATTTATATAATACAATCAGTAGTAAATCTTGGCCACTGTGGTTTGCTTTTGTACTACAAAATTTGGCTCAACATTTTCAGCAGTTATTTCTCCCAATTTTATTTAATGATTTGTTTGACTACTGCAATATTAGGATTACTCAACCCCTTCTTAATAAGCATACTTAGTACCTAGTATAAAACTTTCTGTTTTGTCATTATGACCTGCTGCAAATGTGGTCATGTACAGCCAGGCATCAGCATCTGGTAGCATTCCTGAGGAGTCTTAACCCATTCCACAGGGACAAATGTGTCCAGTTCACTAATATTCTAATATGGGTTTGCATTATTCTCAAATTTAAAATCAGGCGCTAAAATAGACTGTTGTGGGACTACACAAGGTATAGGAAACTGTTACCAAATTATTCTTAAATTATTATTAGTGGTTTATGTATTTAGATGAAACAAAATATGAAAATTTAATTTTTTTTTGTTATGGACACATTGCTTTCTGACTCTCAAGTCTATTTTAATAATACCTGCTATTTATGCTGTTTAAAAGCTGACAGTCTTGATGAAATGTGGTGCAACTGTCAAAAAGAGCGTCAGTATATTATAACTCCATATGTAAAACACTCCATGCCTGAAATATATTAACTCCCAAATGTCCATCTATTGTGTTTTAGCACATTTATTGCAGTATCAGTGCTCCCAGCACACAGGATGAGGGTGGTTGGTGAATCTCTTTATTTTAATCCGTTTTTGTAACTAGGCCATACAGCTGAATTAAATGTGTTTTTTTATTTATTGTGACGTTTGATAAGTGTTCAATTCTGATCATTTCAATTTCATATTAAAGATGTGTATTTGCACAGCTCTATCATACAATCTCTGTACAATGGCAGCTCTTTCTCATCTCAATCTGTGTAAATGGAACCTTTTCTGACTATTTTCTCTACTTGATTTGTTGATTGATTTGAGCATTGGTTTAAACAAAGCAGTGTCTGTATAGTACCAGCCCTAAGAAATGCTGTCATTATTTAGCAAGTGCCTTTAGCTGTATTGACTGACCACGTCAAACAGACTTTCTTCTGTTGTCTTTTGGCTCTCTGCACTGTTTACAAAGGCAAGGTCCAGCACACTAATGACGCTGAGCGAAATGCCCCCCAGATCTGCTGAATGTTTGCTAATGGTTTAGCAGTGGGGATGTTATCTGTTACCCCCCTCTCTTCACATATTCACAACTGAACCCAGCAGCAGGATGAAATTTCTTTTCTCTCACTTTCTTTTGGATCAACAGGGGGCTTTGCCCTGCAGCCTTACAAAGGAGCCCAGAAGCCCACCCCCATGGAAGTCATGAAAGCACAGGCCACCCGGCTGGCAGAGGATCCAACTAACTTCAAGGCTCCACCCAAGATGGAGATCCCCACTGTGGACGGCAAGCGTCAGATTACACGCCCCCACAAACTTAAACACCGTGACATGAACGTGCTGACCCCCTCAGGCTTCTGAAAGCCCACCCTAGCGGACCTTCACCCCACTGGAAACACGTAGCTGGTCTACCCTCTTTCCTTTCCCATTTGTGTCCCTCGTGCTGTGAGGTGACTGAAGTTTTGTTTTTTGCCCTTCGGTTAAAACCTTCTGTGCCCACATGATTCCTCAAGATGGCCTTCCTCTCGCGTCTTAGTGTAAATGTTCTATCTGAAAAGAAATGTGTATGTAATACCTTTTCACAGTCTTCACACTCTTGCCTTTTAGTAAGGGCCCCAGTCAGATTCCATTAAGTGTATATCTATATCTGCGTGAGTGTGTTCATGTCTTCTAATCCACAACAGTGTTAAATGACTTCTAATCCACTCTCAGTAAAAAACATTTAGAGTAAAGCTCGACGTCAGCCTACTGGCCTCTAGATGCTCTAGGTGTCCTTATTTGCATGTACTGTACTGCAGCAGTGGGGTTGTTACTAAACTCCTCACTTTTTCTGTCTGCTAGAAGCTGTCACATTCAGGCCATCAAAATCATGGTGGCTTTTGTATATTTTCAACATTTAATATTTCGAAATATGTAGTATGATGTATCCTCAACTTAGTTCTGACACTGTGATGTCAAGTCTATTGTCCTGAGGCGTTCATTTTGTTTGGCTCAAGAGGAGTTTTACTATTTAATGTAAATGGCATAAAGGGTTGTTTCTATTTTTGTTAAATGGTAAATTTTATTTGTAACCAAATTCAAGAAATTGAATGTAGGGTTCAATCTTCTTGGTGGACCTGTTGAACATGAATAAACCTAAAAAGGGAGTTTACCATTGAGTGAGTGTCGTTTTTAATTCTGCTGCCTATACTTTGGCCATTGGTTGAAAATTGGTCTTTTTCTGGGAGTGTCAGTTAAAAAATATAATTCTCTCAAGCACTCTCACTATAGCACGGCATCTTTGTGCAGAGTACAATGTTCACTTCTACCAAACAATGTTCACTTCCCAACCAAGTGGATTTTAATGATTGATGCAGAAATTGTTTGTTTGTGCCTCTGTTTAATAAGTAAAGTTTTTTTCCTTCCAAAATAATGGTAAACTTGAAAGCAGACCATAATATTATGACAAAGAACAAATATTTCCTGAAATGTGGTTTATCTAAAATGTGGCAAAAAAATCCATCACCCTTTATTTAAATTGAGCCTCATTTGCAAAGTAGCCAAGCTTTATACACAAGAAGGGAGTGAGAATATGAAAGTAAATATAAGTAAATACTTTTAATCTATTAGAAGGAAAGCAAATAATATGTTAAACAAATTACTTTACGAGTAACTAAAATCACAAAGAAGGTGGAAAAAATAAAACTATTATGGATACAGGACAAAATACCCCTTAACTGGTCATACAATTATAATAATAATATTACAATTATACCATGGATACATAAATTCTACACATCAGGGAGTGTTTCACTCTTGGAAAGGTGAATATTATTCATTAAATAAAATGGAATTCAGAAATTGTCCACAAGGAGGCGCCTGTCTCAAGCTGATTGGAGGAAATGTAGAGTTTAGAGTTTGCCATCCAAGAAGCAAGAGGCCCTGAGAAGGACTATTCTAAGCTGCAAATCTTCTAGCATCCTAAACCAATAAAGACTTTTCTTTCTGAGCTGCACAGTCATGTGAAGGGCCTGTTACAAAAAAAATCACATCCAGCAATTAAACCTGGACCAAATGTTGCTTTTGACACAGAGAAATGACACACAGAGGTGAACGTGGATGAATGCGAATTACCGCCATAAGTCTGTCTTCCCATATGAGTCTTGCTGTGTTTATTCAGCTCATTTGCTGCCTTATTGGCAGCCTCCTCACGTCTGGAGCTGCCATGGTAAACACACTTTCCTGGAAATCCCCCTCTTCCACCCCCCCACCCCCAAAACACACGTACACCCCTGAGCCCCAGGCCTCCTCCCTCTGTGACGCTGGAGTTTCACTCTCTGACACATCGTAGGTCATTTCCTGTGTTCGGCGGCCTCCCAGCGGGACGTCTGGAGTTAATCTGCAGGCTGGTGGTCCACCCAGCCCGGGCCTGCCCCGGCTCTCTCTACGAGTCACTGTGACATGAGCTCACAGACTGACCACCCCACAGGACAGACGTGGGCTTGAGGCTCAGAAACAGGGAATCAAACCACAAGCTGGCTGATGTCCTTCTTGCGTATGGTTCTGAAGACCAGGCGTAGCAGCAAGTGTGTGGAAATTCTGGCAGGCAGAGAGCTTCAGCTAGTGTGAGGAATTCTTGCTCAGTGTAGAATTCTGGCAGGCCTTATTAAATGCTTAGCTAGTGTCTGGAAGGCCCTGTTCCATTACTCACACTTGCACCCTCACAGCTCTTGTTTGCGTGTGCCCAACATTTCTTTAAATTTTCCCAACGAGGGTGCCCACTTCTGACAGGCTGGCAGACCTTAATAATGCTTTACTAGTGTGTGGAATCCTGGTAGACCTAACTAAACACTTTTTTAGAATTCTGGCATTCCTTACTAAGCCCTTTACTAAGGTTTAGAAATCTGCTAGGCCTTAGTAAGCTCTTTACTAGTGTGCAGAATTCTGCTAGGCCTTAATAAGCCCAATACTAAGGTTTAGAATTCTGTCAGGATTTAATAAGCCCGTAGTGTGTAGAATTCTGGAAGGCTTTAATAAGCCCTTTACTGGTGTGTAGAATTCTGGTAGGCCTTAATAAGCCCTTTACTAGTGTGTAGAATTCTGGTAGGCCTTAATAAGCCCTTTACTAGTGTGTAGAATTCTGGTAGGTCTTACTAAACCTTTAGCTAATGTTTGACATTTTAGAAGGTCTTTATTAAATAAAATGTATTTATTTAGCAAATATATAAAATATAACTGATGTAACAAAACACTTAGCAGGCTATACTAGACATAAAGTTCTTACTAAACCCCCTAATATTTTAGGTAATGTATAGAATTCTAGAAGACTTTACCAAAATCTTTCCTAATGTGTACAATTCTAAAGGTCTAACTAAACACTTACTGTATAAAATTCTAGAATGCCTTGCAATAGGCTTAGTTAATATCAATAATTCTAGGAGACCATTCGTTCAGCTAGTGTGTAGACTGGTCATGATGTTAGGTTTTCCGTGCCGTGATTCAGGAATGGCTGACATCACTTAGTCATAAACGTGGGCCTTAATTATGAAAATAACTCCTCAAAGACTTGTTTCCTTGTTCCACACTGTAAGAAGTTAGAGTTTACAAGTAATAAATATTATGCAATGCGGGCCAGATTGTGATCCTGGTGTTCTGAAGGTCATGTAATGTCTATGTCTCTGTCGGAAGAGAACATGCTGATACCGTTCATGAGTTTGGAATTTGGTTTTAGTATTAGCAATAACTTTATTTCTGACTTTATTTCTTTTTATTTATACTAAATAAAAACATACTTTCAAAAAAGAATGGTACACTGTATGTTAATAATTGATGGTTAAACATCTCATTAAAGTGTATAAGCTACAGATTTAACTGTTTCTTTGCACAGGCAGATTTCAATTTATTTTAGCATCAATTTACACAGGACTGTATAGACATTTCTGTCATTTCAGAATGAACTCTAGCATACAGTGATAATAATTACCCCTTTCCTGTGTATGTGTTTTTATAGCGTCTAAAAAATATGTAAAATGCGGAGAATTTAGCAGAGATTTTACTCCAGTATTTGTTTCTACAGTTGCTACCCACTGTTTTGAGTTTTTATACTATCAAATTGATTTGCTATATCCAAGAACTTGTTCATACACTTTAAATGGTTCTTAAGAGTCACAAAAGTCTTCAATAATTTTTTTCTATTTTTATCTGTGGCACTGCTCAAATTACATATAGTGGCACATAGATGGAAGGATCAGATTGCAGTGCTATTATGTAAGAAGAAAAAAATGCCAGGAACAATAAATTATGATACAGACAGTATTTACTAAGCTACACAAACAGAAAAAGTGTGTAACAAGTAACAGAACATGCATTGTAGAGGTTCATAATGGGGTTCTGCGATGATCCTTACCGTGCAGTAGAGGTGGAGGGTTAACAGTACATCCAAAAGAATCCAACACATTTTCAATCACATATAGGCCTGGAGAGGTTCACCATGGTATAGCATCTGTGTCTACAGGGTCAGCTCTTTAGACAGCATCATTATGTGGATGAGCACTGTTCTGTTGGAACCACTGGTTAATGATAATTTAAGAGAGTTGGGCTGGCAAACTGTCTCTTCTGAAAGAAAGCAGGTCATTTGAGTGCAACTTTTCATTTTTTATGTATGTATGTATGTATATGTTTTGGGGGCAACAAAACTGGTTGTTTATATTATTGTAAACTAGTAAATGTGTTACAAAAAAATACACACTGCAAGATTGGTATTGTATAGGACCATAAGTCCCCACTTCCCAACACGTAGAACTCTAATAGGCCCAAATACCGTTAAAGTAGGGCTGCCAACGTTAAATCATTAATGCACGCGATTACTTTGGTATCATCAAGGTGTTTTATTTATTTTTTTAACATAATTAATTATGTCACCAAGTTTGACCCCAACTTCCAATGTAATCTGCCCTCCCCTATCCAACACGAAGATTTCTCGCTCCAGTCCCAAATCAAACTCTGGAGGGTTTTGTTTGTGGTTAGAATATAATTTGGTCTCAATCCAACTCAGCTATTAAATATATTACTTTTTAATTGAGCTAAACTGCTAATAAGACGCTGTTTAATCTGATATATTAGCCAGATAATATATTGCTATGAACAAAGGCTGTCTCTGCTGCTTTATGCTGTTTACACACTAAGAGCATGATCTGTGCTGCATTCACTGCTTGCAGCCACACTACTCTTCGCATCGCATTGAAAACACTGTGTTTAAAAGCGCAGCGTCAAATTTTCAGGGTTCTGTGTTAAAGCAGCTTCACATTGCACAGATGTACGCACTGGAACACAGATTCTTCTCACTATATTTACTTTTTTGCTCAAGCACCAGACAGCTCTGACCAATTAGAGGACAGAGCGTTCTGTGTGGTTTGTTGGTGCACATTTTGGTGCCTTTAAGTTTAAGCCTGTGTGAAACCAGACCAAGCAGAGGGAGAAAACACTCCAAGTAAACAAACTCATCAACTAATCCGGAACAAAGAAACCAACTACAGTTTCTTTTGACCAATTTATCATGCATTCTTTATTCCAGCGCCCACGCTGCCTTTATCCACCCTTAAACATACAAGTAAATACTAGTTTTTTAATTGACACCAATATCAACTATAAAAACTTGCATCTTAAGAAGAACAAGTGCGATTAATCGCAGTTAATCACAGAATATTGTTTAATAATCTGGTTTAATTTTTTAATCAATTGACACCACTGCTTTTAAACCTTTGGAGGAACACACCTTAAAGTTTTAATTTATGCATTTTTATAAAAGGAAGAAATTAAAACAGTTTCTTCTACTTCCTCCTGTGTGTAAATTCAGATTACGAGACTTACCTGTGCTGCTTCATAGCAGCTGTTGTTAGGAAATGCTATGTCTGCACCGAAGAGCAATCGGTCTGACAGTAAAGCAGCCTGACTTGAGCAAGAAAGAGGCTGATACTGATTTGCATTAATGAGCACCTGCAGAGTGAACTGATTGGAAGTGACTTTCCTGAGAAGAGGGATATTATGATTTGCATTAATGAGCAGCTTGTGAATTCATTTAAGTCACCTGAGGAACATTCCTTTGTCACAAGAGAGCAAAACAAGTTAGTGAGATTTTAGGCATTTATTTGACTTTAGTTTATAGTGTTATGACTGGAGTCTAGGGTCAGGTCGTCTCAGAAGATGAGAAGGATTTCTCCTTAGACCTTTACTCAGACCTACCTTTAAGACTGCATTTCACCTGTCAGACCTTTAATTCTTCTTTTCTCTGCTGAAACTGAGACTTAGTCCAACGTTAAAGTTAACGCTAAAGGTGCTGTTGCCATGTGGGTCAGCCAGACATCTTCCTGGACCAGATTTCTCAGTCTTTTGAAGGTGTAGGAAACAGCACTCGCTGTTCTTTGGCTTTATTTTATAATTTCTCTATCTGTGTCTGTAAAAGTATGTATGTGTGTTACTGTAAAAGAAAGAGGGGTGCTTTTTTTAAAAATCTTGTTCAGTATCTTGTCATTTATTTTATCTTGTTTGCTCTATTAAATGACAAGAAATTATTATTTAAAACGAAGGAACAGGTGGCCTAAGACATGAGGGCCACATAATGATCTGGGAGGGTTCAGATATTAGATCTGAAGGTCTGATGGTTATTACATTGATAGAATAACAATATATCTACAAGATTAAGTATGTACTATAGGCAGTACACCTCAACCACACTTCTATAACCGCAGAATTAAAGGGAAGGACCCTTCCATGATGGTCCTTTAGAATCCTTTAGAATCCACATACTGAAGAACAGGCTGAAGATATGGGTGAGAAACACGGAAGCTTTTTACAAAAATTCTCAATTCTAGATAACTTAACTTCTGTAATAATATCCAGGAACATTTCAGTCTCCTTTAGAAATCCAGTGGAGTGGAACTGATGACATTCAGCTGAAGCAGTAATATAATGTTTTAACTGAAACTCTGCTCTTTATATCTCTATTCATTGCTTTTCAATCAAATCTGTTCATTTAGGACTCCTGGAATGCCTTTAAGCCTCTTGTTTGTACTATAAAGAAGAGGGCCATGCAAGCTTGCAGGGGTTGTGAGGTCAAACGAATCTAATATCAAGGCCTGATTCTGATTAATTCCTTAAATACTTAATCCTATAGTGCAAGTAACTAAATATACTACATAGAATCATTCAATAGGCTTTAAAAAGAACCCTCTAAAAGGGTTTCCACCAGTCTATAGAACATTTTAACCATTTTGAGTTAAACAACCTTAGATAAACCTGTTAAGATGTTTTGTAATCTAGCAGAGACATTCCCAGTAAAAATGATTTGCTGTGTGAGGGTGAGCATTGTCCTGCTGAAAAAATTGCAGCCATGAGAAGCAAGACCTATAACCTGTAGGACATCATGCACCTGTTGTTGTTGTTAATTCCCAAATAAAACCTGTATTCACTGCACAAATAATGCAGTTTCAGTTGAAAGCAGTCCAGGTTTCTCATTCACGACACCAGAGCAAATGAAGGCATTGATGGCTGGCTCAATTGACGTCCTAGATGGCAGGTAATTTGTCGAAATGACCATCCTGCTTCTTTTAGTCAACTGGGAAAATGTCTTTGAGTAATTGAGTTGTAGACGCATGTCCAGCAGTTAACAATCTCTCACCAAGAAGTACACTACCAAGAAGTAGCCACTAAAAGCCTTTATATAGGGCAGTGAGTGAAACACTTTCACGGCCTTATTTGTCAAGAACCAGTGTCTAATAAGACCACACCTGTGATGATTTACATATCTGCTTGATACACAACTGCGTGCTAAGGTTGTCTAAAGTGTGTTTTTGTTGTAAAGGAGCGTATTTCCCCCAGGTGTGAGTGAACATTGTATTTTGTACCCTGTGCTGGACTTCCGGGTAGACCTCATTTTATAGCTTCCCGGCTCTAGCTGGCTGTTTGAAAGGTCACGTTGTACAATTATGCTCTGGGTTCATCCAACACTTTGTAAGGAATTCCCCACTTTGTCCCATTTTCATTCATTTTTACCTTATTTTTCAATAACCAAGAAGGAAATTATTTCCTCTCCTGGGAATCTCCCAACATCTGAATCAGAATCAGGAGGTTAAACTCTAATTACACATTATGGAGTGGACAGTGTGTCTGTGTCTATAGTGCAGTGTATTGTATGTATACTGATAAGCCAAAACATTACGACAAGTTGGGCAAGGTTGATGATTGCTGGCTTGCCACCAAAACATTTCATCGTACAAAACCTCGAGAGTCCCTGTGGTATCTGGCATAAAAGTGTTCCAGAAGGTACTTCTGTCAGTTACAAGATGGATCTGGTGCAAATCTTATAGGCCAGTCCAGTACATCTATTAGGTAAAGCACACTTAAAGAAAAAAACAGGTCTCATCAGATCAAGTGACCTTCTTCCACTGCCTCAACACCAAGTCTAGTTGTAGGCACTAGATGCACTATATTGTTTGTTTTGAGGTATTCCCCTTGTAACATCAGTGACCAAGTGTGAGATTTGTTCCACAGTAACCCTTCCATTAGTTTCACACAGATGAAATTACTTTAGTTACCATTTCACATCAGTGAACCTTGAGTGCCCAATACCAGAGTTGGCAATAAGTCACTAAATTGCCAGTAAAAAGCAAAACTCAGGAGTAAAATCTTTACACCCCAGTCCTTATAATCAACATTCAGTTCAAATATTAGTGTTCTTAATTTTTTTTGTATATTTGTTTGATTGGGTTACAAGGAAGTCTTTCTAAAATTATATTCTCTGTTATATGACTGTATAATACAATTCCTGCAGATTGCTGAATTTGTTGTCATGTTCACAAGATATGGGGCATCATCGTGCTAGAAGTAGCCATTAGAAGAAGGAGAATAGAAGGACTAGGTGGGGTAGAATAAGGGACGAACATGGTCAGTAAAATTATTAAAATAAAGATTGTGGCATTCAAGCAATGATTGATATTAATAGGCCTAACATCATTCTGAGATTCTGTTCTGTTCATCAAAACTCTAGTGGCTATCTGAGTTACTGCCATCCTTTCAGTTCCAACCTGTCTGGCTATTCCCTGGGAATACGGTATTTCTGTATACAGAACTGATTGTTACTGGATGTTTTTTCCTTAGATTACAGTAATCACAATTTTAATCCCTATTCTGATGGTTAATTAAAAAATTATCTGAAGGTACTGGCATGTATCTGAATAATATTAAGCCTTCTGCTTGCACATAATTGGCTGGTTTGTAAATGCATGAATGATTAGGTGTACATACTTTTTAAGCAATTTCACCGCAACAGGCAAACCTCTAGAAATTGTTAGAATAAAACCATGTGATACATGTCATACAAATTGTGGAATGGACACTGCGAATAACCAAGAGATGAGCTCTTTCCAGCACTAAACAGGAAGCAGCTGTCCCTGTTCATTTATTCAGTTGTGTCCACACTCTGTGGCAACTTTTTTAATGTTTTTTTTTTTTTTTTTCAAACAAACTACTGCACACTCAGGAACAGCCATGGCCAAAATATGCTTTTGTTTGGGCTTAGATTGTTTAGCAGTTTCTCATACATTTACAGCAGAAGCATAATGGGAAATAATATCAAAAGTATTGCAGTTACAGTTTTGCAAATAGTGACCCTTTTCAAAGTAATAAGAAATTGTTTTATATGCGGTTTTGGCATTTAAAATGCAAGTAATGCAACTTAATGACTTTAAATGCAACAAGTATCTTATAAATTAAGTTAAATCACCTATTTTTTATTTTATTTATGTGAATGACTTTTCTTTATGCACACTGTTACTGTATACTCATGTGCATGTGAAATAAAGCACTGTTGGACCAATCACCGTGACCCTTTCACCTCAAATGAAAAATGCAGAAATACTCATTCATGCATTCACACTGTTATAAACGAGTGGGATTATAGTAATTCTTTGCTAACCGCTTCACTTGAGCATATAATCGCAAAGCCTGTGCAGTGCTTGATTTTTCCTACAGCAAGAGTCGTCAACATAAGTGCAAGCTTTCTTACTGATCCTCAGACATACATCTGAAAAGACTCTGGGTTCATCTTTAACCTGTTATCAGTCTGAGAGTGTGAGGAGAGGTGTGTCAACAATAAAAAGTACAATAAAGAAAGCTGCTATTGTTGAGCTGGACTTATCTTTACAGTAGATGCGTGCTATGTAGAGAGATCTTAACATTTTGGAATGGATGTTGGAGAAATAAATGATTTGAGGACAGATTTGATTCTGTAACAAACCTAGTCTGAAATAACATACAACTGCTTGTACCACAGAATAGTGTGAATAAAACCAAAGTTACAGTATATTAATAGTAGCCATAATGTACACAAGGAGCTCAGGTAAGTATCATTAATTAATATCTTTACGTAAGCCAGTGGTGTTAGATTGGACCATATCAAAATTTATTAGCAATTCATATTTACTGTTAAACACTGAATTTGGTTTTAGCACTATAAACTCAACATTATATTAGAAGAGTAAATATACCACAGCCTTCTGCAAAACATTAATACATAATACTGCATCTTTAAAATGCTTTTAAAGTGCCTTCTACAGTAAATTCTACCAGTCAGATATTAAGGAGCAGTAAAGCCGCTCTGCTGAAGAACAGTGTCTCCTGCACTAAGGCAGGGTGCAATAGCATTAGCATTACCCGCTATCCGCAGTGCTAGCTAGCACTCTGATCGTTCAGAGGTGAGTTTACTGAACTGTGGTCTGCATGTTTGTCGTGTTAAAACAAGCTAAGTGGGGCAAACCGCTAGATAATTGTGCCCTGAGTTGCCAGAACACTCAGGGTTCCTAGGTGTTATGATATTTGGTGACATTTATGTCCCATTAGTGCTGTGGTTAGCGGCTACTGCTAATGCTGCTGCCCCAAGCCTCAGTGCTGGAAAAACTTCACCGAAAACTCCCCCTTAGACAGTGTATTGGAAATCTAAACTTACTGTAAATAAACAGAAGCATTTACTCACCTAAATAAATGTTTTTCAGAAATCTGTGTAGATTAACATCCAGTGTTCGTTTTTTTTTTTTTGAGAATTACAGTTTTGTTTATTTAGGTGCTTTCTCCAGCTTTCCCATTAGAATGGAAACATGGCAACACTCTTGCTCACTTCAATGTAGGCATCCCTACTAGTAGCGATTAATGCACCTTATAATCTGGTGTGAATTATTAAAAAAAAAAAAAAAAAGACCAGAAAATAGACGTTCATTGACAGTGCAGCCTATAATACGATGCACCTTATTTTCAGAAAAAATCAGTATAACAAGTATAACAAAAATATAAATTTCATAATGTGCTAAATACCATGTAGTGCTACTGTCTTAGCAAAATACAGTCTGAACTGCCAGGTGTGCAATAAAACAACCTATTAAAAATACATTTAAGAAGACATTTTTCTTTCCCTTTTCATCATTTTTCTTTTTTACATATTTTAACGATATGGTGCTAGGGGATGCAAATAATTTATTAATTAAACTAATTTACTGATACTACTGATTTACTAATAATTTCTTTTTAAAACTAATGCCGAGGGCCAGTTAATATCTATCTGTGGGACTTTGGACACACCTGACATAGGTAGTCTATACATTATATACAGTGCATTGAGAAAGTATCAATACCTCTTGAACTTTTCCACATTTTTTCACCAGATTAATCATCGCTTTAATCAACATTGTCATTTTTACTCCAGTCTGAAAGCAATTGCACCTCCTCCCTGTAGAATGACTCGCCGTCGCTGCTGATAAGACCCACCACTGCTGTACTGTCAGCAAACCTGAAGATATGATTTGAAGTGTGCAAATTTACAGCAAAGTCATAATTTAGCATTGTGAATAGCAGGGGGACTCCCTGGGGAGTGTCAGTGTTCAGTCTGGTGGTGCTGGTAATGACAGACTGAGGTCTCCTAGTCTGGATGTCTAGGATCCATGTGCAAGGGGATGTATTCAGACACAGACTTGTATGTAGAATAAAGGTGTTCTAAAATGGAAAAGTGTGTTTACCTTGGCATAGTTGAATAAAGATAGTTAGGTACAGGAGGTACCATTGGATTTGGGGAGGTTTTTTTTTTTGAAAATGCATCACCCCTCAGGAGTTTGAAAAAGGAGCCAACTCCTCTTTAGGCTGTCCTTCTTTTGGGGAAAAGTGATCGAGTGCATGCCAAGGTGCTCTATTGATGCCCTTCTCCAGTAGACAAAAAGGTCTAATTTGAAGTGATTTCAATTTAATTTCTAGACAGTGTCCCAATTGATGTCAATTCAAGAAGATAAAACATGATGTACCTTGTGTAAGTGCACAAAAGTGGATTAAATGTGTTGGGATGCCCTATAGGTGGATATCACAGTGAGAAAAAGACAAAGTAATTTGTCAATAGTGGCGCAAAATTGGCACTAAAAAGTTTTTGGCCCTTCATTCAAACTGCCCAACACCTACCACTGTAGGTGTAACTGACATATACTGTGGACCTCAAACACAATTTGCTCTGTAAACCAGGCCTCCTGATGGCAGATTTGCTACATACCTTCATTCATGGTGTCTGCTGTGGACAGATTATGTTCTTGGTTAATAGAAGGAGGTGGACTACTCTTTATTGTTCCGTGCTTCAAATAATGCATGGGAAGTATTGGTTGTGTCTGGGAGTGAGGCATGACATTCCTGAGAACTTCAGCAGTTATTCATGGCTTTAGAATGCTTTAACTCCTGATGATGAAGTTTATTCATTTCTTAAAAAAAACAGTGAAGTTATAATGTGTTGCTCAATCCCTTAAAATCCTGTATGTAAGCCCAGTAATTCCAATAACAACACAACACTACCAACTGTTAACATAATTATCATTAATTTCATAGGCCCCAAATTTGAACCCTGTGGGACTATTCTACACAGCTACCAAATCATTCACAGTTGTTCCTGAATACGGGTTAATAACTGAATATTAAATGTAAAGTTCTAGGGGGAAAACGTTCCAGTTCAGGTGCTCAAAACCGTCCTTAAAAATATTTTTTTATGCTGGAATAAGAATAACAGAGAAGATGTCAAAGCAGCCAAGGTCAGAATGCTGTTTATAGACTTCAGTTCAGCATTCAACACCATCATCCCACAGAACCTCACCAGGAAGCTAAGCTCGCTCGGCCTCAACACCCCCCTCTGCAACTGGATCCTGGACTTTCTGACGGGGAGACCCCAGTCAGTCCGGTTCGGGGGCAGCACCTCCAGCACCATCACACTGAACACGGGGGCCCCCCAGGGCAGTGTCCTGAGTCCTTTGCTGTTCACCCTGCTGACTCATGACTGTGCTGCAAAACACAGTTCTAACAGCTTTATCAAGTTCGCTGATGATACAACCGTGCTGGGTCTCATCACCAAAGGCGACGAGTCAGCATACAGAGAGGAGGTGCAGCGGCTGACAGACTGGTGTACAGTCAACAACCTTCACCTGAATGTGGACAAGACAAAGGAAATGGTTGTTGACTTCAGGAGAGCACAACACACCCACTCTCCACTCAACATCGACGGGTCCTCTGTGGAGATTGTTAAGAGCACCAAGTTCCTTGGTGTCCACTTAGCAGATAACCTCACCTGGACCCTGAACACCAGCTCTACAGCCAAGAAAGCCCAGCAGCGTCTCTACTTCCTCCGGAAGCTGAGAAAGGCCCGTCTCCCTCCACCCATCCTCACACTCTTCTATAGAGGGACCATTGAGAGCATCTTGAGCAGCTGCATCACTGCCTGGTTTGGGACCTGCACTGTCTCTGACAGCAAGACCCTCACTGGACTCTATTGCACACTGTGTAATAGAGTAATTACTACCTCACCTGGTCTTTTTTGCACACTGCAAAATTTGCACACTGTCTTGTTATTTATTATTCTTTGTCTGTATTGTGTTGTATTGTCTGTCTGCACTTTTGTACTGTTGCACTATTGTTCTGTCTACACTGTGTTTATGTGCACCATGGTCCTTGGAGGAACGTTGTTTCGTTTCACTGTGTACTCTGTATATAGCTGAAATGACAATAAAAACCACTTTGACTTTGACTTTGAGGTGCAGCCTTATAAACTCTGTGTTGGTTGGTGCAAATAAGGTCCAATCCAAAAATCAATCCAGAAAATCCATACAATTTAGGCAGCACTGACTCTGAAGTCCCTAGCGACTATAAAAAGTGTGTCAGGGTGCACAATCCGAACATTACTGATTTTATTGCCTTTCTTGTGTTTTTCTTGCCTTGGTGCCAGGCGGGAATTTATACCGTGACAGTGAATACAGTTCACAGGTCATATTACCTCAAGTGAAGTTATATTGCTGAAGCTTTAGTATCATATAACCTCTGCTAGTGCCAGGAAATGACTTGATACAACTATGGTATTCATACAGCAATTGTTGATTGTGTAAGCACAAAGGTCATCACTATGAGGTTACTGGTTAGTGCTGTTATATTGTTAATGTGGTGTATGGTTAACCTGGCTAGTTGAATAGCCATGTCTGATTTCACAAATCATTATATTTTTAGAAGAGAAAATGCAGTGTTTAAAGAATTGCACCCATCTGTTTTTGTTTCGGCCCTTATTTCTATACCCATTATCCATTTTTTCAGCTCCACTGAACATATTAGAACACTTTGTAGTTCAAGTATTTCAGACTGTAGTCCTTCTGTATGTTGGTGGTGTGTTAGTGTGTACGGCAGTGCTGCTGGACTTTTTAAACACCTCAGTGTCACTACTGGTCCTGTTGGCAACGTCCTGTGATTACTTATGAAGGACTAGAGGATGACCAATGCAAACTGTGTTGCAACAGATGAGCTTCTGTCTCTGACTTTACATCTACATGGTGTATCAGTTAAGTAGCGTGTCTAATAAAGTGCACAGTGATTGGATACACTGTTTAAAAACTCTGTTACCACACTTTAACAGATGTCACTCTAAATAAGGATAATCAATTATTTTCACTTTATCTTTCAGTGGTATTAATGATATGGCTAAGGAGAACCCAGCTTTTACAAATAGGACTTGGTTTGTATTTTCTATGCCTGACATTGTACTCAGATAGAAAGATGTGAGACATTGGACATTCAACAGAAAAAAAGGATGCTGAATTTGCCTCACAATGATTTGTTATATTTTTACTGTTGATTTAAAAAGTTTATTGCGAATTTATGTCTCACCAGTGATTATTTTCTTCGCCCCAAAGTTTACCTAGTTCCAGCTGTGGCACATCTGTTGGACCTCCAAGGGAGACAGCTCTTATCTCCAACGATTTAAGCAATAACAGAAAGTTCTAGAGAGCAAAAGTGACCCAGCACTTTTAGTTTAGTGACAGAAGTCTTTGTGAAAGCTGTAAAGAAATCCTTTTTGGTGGTGCTAAAAAGCCATTGCTGAGTGCAGTGTCCACACCGGGTCTACCATTTCAATGGGAAAGTATGTTCTACTTAAAGCCAGATTAAATATGTATATGTTTCAGTTCAAGTGCTGGTCACTCTCTCTTCTAGCAGTTTTCATCTCAGCAAAGAATAAAAAGCCCTTTTTTTTATTTAAAAATGTTTCATTTACCTTGGATATTGAATGTCAGTGCTGGAATGACACCTGAGCTGACTGTATTCCAGTTAAACATTCAGATACTAGCTATTATTGTTAGCAAAGGCTCAGGTTAGCATGGCTAGCAATATCAGTTGAGAGCAACACATTATGCAGTTTTTTGCAAAAAACTAAATGTCTTGCCACCAAAAAAACTTACACCTACAAAAGATAATATTGGACGTTTTTTGGCAAAATGTAGTTTGGCATAAATGGCAAAAAATATTACATACAAATCATCCTAAACAGATATGTAAATGCTCCAAGTCTGTATAAAGCACTTGACTGTTTGTTTGGCAGACTTTAAAATGGATTAAATGGAGTAGATATATCTTATCACAAAGTAAAGTAAAACTTTGGGTATTTGTATTGCAGCTGTATAACACAGGCAGTGACTGATAAACTCATGGCAGTTTACTACATAGAACTGTCAGTAACTTGTGAGGAGCAAAATTGTGTATAGGTTTATCATTTCATTAGAAAAACGCAGTCGGAGGTGCGGAAACGCCCTGCAGGTAGCCCTTACCTGTACTTATATCTAGGGTAAAATGAACACTATCACGTCCCTCAAATGCCAGAGTTTGATGCCGGCCCTGGACAAATGCTATCACTTTACAAAGATAAATTCGTTAAATTATTTGGGTAATGAGACCTTTTAGATAATAAGTCTCTCTGTAAAAGATATTATACTGATAATCAAAAAAGATTTAGTTTTGGCACTACATTATTTATAAGGCTAATGTAACTAGAATGCAATAGATGCTTACTGTCCATAACTCCAGGTCTGTTTATTATCCACAGGGCACAGGTCAACTCTAGGCCTCAGAGGACTGACTAGCAGTGCATAAGAAAGCACACAGCCTACTAGCTGCACAAAAGCCTCGTCAAACTGTTATTCCAGACCACTTTTTGTTTGTCTGCAGCAACACCCTGTTAGTGGTCGCTGGCAGACCGCCGTCCGTGGGCAGAGCGGAAGTTTCTCACACTGTGCAGTATAATCCTTACAGTGACTTCAGCCTCATGGAAGGTAATAGTCAGCCATGTGGATAAATGACAGTCATCCATGTCTATTGTGTTAATGTAATCTCTGAAATCTAATGTTATTATTGTCATGGCATTGCACTATTTTTGTGTAATTACATAACTTAATAATTACAGTTACATAATGAATTACATTTACTTTCTGTATTAACAGCATCACATCTGCACTTCTGACAAGAAATATGGCAAACATAAATGGACTGTACTGTAAGGGTGGAGCATCTGGCCCATTTTTGGAGTAAATCATATTATATATATTATATTAAAATTATATAAATTTTAGCTCCTCAGGTTTTTTGTATTGTTCCTATACACACAAACGAAAATAGACATGAGTTCAACAAAACATGAAATAGCAATACATTCCTGGGAGAAATGCTTAATTTTCTGGAAAGATTTCAGGTCTGCCAACAGTTTTGGCCGTACTTTAGACTGTAAATTATATGAAAAGGCACTTTTGCAGGAGGTGGGGCCTTTCTGGTGACATCACCACAAAGCCTTGTTAGACTCTTCCATATGCGTGACCAGTAAGCTACTGAGAAGGAGTCTTTAAAGGACAGTCCTAGCAAGACCCCACACTAACTCGACCAGCCTAGAAGTAGCCTACTTCTTTGACATTACAGGCTAACCTTCCTGGAACCTTTTTAAAACGTTGCTAAAAGCCTTCATACAATTTTTGTTTACGCCCAGTGTTAATCAATAAACAGAGAATCATATGAAACATATTTAATGTCACACTGACAATGAAGGAAGCTTTTTTAAAAAAAGTTGTTTTCAGGTAAAGACCAGTCCAGGGTTCTCTGGTAGTTCCGTTTTTCCATATTATTATTGTTTGATCTTAATCACTAGAGAATAATGGCACACCCAGTATGTGAGAATGTGGTAAAAGCAGTGCCTAAGCAAAGCACCCACATCGTTGACTAAGATGCAGGAAATAAGTTTAGGTCTTCTCAGGCCAATATGGAGATGAATGGCAAAAAAAAGGAGGAAGGGAGGACGGCTGTATTACGTAATACACTAGCATTTCATACATACTCAACATGTGGTTTTAATTCACAGCTCTGGACAGGCTCCCCCTCCCCTCTCTCTGAAAGGTACAGTAGTTCCTAGAAACAAAACTGCAATTCTTAAAGACTACTTTTGCCATCAGTTGGCTAGTAGTGTAAAGGGCTCTTTCACTACTTATAAACAACCAAATATAGAGCAGTGAGACAGCTCTATTTTAAGGCAGTGCAAAGCTTTCTGAAAGTACAGCCTCTTCTTGCCCAAATCCGGGCTTTTTATTAGTGCAATACTGTGGCAGCTTCTCAGAATATTGTTAAAATGGTTGGAACAAAAGGTCTTAAAGGCTCATAGGCCATTTATAATCACCCAGCAATAGGTCAATTGCAGAGAATATGGTCTATGTCATGTCTTGAGATTTTTTTTATAATATAGTCTATACTCCTATATTCCATTATTCATAGTTTATTTACAACAGGTTAAAAGCTTAAATTGCAGAAATAAATAAAAAATCAGCAAAGGAACTGTGCCAACACCTCATGTAAGACCATGTTATATATAATATTAAATATAAAATAATATATGCTATGCTTACACTGACATGCCAAATATCATGGGACTGGGCACTAATATTTTATCTCTAGATGTGATTTCTGCCAAAGTCGCTTATCTATTCACAAGCACAGATAGCCAGGCAACTGGTCACTATTATTTTCACCTACTGTGCTGTCCACTGTGAGTGGTAATGCTGCCACAGTGTGACACTGTGGATTAAAGAATGTTAAATGCTTGAACAACTTTATAAAGAATATAATATCCCAACACTATAATATAACATCTCCAACACCCAATCAGGCCAGTGGTCAAACTTATAAGTAACTTATAAGTACTCTTATAAGATAATACCTCACAGCTTACACAGGTGTGGGCATTTACAAGCCATCCCTAGAGGTAACACCTTATTAACAATTTACATACTAATATCAACATGTCAGTGGAATCTTATAGTTATGCAGCATCTATTTACATCTATTTTAACATTCCAAATGTTATTAAAACCCTACTCTGCCTTCTGAACATCTATTGCCATGTGTTTTCAGACATCTAGACAGAGTCAGTGTTTGATGAGAATTAGTCCAATTTATAAATAGAAATTTGATCAGCTGACAGTTTCTAATTATTAACCGTGACAAGCCTTAGGCATGTAAATGAAAATAATGTGTATATATGTACACCCTGTCATAGTTGTTCCCTCAATCCACATATGCTGTTATGCGATAATCAACATTAATAATCTGTCGTAATTGAAATGATAACATTTAGACTATACTGTATTATGTATAATCACTGTATTTTTGGGTAAAGTTACAAAGTAGTGTTCTTTATTGAACACAGAGTTTATATATGGGTGGGTTTTTATTTTCCTCTTCTATCCTCTGAGCAGAGACACTCAGGGGGTCCACAATCACTTCCTTACCCATCTTAATACCATACAGATGTCTGCAGAAAGACTGCTTTCACCATAACTGTTGGACGTTTGGAAAAACTGACCAGTATACTGGGCTGAAACAGGGTAATAAAAAGGGACTGCACTCAGTAATACTAGTAGAGTTTTGGCATGTATCTTTTTTTCTATGAAATATAAACATGCTAATTCTTGTGTGGATAAGCCAAGAATAGTCCACAGCTGGGCATGATCTTTAGTTTTATTCTATTTCCTTTAGAATATGACATATTAAAGTATGTGAGTAAAAGTGTGTTTTTTTCCATGAGTAATATTTAATAAGAAACATGAATATCTGGTTGATTGAAACCCAACAAAACGAAAATGGGATCAAGGTGAATAAGTGATTATTTGGAACAGGAAGCTAACAGCATTTTAAATGTATTCTGGGCCGTAGGTCACACTTATCTACATAAATGAATGAGTCACATTAATTAATGTAGATATGTGGTGACTTCATTAGTATGGAATTTATAATCTGGGCTCCCATTATTTGTTTGCTGCTCTTTTTATGACTGTATGGATGACAATAAAGATATTAAAAAAGTTATTTCCAAAATTAGTTCTTTACAGTTTAGCTTTATGCTATTACTACATATTTTGAGAATGATGGGACACAATTTTTTATATTTTTATTTTTTTTAAGTTAGCCTTGGAGTTAGAGTTAGATTGGTTATGAGAAAGAGCCAACTTCAGTGACGGTATTACAGATGTCAATAAAAAACGATATTAATTATATATATATATATATATATATATATATATATATATATATATATATATATACAGAGAGAGAGAGAGAGAAACATTTCCACTTATAATCCACTTATCCATTCAACCTTACAATATGCTTTAATTTAATAGCCATCCTCATATATTTTTTTAGCTTTTTTACAGACAGGTGTGATGTTTGTTTCCAGAATTTGCTGAAATGTAATTGAATCTGTTATTTTCTTTGGCAGCAACACAAGCCACCCTCATGCTTTACAGTTAGATATGGTACCACTTTAAAATAAGGCTCCTTTATAAAGGGTTTATAAATATTTTATAAAGGACTTACTAATGCTTATTTACAAGATTATAAACCACTCATAAGCAGCACATACAACACATAAATAGGAAGAGCAACAGTGGCCTGATGTGTTCCAAATAGTGATTCCACATTTGTTTATATTGTTACCTACTGTTAAACTGTTATTTAAGTTATTTTTACTGTTGTTGTTTCTATTTATGTGCTTATTAAGGGTTTTAAAGTGTTGACAACTTAATTTATAACCATTAATAAACTCTTCTCAGTGCAGCCAAAAAGCTTTTATTTAACTTCATCAGTTCACAAGACATTTTTCTAAATTGCATCAGGCAAGTTTGGCTGTTCCCTTCCTTCCTGTTCTGTGTTTCATTTCAATTCCACCTTTTCTGTTATCTGTCATATCTGTCAACTACGCAATTGGCTACATAAAAAATGCATTGCTGTTTTTGTTTAGCACTCTCCTACTTTATCAGCATCAATTATTTTAATAATCAGATTTAAACATTTTTGATAGACAGAGGAAACTTAGAGGACACAATAATTGCTGACTGTTTGGACACACTTTGAGTTACAGAACTATCTCTCAGTTGAAGTCAATGTAAAAATATTTTATTGCAAATAATTTTGGAGCATTTCTATTGGTCCATTCATTATAGAATTTTGGGGCAATGTTAATAATGACTTCCAGAATCGTATTATGTCACAAAGACAACAATGGAAATATGGAAATACAAGGTTTTTGCTTGAGAGCAAAGATAGTAGTATAATTAAAATAAGGACATTTCGTTTCTGTTTTGTTTCTGGACCATTCCTATTGGTTATATTAAGGACACTTAATATAACATCATAAAAACATAGTTAAAGTTGCTGTGTTTAATATTTCAATTGGAAATAAAATGTCCTTACCCTTTATTTTTGTGTCTAGTTTTGACACAATGGAAAGCTATTTAGCATAGGTAAAAAGTGTTTTTTTACCTAAGTGTTTCATCAGGAATGGGTCTTATTTTAATTTATTTTAATTTATTTAAATGTTATGTAGGGTATGATGTGTTCCGGATATTGTCTTTTGTTAAAAACGTGAATCATTTACTAAGGAAGACTAGAATATCTAAAACCAGTTTTCAACATAAAAGTGAAAGGCATATTAAGTGATTACTTGGAACCAGAAACTAACCGCTAAACGACACAGGAACAGCCACACTACTAGTTTAATTTCCATCACTGTAGATATGTGTGATGAGTTCAGTAGAATGGAATTTTTAGGTTGGGCTCCTTTTTATTGTCCAGTGCTATTTTTTTATGACTGAATAGATTACAGTAAATTATTAAAATGAAAATAAAAGATTAAACATGTTCTTTAAAGTTTAGTTTTACTAATGTTCTCTGGGAAGATAGCAAAACATTATAAATGTTAATATAATAATATATTATATGGATATGGATAAAGCAACAGTAATACATAAATCAATAAAATTCCTTAATTGTTCCTAGAGAGAAAGAGAGAAAGAGACTTACTTTTAACCTTTTAAACTGTAGGTTTATAACTCTTAATCTATTAATCAGAATGTATACACTGCACTGTTACAAATGTATACAAATATATATTTTTCTGGCACTTCTGCTTCATATGAGCACTCTGTCACACTAATTTAAAATTATGATATATAACTGTACTTCTCTGTTTTTTGAGAGTCAGAAAATGTCTGTAAAAGAACAATACATTTCTGAAAGTAGAAATACTAGAAAATACCACTTCAACCCTCCTGACAGAACATATTTTTTTTTACATTTATTTTCATCAATGTATGTTTAAATCATGAAAAAGGCATTTTTGTTTTTAAAAGAAAGAATATACAGGATCTCTGGGGCATTGCATGTCTGCGCTACACCATTCACTTTATCCGCTTCACACTGTTTGCACTTAATATATTAATGTTTACAGACCTGTCCCAAATCACTCTCTTCACCCTGCAGTGCCCTGAAAGCGTACTCTCAGCAACATGCAGTGCTATAGGGCAAGAGACCTAAGAGGCACGGTTTTTGGGACACAGCCATCTATACTTCCTACACAGCGGCTTAAAGTAATCTGAAAATAAATTATATAATTAAATGGGCTGAGCCCCTGATCTTTTAAATATACATTGCCATGAGCTGCTTCTAAGATATATTTTGTTTGTATTTGTTTTACTGTTTTACTGAAGTTATAAACTCTATTTGAAAGTTATATATTAGCACAACAACAGTAATCATGCATAAAATTATCCAGAAAAATCCTATTTATTTTACAGTTACTAAAAACGTAATTTTATGAATTCCACTTATGCAGATTTTCTTCCAAAAAATCCATACACATTTTACTAAATATTATATCTTGCAATTTTAATGAGATTTTACTGAGGTAGTGGGAAAGCTTTTTCCCCTTTGTCTTCTGTGTATTATTTGCTAACCATTTACTTTTGCATATCCAAAAAGAACCCATGTGTGTCACAGAACATTTAAAAGCTGTGTAAAGCACTCTGTCCTTTACTGTAACTCATAAAGCCCCTAAGTGACATATACTGAACATCCAGAGAGCATCACAGGACAGTGTATAAATGTACGATCATGTGACCTTATTTACAGAGGTGTGCTGGGTGGGTTAGTGCTGGAGATAAAACTAACTCCTTTTAAAGGTGTGTTTCTTGCTTCTACAGCCCTATTCTATTCTGTTTAATCCCCTGTTTACAATTAAAATGTTTTAATTAAATGTTTTACATTTTATAGGAATAGTTCTTACCTAATTTCTAGAACAAAATATTAAAATCAAGTTATGGTGTAAGTTATGTTATTGTGTCATTTACTTGATATGAGGATTTTAACCATAACCCTCAATGGCATGAATTATATTTTTTCAGGAGGATAAAGCAAACTTAAAGATAGTATATTACTTTTGATAACAGGCTAATCATTTGAATCAGGTGTTTTAGAGCAAGGAAGCAACCAAAACATTCAAGATATAAGGTCTCCACCAGGACCAGAGTTGAGAATCACTGCGTTATTATGATTAATGCAACTAAATTGGTCAATAATTGCGCAGGGCAACGCATTAAAAAAACACTATTTTAGTAATTTAAAACAAGAACGTAAAAATATAGTAAGAATATAAATGGCCAAATATACTTCTTCACACATTTTTGTACATACATATATATTTAAATATGACCCACTTGTACGCCTCTTTTTTGGACAGATATGCCATGTAACATTAAAAATAATAAATAAACATAAATAAATAAATAAATAAAAAACAAAGAAATAAAGATGTATTTATTGTATTGGGCATAGATATGCCATGTAACTATATATATACAAACAAATATGTATTTATTGTTTTGGATGTAGATATACCATTTTACATTATATTTAAAAAATATAAAACAAACATTAATAAATGAACAGTAATAATTACAGTCATAAAATTAAACAGGAATGAGTTGCTCACTGAATGTATCTGATTTAATTTTGATACTTGTATATGGGATAATTTGTTTAGACCCTTAGGGTTTAGTTTTGGGGTCTTTCTCTTTCTATTTCTATGAAACAAATGTAAATTCTGAACCCACCACAATTGTGAGAGTAGTTAAAGAACTGGACTTGGTTTAATTTGCAAGGTTAAAGCTGGTAACAGCTCTAATACTCCTTAATGAATGTATTTAATGTGTTTATTATACAGTGACTAACCTGTAGCTGTGCTGGTTCCTCCTCGCGCTCATTCACGCGCGACGCCCCTGTGTTAATGAGCGCCGGTGGGCGGGGCCAGCGTTCCCTGGAAACCGGAGGTGGAGCGGCCGCTGGTATAATAAGTTGTATTCAGTCCTCCGGTCTGTGAGTCTCAGCCCGCACCACTGCAGCGCCTTTACTCTCATTCAGCAACCCGGAGATACCTGTACTCGGAATAAGACATCGCAGCGATGTGTGGTGAGTCTGACAGACATTTTCTCCACACGCTAACAAACAGCGGACTGATTCAATGAAGCTTAGCTGCTGCCTTCAAATGGTGATGAACAGGCAAGTGAGTAGGAAATGCTGTAAAATACGTCGTGTTTATAAGTGGAAAACTATAGCAAGCCTGTGGGTTTAGCCTAAAATGACAGTCCTAACTACTGACTAGTTTCTGCTAAAAAGAGCTAAAAATACAGAAATCTCTAGTGCAGGATTTACTAGTAACATATCACACTGAAAAAATAGACAAAACATAGCTCTGAAAAAAAATAAGAGACCACAAAAAAATGATGAATTTCTTTGATTTTACCAAGTTGAAAACATCTAGAATAGAATCAAGCTGAACTGCTGGATGTTTAGCACCAGGAGTGGCATAAAGTTATCCAAAAGCAGTGTGTAAGACTGGTGGAGGAGAACATGCCAAGATGCATGACAACTGTGATTAAAAACCAGGGTTATTCCACCAAATATTGATTTCTGAACTCTTAAAACTTTATGAATATGAAAGCTCTGCATCTTTTTTGTTATTTCAGCCATTTCTTATTTTCTGCAAATAAATGTTCCAAATGACAAGATTTGTAACTTGGGAGAAATCTGTAGTTTATAGAATAAAACAACAATGTTAATTTTACTCAAACATACACCTATAAATAGCAAAATCAGAGAAACTGATTCTTTCAAGAGCTGTATTTGTAAATTAAGACATGTATGCTTATATTATGCAAAATAAACCTGCCAATGGAGTGAGCATTTTTTTCTTAATACAATTCCTTAAACTTAAATTTCTTAAACAAAGTCTAAAAATGAGTGAAGTTAAATCAAGAGAATCTACAAAGAGTTTGGCTTACATTTGGACACAAGAATAACATTTTTCTGTGCTTATTTTGAGAGTCAAATGAATAACCTAAGTAGGACATTATTTCTAAAATAAGCAAAATAATATTACACTTATAATGCTCAGTAAGACAAAAAAATCTTATCAGAAAAAAAGTATAGAAAATAGGATTTGTTGCCTTGAAATTAATTAATATTTTGCAGTAATTTGCAGTGCATCTGTGACATTTTTACTAGCTAGCTAGTAATAATATCAGATTAACAAACAAAATATCAGGACAACATATCCTTTATGTAATTCAGACCAGTCATCATGATACAGTTGATTTACATGGAATTTGACCTCTTATTTTCTTATTTATTTAGTTATTTATTTTTAGATTATTTGAATTTTGATTAGTAATAATATTTTGTCATCATCTATATTAGATAGAAGTATACATAGTGCAAGGGTGAAATATGATTAGTAAAATATATTTTTATTCAGTAAGGATATGTTATCCATGTCTTTAGAGTTAGGTAGATCTGATATTATTAAATATTTAATGGTTGATATCTGAAATAAGGGTTTTGTTTGGTGCTGGAGCTCTATCTCTAGTATGATTTAGACTAAAACTGATGCTGATGTGCTTTTAATAGCATTAGGAGTTTGTCTGAATGTTGTGTAGAGAAAACAAACTAGTAAAAAGGACTAAATAGGAATTCTCTCAGTCCGGTTGTTCATTAAAAGACACGCCCACAATTCCACAACTAGAATAGGCTACTGTAGCACTAATAAAAGGGCTGCAAAGCGAAGTGCTTCCTCTGATATACTGTATGTCTATCTCTTAAACACACAGCATTAGCCATTTTATCCTTATCATATTGTTATCTGCCTAGTGAATGAGCGGGTTATTGGAAACACATCAGATTTGATGGGCTTTTTCTTTCAGGCCTCTTCAGTAATAGGCTGCAGTACCTCACCTTTAGCGTCACCCATCTAAACAGTATGCTAAGCATTTTCCTGAATCCGCCTCGTGTCAGCGTAACGCCACTGACGGATCCGGTTTCAGAGCAACAGGGAAAGCCTGCCTCACTGTATTCCCTCACTTTCTAACCGGACAGGCAGGACCTGCTACGTGGCTCACTCAGTTATCAATGTGTCAGCCTTACGCTTTCTGCTGTTTAACTCAAATATTTAACCTGTCACTCCTCAGGCCTTCATCTTAATCCCATCTAAGCCTGACTGAGCTACTACATACCCAACACATTCAGTCTTTATTCACTTTATTAAACTCTAAACTCTTATTTTTGCCTTTTTATTATTGGAACTGAATGGTTTCTTCAGCAGATACGAATGTATGTAATGTATTAGGTCATACTGAGAGGTCTTTAATGATTAGGATGAAAAGAAAGAAATCTCAAGCTGTCAGAAGGAGCTGCAGATTTTTGTTTGACCTAAATAGATTTTTTCTTACTCCAGGTTACTCCATTCTGTGCTGAACTAGCCACATTAAAACACAACATTACTGTTTTATATGGATGCACTGAAATAATTTTTTTGCCAAAACCAAACAAAATAAAATCTGTGGCTGAAGGCTCAATACATGAATACCACACACTGCTTTTTTTTTTACAGATTCTTTACATGTTTTTCACTATTGTATAAATTAAATAGCTCAAACATACTTTCACTTTCTTTTCAAAGAAAACATCAGTTCGTATAAACTATTCTGTCATTTTACTTATTTAGCTAAACACTTAAAAACGTGATACAGTGACAGGATGCCACCTGTGCAACAAGCCTAGTTGCAAAATGTCCTCACTACTACATGTTCCACAGTCAACTGTCAGTGATATTATAACAAATAAGTGGAAGAAGCGACTGGGATTAAAATCAACTCAACACAATATTACATAGCGGGGTCAGCTGGGAGATAGGGTGCATAGTGAGGTCACCAAGTTTCTGCAAAGTCAGTCACCACAGACCTGCAAACTTCATAAGGCTCCAGAACAGCTCAAGAACAGAAGAGCATAGCGAGCTTCACGGAATGTTTTTTTTTTTCATGGCCAAGCAGCTCCATCTAAGTCTCACATCACCAAACTCAATGGAAGCGAGTGGAAACTTTTGGCAATATGGTGTACCTTTAAAGTCCTGGATTTTTTTAAAGTTAGCAGGTTGACTAAAATAAGCAGAAAATACCATAACTTGGAAATAAGCTACATCAGTTTGTTGTAGACTGAGGTTCAATTCCAATTCGGGGTCATTATGCTGGACTAGACCAATAAAAACAAGACTTTGGGCAAGACGTCTACTGCTACATTGGCCCGCCTGTGTAATACAAGTTGCTCTAGATAAATGTTTTAGCTAAATGCCATAAATCTGAATAAATAAATAGTTTCTTTTGTCTTGTTTTAGACACTCTCATTGTTCTCTTTCTCACTTTCTAGTGTTGCGATGCTTTTGTTCAGTTTTTATGACGCGTGACATCTGGAAGCTTGACACTGTCACATGTTTTCACATTTTTTTAAAGGCCTCTTCCTCTCTTCTTGTCTGCCCCCTCAAGGGATTTTCGCCTACCTGAACTACAGAGTGCCAAAGACTAGAAAGGACATCTTTACGACGCTGGTGAAGGGACTTCAGAGGCTGGAATACAGGGGTTATGACTCTGCAGGTAAGCTGGCTCCTCCCAGCACCTCTGAAAGTAATGTCAGTGTGTTCTGCCTGTAACTGATCCAGCTTAGAGCTAAACAGAGGCCCATTTTATGTATTTTGGCAGCGCAAGGAGCCTGGTGTTTCTGTGGTTGCTGGGCCATTGAGCCCATTGAGAAAGGAGATGCATTTATTAGGAACTTAATTTAAAAGTGTATTTCATCAACACATGAAAAAATGCTAGGAAAACCAGCGTACTAAAGGACAAACTTGTTCTTATTTATTGCTTTGGATTAATAAGGAATGTATTCATGTGGAAAATATTAAAAGCACTTTTTTCTGTTGTGTGGAGGATTGAGCTCCACTCAGGCTGCCTTATTTATGACCTCTCCTCCTCCTCTCCTCCTTTTAGTTATCTTAAGAACAGGACGACCTTTCATGACTTTTTCATGTTTTGACTGTGTGTGTGTGTGTGTGTGTGTCTGTTTGTTCTCTGTCCAGGTGTTGCAGTTGATGGCTGTGGGAAAGTAGACACAAACAGCATCTGTCTCTTCAAGAAGAAAGGAAAAGTAAAAGCACTCGACGAAGAGCTCTACAGTGGGTCTAATTATTATGTCAGAAATCTCCACCTTTTCCTTTTCATCTCTCCTCTTTTGTCTTTGCCTGAACCTCAGCCACTGATTACTCTATCTCTGACCTCTGTCCCATATTATTATTGAGCCTCTAATTTCCTTGTTTTTTTTTCATATTGCCAGAGAATGACTCAATCGATTTGGAACTAGAACTGGACACACATTTTGGGATTGCACACACTCGCTGGGCCACACACGGAGAGCCGAGTGCTGTCAACAGCCACCCTCAGCGCTCTGACAAGAACAACGGTAACACTCATGCGTACAACCTCACACCAGCACACTGAACTCAATAGCTTAGAATTGGTTGCTTACAAAAACCAGTCTCTGCAGTGCCAGGAAAACTTCATATCTCCAAAATAGCAGCTTTCTATGAAAGTCTCACAATTTAGATTGTGATTTGGGATGAGCTAAATCTTCACAGCATGAAGGAAAATCAGCAACTATTATTCAGCACCTCTAGAAACTCCTTCTTTCAAGACTCTGAGAAAATTAATCCAGGTGACTCTCCCTCATGAAGACACTGAGATTAAAATACCAAGAGTGTGCAGATCTGTCCTTAAAGATAAATGTATCTACTTAAAATAATCTAAAGTTTAAAATAGATTTTAGTTTAACACTTTTTTTTATACAAAACAGTTCCACATGTATTACTGTATATATACTGAAAACACACATTTAATGAGAAGAGATGTTTACAAACTTTTGACTGGTACTGTATTACCCTAAAATAATTGCTGTCTAGTCCTTACAATACGCAGTCACAACTAGACAATCTTATTTTACTCAATACAATTTTGGTTTGGATATGTCATAAAACACTCTTAAAAAATACAATTACAGAAACAAACTTTTTGCAAAATTCACTTTACATTCTGCTATCCCATAACTTTTGTCATGTCAGTGTATTTATATTACATTGACTTCTTTCTTAAGCAAAGTATTTGTGAATATGAAAAAAGCTTTGAAGTCATATGATTCAAAATTGGTTGCACGTGATTGAATGAATGATATACTGTACATTCAAAGCACTGTCCTCATCCTCAGCAGGTGAGAGCAGATAAAAGCTAAGGGCTGAGTTTCGTTCGGTGCGGATTACAGAGCACCTTACAGCTGATCCCTCAAAAGAAACAGGGAGGGAGTCCTTCTCGCTTTCTCAGTCCATAAAGCAGCCTTAGACAGAGAATCCTTTTAATGCAACTGCTTTAGGATCCTGTTTCCTCACTATAATCCCCAGGAACAAGAGGCAACCCTGTTAGAATGAGCACCGAAAGTGTGCCACTACTCTTTTAGAAAGGAAGACTGGGCGCTCATAAGTCACGAGCTGACAGGGAGGCAGACAAAAAAAACAGCTACCGGTCTTCTGTATACAAGAGTACTGGAATATGAAAACATGGTAAACAGCAGGTAAACATGGAAATGCAAATTATTATTATTTTTTTAGATTCTGTCACTTACAGTTACAGTGTACTTTTGATTTAAAAAAAAAAATTCTTTATAGGCGGAAAAACTTGCAAAATCGGCAATGTATCAAATACTTATTTTGCCCACTGTATACAGTACATGGTACAAGTATTAGTGCATAATAGTAAAAAAAAGTGTCTGAACATATAAAACAAGACAGTAGACACACTCACGCTCTGTGATGTGACTATTGCATATGCACATATTTGCCCAATGATGCTGAAATGCTATATTTTGCCGCTCTGTTGTGTATGCGTCAGTGTAGGCATGCATTTGCGTATTTGTGTGTGTGACATAAAGGAAGATATAAGGAAAATGTGTTCCACCTTAAAACGTCCAGCCTAACCTGTTAAACTTGTTTTTTCTGAATGGGAATTCTAGAACTGAAAGTATGCAACGTAATCAGTGTTTATTTATAGCATCTCTCTGCATTTGTCTTTATAGAATTTGTGGTGATTCACAATGGCATTATCACCAACTACAAAGAACTGAAGAAGTACCTGGTGAGTGACATTTATTGCATGAACAACACCAGTCAAAAGTTTGGACACATCTTAAATTCAGTGTTTTTTCATTTTTTTTTAATATTCTGCATTGTAGAATAATAATGAAGTCATCCAAACTATAAAGAAAAACATATGTAATTATTTAGTAAATGAAAAGTGTTAAACAATGCAAAATATGTTCAAAACAGCTTATTCATAAAGAATTCAGCTAAAAGTGATGTTAGTACAAAATTTGCTTTTAATTGTAATAGCTGGAGGGGCTAGTTTTGAAGATTTTGAAGAGTTTGATA
Source organism: Astyanax mexicanus (assembly GCF_023375975.1). Lineage (NCBI taxonomy): Eukaryota > Metazoa > Chordata > Actinopteri > Characiformes > Acestrorhamphidae > Astyanax > Astyanax mexicanus. The sequence goes on from NC_064424.1 coordinate 14,452,614, forward strand.
AATTGATGCATTTTAAAAGATTTCTATGTTGTTTGAACCAAACAATCTTTACAAACAAACTTAAACTCATTATACATGGACCAATAGAATAATAGAATAATAAAAATGTAAAAGGTTTGCATAAAATCTTTTGAAACTGATATCCATTAAAATACTGACAGGTTTAACATATAATAATATTGATATTAATAATACTATTTTTTTTCCATTATTTAGAAAACAAACACATAAAAAGGTGGTAGTTCAATATACACTCCATTAAGGAAAGATATATTTGGTAGTCTATAAAAGGTCTAAACTCTTATAATATGAATGAAAAATGCGACATTCCTTGAGAAAAAGAAGATTCCTTGTGTTTGTCTTTGAATAAAACTATGCCAGAGTTTCAGAACTGCAAATATTACACTTCCTCAGAGACGCCTGACTAATACTGTGAACCATTTGGCTCTTCTTTCCAACCCCTCATAATGTACGCTTTCCTAATCCAGATTTAAGACAGGATGTAGAAATAAGAGATTAATGTGATAGATAGTAGGTCTGGAGTGTTAATTTGAAAATGAGCCACGTTTACTCACCGCTGTGGTGTAGGTTAGTTAACGTTAACGTTTTATGTGATTAGTGTAATCCTTCAAAAACTATGGCGGGCATTTTTCCTATTTTTTTTTTCTTTTGAGGAAAAAAATCATTCTTTTTGTTTTGCGTTTGTTTGAGTGTGTAACCATGGCTGTGTTGTGTCCCACCCTTTTGACAGATTTCCAAAGGCTACGAGTTCGAGTCGGAGACGGACACGGAGGTCATCCCCAAGCTGATCAAGTATCTTTATGACAACCGCGAGAGCAATTACGTGTCCTTCTCCACCCTGGTGGAGCGCGTCATCCAGCAGCTGGTGAGCATCAGGACTTCGTCTGAGCGTAGTGTGTGTGTGTGAGGGGGTGGTCTTACTCAGACGCTTCTGGGACCTCCTTGCTCATGCTTTCAGGGCTAAAGTTCAGTTGGTGCTTTGTGTGTTTTTAATGGGTAAGGGAGTTTTCTAACAGCCCTGTATTGTGAGGATCATTATCAGGTTTATGACCTTCTGTATCGTATAAATAATCATAGGTACTGTGTATATGACAGTGTATTATATTGACTTTAGTAATGATCAACTTGTTATTCATTTAAAAGCCACACTTCTGTACCTGTCTATTGAATGGGAGTAAGGGGGTGGGTGCAGGTCAAAATGATGGTGAATTTGTTCTTAAAGGCCTTCTGTGATAAAGTATATCTAAAAGGATGAGTATCTGTTAAACAGAGGTACAGTAGATGGTAGCATTCGTCATTTGTTACATAAAGACAAACACTTATCTAGAACTGAGAACATGAAACACTCAGCTCTTCCCGTTAGCAGCCAATGATCTTAATATCTTTCTTCGTACGGGAACAGGCATGTTTCGCCTTATCAGTTGCCAGTAGTACCTTTGAACGTCACCCAGGGCCAATACACTCATCCTTGAGATTTGAAAGTCTGCACATCTATATAAACATCTGCAGTGACATCCTCCCCGCCCGCCCTGTTCCTTACCAGGAATCAATGGTTTATCATTAGTTTATACTGGGCCAGCTTTCGCTATCAACTCAGGCCTGTTTAAATTTCCCCTCCTCGCCCCCTCACTAACAGAGACATACTGTGCTTTATGGCTTCTCCTATAAAGTGATTTCATTATCTAAATTGCACTTGGCAGTCCCGACTTAGCTTAGCGACAGAGTCCAGTGAGATGAAAGAGTGATAAATGTTTCAGTGGCCGTGCCCCAGGTCTGATTTTATGGGTCTTTCACCTTCCTCGTAGCGCTGAGGGAGCAGGATTTGGTGTTCAGGCAGAAGAGAAAGAGAGAGAGAAAGGGCAAAGGAACAGAGAAGGGACCTGAGGTGATTGAAAACAGCCCAAGACCTCAACATGTCCAAATGCTCAAATGCTGGCGCTTAGTTGCTTTGTTTTTGTATGGTTGCGTACGCTACGCATGAGAAGATTGGGAACGCCTAGATTTCTCAGTTGTTTTTAATTAGTGAGCATGCTTTCTTTGTCGGTTTTTGCAATAACGTAACATATTAACCCACTGCAACCGATGGACCTGAGACAACAGCCAAGAAAAATAGTATTTTGCCACAAGATGGTGCTGCGTGGGCTCGAATGTCAAATGTTACCATGTCAAAAATACATCTGTGTTTTCTGCCTCTACATAACCGACAGAACAGGATTACACACATCTTGGCAGTGGTTGTTCTTTTAAATCAAAGTAATAATACAGTGTAGCTGTAGTAAAATGCATTCTACTCTGCTGTCATGTGTTTTATTTTCCACAGCAGCATATTTAGACACAAACACAATAAAATGCTCAGCCCTGAAAAATCAGGTTATTAATGTAAAGAAAGCAAAAGGATTTCTTACACAACTTACATCATGTTTTAAAGTTGGCAAGAAATGCATTATTACTTTTTTAGAAGTATATTTAGAATGTGATTGGGTCAAAAAATACCCAGATGTAAGTAGGGTAGGGTGATCATGTAAAATATTATATCTTAATATTTTAAAGATATTTTCTAGATATATCTTTAGATATAAATATGTCATTAAATAACATTACTTTGCCCAGCAAGCATGTTTACAAGCAGGTTTACAGCCTTGTTACCATGCAGTTTTCCATTTTAATGGACAGAAAATATAAGCATTACTATTTTTGACTGGTTCACAGAAACGCAACCTTCTACTGTCACCTAGCATAGCCTATCCTAGTCTAGCCTAGCTAAACCTAGCATAACTTTTAACCTCAAAACAAAAACAATTTGTAACTAACCCAGAGTATTATCAAAAAGTGTTGCAGTCTGATTGGTATCCAGTCAGTGTAGTGTGCAGTTAGCTAGCTTTGTAGTTTGTAGAAGAGTCTGGTTGGGTTAGCATTTAGCCTAGCAACTGACTGTCATGCACAGCACTCGCAGCTCTCCATCCCTGCAGCCAGCTCTTCTCTAAACAGTGCTTTTCCTGATGTGCTATCAGTAGCCTTTAGCCTTTTTAAAAAGCCTAACTTTAACATTCTTCCGAAGTCGTTGCTGCATTTGATCTTGAAAAAAAGCATTTTAAAAGAGAACACAACAGTGTTTGAGTTTCACATTGACTGCTATGTGGCTAGAACCAACCTCTGACACTGAAGAACTCCATTTCCCTGCATGCCGCAGACTCTTACTCCAGTTGAGAGTTGAGCTACTTGTGTCTGGAAAATTTAGGAAAAAAGGTTGATGTAATGGTGATGCAAGTGAAGTGGTGACAGTGTCAGGAGAACTTGCAGTTTCATATGTTAGCATAGCAACACTTTATCACTTCCTGTTAATACAAAGCAGGTTAGTGTTCTAATATGTAAAGTATTATCCTGCCACATTGGCACTATTAATATCAGTGTATAGTACACTTTATAGTAGTAATGTGTGTTACACAATTGGTACACAGTCTATGTTAACAACAGTGAAAATCAAACATTATCTGGAGTTTCTCAAGAAGTTTCTCAAGACGCCAAGTTGTCCCGAAACTTTTGATAGGCAGCATATGTGTGCAAGCTTGTGTGTGTTAGTATAAGTAAACATTTGAATATTAGTGAATACGAAAGCTTGTGGTGTGTGGTTTCCTCTGTGAGTATGGCAGGCACAGTGTAGAGGTGCATGGTGGGAGCTGGTCTCTGCAGTTTACAGAGGGCTGGTATATCTGGTATCTGCCCTAAGCTCACTGTGAAGCTCTGTTCGTCTTAGCACCTCTCTGTGGGCCTCATGCTCTCCTCAAACCACACTGAGTGGTGGACTAAATGGAGCTGAAAGAGAGAGAGCTGACAGACTTTACAGTTAAATGAAAGATGCAGAGCTGCAGTACTGTACTAGTGCTTTGCGAAAAATTCAATATAATTGAAAAGTTACTTTATTTCAATAATTTAGTTCAAAATGTGAAACTTATATATTATATAGATGTATTACGCACAGAGTGCTCTACAGTATTTTAAGGAATTAGTATGGCTTACAGGTAATGAAAACCCAAAAATCAGTGTCTCAGAGAATTAGAATATTATATAAGACCAATTGGTACTTTTGGCAGTGTGCCAAATCCTGCCGGAAAATTAAATCTGCAGAGGGAGGCATAAAGTGCTGTATGATTTTCTGGGAAAACACTGCACTGACTTTAGACTTGATATAACACAGTGGGCCAATACCAGCAGGTGACATGGCTCTTCAAAACATTTGCAGGTTCTTCACTTTCGCAAATTTCTATAACGGACATGTTTTTATGGAATCAAAAGTGCTTCTTCCATGGAATCACTGAAAGAACATTTTGAAGAAAATATTTACAAATGCTAAAGAAGAGAGGGCAATTTTCTCATAAAGCTTAGACAATCATAACAGTTTATGTGATGTTAATTCCAGTTCTCTAACTATTATCTTTTTTTTTTCCTCTCTCCTGCAGGAAGGAGCTTTTGCTCTGGTCTTCAAAAGCATTCACTTCCCAGGACAAGCCGTTGCCACCAGGTCAGCAGCAACAGTTTTCTCTTCTATCCCCCCCTTTTCAGTTTTTATTTGCTGTTTATGATGTTTCTCATCCTCCTTTACAGTAACTGCTCACTGCACTTCTGTTCTTAGTCATATGTTTCACATTCCCCTGCTCTAAAACTGGGCCACTCAGACAGACACTGGGGTTTTGTTTGTTACTAAGAAACATAGGTCTGTAATGCAGAAACATGATAAGCGTGCACTGATACGCTGACATGTAGCCATAATCTTGTCTGGCTTCACCCGAAAAGCTTTGCATTTTGCACAGAGGAAAGCAAAATTCTGATGCAAATTAGTGTTTTTTACTAGATAGCGAAACAAAAAACATTACAGATTAGATCATTTTACTTCTCATCATCAGTTAATCAGTTCCTTTCATTTCATTAATTTATCTCATATTTAGAAAAAAATCTTTCCAAATAGCAGCCTACTAATTTTCAGCATCTGATTTCACAGTTTTTGAGATATTAGCATTATTTTAACTATTGAATGTTTGGTCTGATATGGATTTGCATATAGCTTTTTGATCAGAAAAAATATTTTTAGATTTTTAGTTTTATTTTTTCTAATAAGAATGAATATCTAGGCACCTTTTATATGTAATAATGATACAAAAACGTGTAACACCCCACCGTCATCACAGATGAAATACCATAATCATCCATCTGGAATACCATGCAACCACTATCTACACCCTAGCAACCACTAAGCAACAAAATGGCAAAAACTTAAAATACCAGAGCAGGAGATTACCTTGCCAAACTATATCATCCATTTCATCTACACTATATATACACAATTACCTGGAATACAGTAGCAACCACTTTGTAACACCATAGCAACCATTTAGCAACACAAGAGCAACCATCTGGCAACCATTTAGCAGAAGCATAGCAACCACCAAGTAACATAGCAATCATCTAGTAACCAACACCATTGCAACTAACAGGAATACCATAGAAACCCCTTGGTAACACCATAGCAACCATATTTCTGAATTTCAATCAGTTATTAATCAATCTTGCCATATCTTTGTCCTTGTTTAATGTTAGTTAAGAAGTGTACTGTCTTTAAAATCAAAAAGATTCTTTAGCAGTGCTGTAGGAGAACCGCTTTTGGCGGATCAGATCTTCTCTGAGCCTGACGCAGTGGAGCAGTGCTGTAGTGCTTTACAGACAGCGTATATCGGGTTCTACATATGAACGTGAGCCTAGTGAGACCACGTACAGAGTTAATCGCTCCCATCTGCCTGCCTTCCTCTGAATAAGAGCGTTGTTGCCTGTGGTCAGTTTTCTCTCTCCTGACGAGAGAATTGTGTAAGTGAGTTGCGTGGATAATCTGTTTTATACTTTCTCATGAAGAAAAGAAGAAAAAAGGGCCGTCTGAGGGTTTTGTTGCAATCTGAACTGCTTTCTGCCTGGAATACGTTTTCGAAGAACTGAAGTGAGTCTCAGGGGACACGACTTTCAAAGAACAGTTTTTTGCTTTTCCTTTTCAACCAGTATTCATTTCCAGGTCTTTCTAAGGTCTACTCACTTTAGGCCCAGTTACCTTGTGCTATGTCCGAGTGTGCTTGAGCATGATGCCATAAAAAAACACTTTTGGTTCTGAAAATAGCCACATTTGGAATACAGGTGTGTGGGTTTGAAGAAACGTCACATGTCATCCCACTATATAAATATGCTATACAAAACATATACACTAAAATGGCCATATCTTCCTTCCTTCATTGCTATACCATCCTTCCTACATGGCTATACCTGCTGTCCTTAACCTACTTATTTGAATTTAGTTTGAATGCAGAGCTCAATTTTCAGTTTCTCTCTCTTCACTGGATCAGAATTAGCAGTCCATTAAAATTCAGTGTTTATTTTGGCCTGTACTATAATCCAGAGTGCCTTTCACGGGTTAGTGGACATTACAAAGTGGATTGAGCTCATTTTAATGCAAGTGCCACACCTACTCAAATAGAGCTAACTGCAAGAATGTGTACAAACGAGGCTGCACTCTTTGCCACGTCAGCTTAAGGAATCATGGATTGCGGTGAGATGTAAGAGGTAATTTTTTTGGTGGTATTTCCTTATGCTGGCCAAACGGATCTAGGACACGGATGTTAGAAAAAAATCAAGGGAGAAATTTCCATACAGATACACTATTTCTTAGATGTGGAATTTAAAATTTGTAGTGTATCAGTGACATTCAAATTTACACTGTATATGAGGGCAAGGTAATTAATCTGAAATTAATCAAAACGACATTGACAAAATTAAATTAAATAAAAATAAATTACATAATTTTTGAACTCGATACAATACTTTGCTTTAAGTATTGTAATGCAATATGCAATATATTGAACCGCAACACCTGTATTATGAAATTAATTTTATTACCAGTTTCTTGTCAATACATAACCCTACAATTTTCCAATTGCAGATGAAATCAAACTGCTGTTCCTTCAGCATTCGCTTGGTTGCTATGTGTGAAAAACTGAAAACTCAATCCAAGACCTTTTTAAGTGAGCGCTGAGGCATTGCAAACCCACAACCAATGTCTGTCAGGTTTAATATCTGGACCTGCTGGCGTCTGCTACAGCCAATGAAAGAGCAATACACAGAATGAAGAGAAATCTGTTGGTGGAGCTACAATTTGTTTCACTAATTTCATACATTCAGACATCTAGACTAGACATTTTGGAAAAAATCAAACTGTCTTGTACATGGAAATGCGTCAGTTATTGCTTGTGTTTTTGTGATAGATGTGATTTAAATGTGATAGAAGTCACAGCTGTTTCTGCCTGGTGAAAGCCACAACTACTATATTATTCCCAATTACAAGACAAGTGGTGTAATGTAAAAGGTACAATGATCTTTCACCAGGAGGAACTCACATTGCTGCTATCTAAAATTGCATTTTGTCACAGAAACACATGGGAGAACTGATGCCCAACCATGCACAAGACACAAAAAATGTGAAGTGTTAACCTGACCTTAAGGCGTTCCACAACACTGTATGCTTGCTCTGAATATTTATCTTTTGTATTGTAGTATCTTTCCACCTACTACCAAATCTAAAGTCTCTGAAAGTTTTATTGATGGGACATTAAGTCTGACGGGAGTCCCTGACATCACACATGGTACTTTTTTTCTCCTAAAAAAACTCCTATGTGCTCTTATTTAACCCTGTCCTCTCTTTGTTGTGTCCTAGGAGAGGAAGCCCTCTGCTGATTGGTGTGCGAAGCCAGTACAAGCTCTCCACTGAGCAAGTCCCCATACAGTACAACAACAGTAAGTACCAGTATTGCCTTCACCATCCATGCAGAACACCCTCACACCCACACACCCCAACAACAGCTCACCAAACCAGTTCGGTACACAGGAGGGACGTGGACCTGTGACATGGCTACTGTCTACGCTGAACGACAAATGAGTAATGTGCATGTCATGCCGGGAATGCAGTGCTACAAGACTTTGGTAGAATTTGGGTGTGAAAATGTAATCAGTTTGTGATCTTTAATTATTCGCAGAGACGGTATGTGACGCATGTTTCCAGAATGGATGCTTTACAAGAAAGGGGAAACCCATGTTTCTTCAATTTAGAAAAAATAAACAACTGCCAGATTCGCATTATTAGTAATATTATTATACACTAACACTAACATGCCAAAAAACATGTCACAGAAAATAGACTTGTGTCCTATAACTTTTGGATGCTAAAGAACGCTGTACTGATCTGTAGGATATGCATGTAGAGTCCACTGTATTGAATGCGGATGTGATGTATATCAGAATCGCTTGGTTTATCATTACTTTATGAACATTACAACGCACTGAACTGTCCACTGTGGGTGGTAATGCACTCTATGATGTTAATCACATGCATCTTGGCATGTTCTCCTCCACCAGTCTTACACACTACTTTTGGATAACTTTATGCCACTCCTGGTGCAAAAATTCAAACAGTTGTATTCCAGAGGTTTTCAATTCGGTAAAATCAACGAAACTCATAATTTTTAAGTGATCTCTTACTTTTTTTTCTAGAGTTTTATACCAGTTAAGCATCTGCATCTGTTTTAGTCACTTACTATATGATACATGAGTAGCAGTTTGTCAGTTTTTCCTGTCTTTATCTCTACATTTGATTCATTTTTCCTTTAACTTCTCTGATAAGTGTGTTTCCAAAGATTAGATTAAGATCTGCTGGCACATTCCTTCCCTCAACAAAGCTTCTTAAAAGTTTCAGTTTTAAGCCCCACATTTAGACACAGCTTTTACTGCCTGACGTTTGCATTTATATCATTCATACCTTTGCTGTTATATTAACTCAATGTCTTAGTCTTTGGGAAGTATGACATCATTTATTTCTAATCTACAGGTGACTCCAGGATAGACGTTCAGAGTAAAAACTACATTAACAGGGTGGACAGCAGCAACGCTTTGCACTCTGTAAACGACAGGATGGCAGTGGAGTTCTATTTCGCTTCTGATGCAAGGTAATACACACACACACACACACACAGACACACATGCTGTATGTATACTGTACGTGGGTCAATGAGGTGATGGCTAAACATTCTATCTTGGCTGTATTATTTTTTGTCACAAAATGTTTAATGCATATAACAATAATATATACAGCTCAGGAAAATATAAGAGACCACTTCAGTTTCTGAATCAGTTTTTGCTATTTATAGGTATATGTTTGAGTAAAATGAACATTGTTGTTTTATTCTATAAACTACAGACAATGTTTCTTCCAAATTCCCCCCCAAAAATATTGTCATTTAAAACATTTATTTAATGAATTCTTTAATTTATTTCAGACCTCAAATAATGCAAAGGAAACAAGTTCATATTCATAAAGTTTTAACAGTTCAGAAATCAATATTTGGTGGAATAACCCTGTTTTTTAAACACAGTTTTTATTAATCTTGGCATGTTCTCCTCCACCAGTCTTACACACTGCTTTTGAATAACTTTATTCCACTCCTGGTAAAAAAACAAGCAGTTCAGCTTGGTTTGAAGGCTTGTGATGAACCATCTTCCTCTTGATTATATTACAGAGGTTTTCAATTTGGAAAAAACAAATAAACTCTTTTTAAGTAGTCCTTAAAAAAAAATCCTTTTTAAGTAGTCGCTTATTTTTTCCCAGAGCTGTATATCATGTGATGCGACCTACAACAGCAAAAACTGCAATACATTTTTCCAATTTCTGTGACTGAAGTATTATTTGCTAGTAGAATATGCTTGATGGCATCGCTAAAAAAAATAGGCAATTTTCACATTATAGAACAAAAAATATAAAGTTCTCATTTATAAGAAACATCTACATAATGCACTTAATAAATAATGACATTTTTAAGGCCTCAGACAATTCATCTGGATAAAACCAAAGCTAAAATTAATTATTTAAAGTTTAATATGAATGTATATGTATACAACATTCTGAATGTTCTGAATATAAAGTGTTGCAAACTGGCCTCTTAAAATCCTTATGTTATTGACCCAATTTTATTGTATTGTATTGCATTGAAAAATCATTGAAAATCATCACAGTGTAAATTAGTGAATTACTTTTTAAAATATGAATAATATTTAATAGAGTATTTCAGAAGTTGGTTAGTCACACAATCCCAGGTTTTTGTAAAGGTAGTCAGATATAAGCAGCCAATGTCTTTATACAGTGAGTCAGCAGCTCAGCACTGCTATCTAGTGGGTTCAAACCCCTGTTGCAGTTTAAGCATTTTCCTCACGTCTGGTTTTCTACCAATGGCATTGCTGTAGTAAGATCAAGTTGGTCTCAGTTTAAACAATGTTACTCTTTTTGAATACATTTGTACAGAAAAGATCAGTTTTGGTTATCAAATATACTTACATAAATATACTTGTCTCTCTCTCTCAGTGCCATCATTGAGCACACCAATAAGGTGATGTATCTGGAGGATGATGACATCGCAGCGGTGGCAGACGGGAAGCTGTCTGTGCACAGGATGAGCCGCAGTGCCGGAGAGGACCCTGTCAGAGTCATCCAGACCCTGCAGATGGAGCTCCAGCAGATCATGAAAGGTGACGAACCTGCACATATATATACACACTCAGAGCTACAGTGCACTGCAGACACTCAACTGGACTTAGGGCTACAGCTACATTATAGTTTTGTGGACTGGCAGTGTAAAAATGCATGCATTAGTCTGATAGTGGCATATAAACTACATTCATATTGGAATGTTAGAATCAGTTATAAATATTTGATAACATGATGTGAGGCTATATTAGGATATTTGATAGAACTGTGTATTCATTATTTTATATCATCTCTGTCCCTCAAAAGATGTCTCCCCCTTTTTGTTGTTTTATTTTCTCCTTTTTGTGACATAATGTGAGACTGGCAGTTTCTCTTTACATTGTGGGAAAATTATGTGAAGAATAGAATAGAGATGCTAGATAATTAAATTATTTTAATTTTAAAGTTACAAACATGTTTTTATTCTCTTGTAAAATTGATAATTTTGAATATATTGTTTTATTCCAAGACAGAAATCATAGTAATTATTGCAGAAACAGATATTTTGCACATTCTTTATTCAGTGTAGTTTAACACATTTTTAAAATAAAAAATGTTATAATACACTGAATTGTAGAATAATAATAGAGCTGAATCACCTTGCTTTTTGGAAATAGGAGTTTTTCTGCAGGATGGCAGTAATATATTTAATTACTGTACAAGCCAATATTTTACACATTTGTTATAATCAAATTGAAATTTTGGTGAAATTTAAAATGTTTTTATGCATTTAATTCTTTAAAGAATGATAATTAAATAAATGCCTGTGAGGCCACGCCTATATAATAGACACACACAGATGTTTTTAATAATAATTTTTACTTTGGACTTTATGCCTGTTTTGCTTTGTATGTAAAGTGCTTTTGAGAATTTTGTAAAGCGCTATATAAATAAAAATGTATTATTATTATTATTATTATTATTAGGCCAAAATTAGTACTCCCAGACAGAGGAAAAAAAACTTTACTTTACTTTTAACCAAATTTCCTCTGAACATTTTGCTATATCATTTATTCACTAGCCTTCTCTTTTCTCTGTTCTGTATGCTGATGCTGGCTCTCACGCTTCTCTCCCTCAGGTAACTTCAAAGCCTTCATGCAGAAGGAGATCTTCGAGCAGCCTGAATCTGTCTTCAACACCATGAGGGGCCGCATCTGCTTCGACACTAACACAGGTAGAGGCTGACCTCCATCTTCACCAGCCGTGAAACAGCAAACAGCACTCACACTGCGCTGCCTCCAGGGCCAAAATGTGCTCCACTGATCTGGAGCACTTCCACCTGCAGGCGCCAGTTTAAACTGGGGCACTGCTTTCTGCATGCCCTTGAATAGCTTGTTCATTTTAATGCGCTGTGGTAGTAATATATTTTCATTAGGAAATGAAGTGTGATGCACGAGGCATAGCGGGGGATTCTCAGAGGGGGTGCACAATAGGGGTGTTCCATATCGTATGTTACACAATAATATAATTTGAATTTTTTAAATAATAAAAAGAAAACCATGATAATATAAAATATAATAGCAGGGTTCTGTCTAGTTTTGCTATTTACTGTGAAGCTTTGAGAAGATATTGTTGATATTTTTATACTTAGTTTTTATGCATGCATTAAATATTCTACAGTTTAGTTTTTATGGTAGAGTTTTTGTTACATTTTGTTATTTTGTTTAAATAATTATTATTTTAAACAAAATCTTTACAAAAGTCTTTGTAAGTTAATGTTGTTTACAGAATAGATAAAAGTTGTGTTCAGAACTGTTATACTAAATGTTATACTAAACAAAACATGTATTGTGTTACAGTGGTATATTTTTTTTATATAAAATATTTTTCAGTGTTCAAATCACAAAAATACCCTTCTGTCTGTTTTCATGCAGTTATCCTTGGAGGTTTAAAGGACCACCTAAAGGAAATCAAGAGATGCCGCAGGCTCATTATAATCGGCTGTGGAACCAGCTTTCATGCAGGAGTTGCAGTAAGTTAAGATGTTAATTTGTCCATTTTCTTTTTTGAGCATTAAAAAAATTATTGTCTATTTACGTGCTTTCTAACTAGTTTATATCATTGCTGTCCAATAAAAACATATATATATATATATATATATATATATATATATATATATATATATATATATATATATATATATATATATATATATATATATATATATATGGAAAGCTTCAACTACAGAAGAGAGATAAAACCTTCTTAACTTTCAAATAAAGTTATTTAAGGTGTTTTTGTTGAATTTCTATTGTTCCATTCATCAAGTAATTCTGACACAGTGTGAGAAAGTTTTTCTGCATTCAAACAATGTCGTCAACTTAAAACTGAAAAAAACTTGTTTTTAATTAGACAGCGACAATACAGGCCAAGCCCTGTTTCTGAAACAATGTTGTCCTGCAAAATGTGAAGGATGGGCTACTGCACCTACTTAATGTTACTTGTGCATACTTAGCATAATGATCTAATGGTTGCTCATGGCCTAAAGGCTGTGTAATTATAGCATGTTTAACCACTACATGCAATTTTCTCTGTTTAGCTGCTTGGCAGAATATCCAACAACTAAACACAGAGATCTGTAGAATGTCCCAAAGCAATTACACTGAGTTGTCCACAAATACTGTAAAATATCTTACAAAATGAATTCATTAGATATGCACCAATTGTTATTGGCAATTAAAACTGGTTGAAAATGTTTTTTACAGCTTTAGTTTTATATCGATTAATTACATTTTTAATGTCACAATCAAATCACAAGCAGCTCGGATTTTTAAATTAAAATGATTCAAAATTAATACATTTTAAAAATGTTCTTTTCACTGCATCCTTAAAATTTATATTAGTCTTCTAAGTGTTGGAGTTTAACTACAAAAAATGATTAAAAACTGAGTTTAAAAGAGATACAAAAATAGTAAAAAAGTCACGGTGTATTCCACATCTTGTAAACTCTTTTATCATCTAGAATCCCGAGTTTCCCACTTGTAAATATCACGTCACTGGCTGTTTAAGTGCACAATAGGTCCAAACTGTATCTTCCAGTTTATGACACCACTCAAACATAGCATAAGAGTGTTAAGTGTCTTAAACAATAATAATAAAAAAAAGTTTTTATTAATGTTTGTGTGTGTGTCTCTCTCTTTCTGTGTTCAGACACGGCAGATCCTGGAGGAGCTGACTGAACTGCCGGTCATGGTGGAGCTGGCCAGCGACTTCCTGGACCGCACCACACCCGTCTACAGAGATGACGTGTGCTTCTTCATCAGCCAGTCAGGTACACCACTGCTCAGCTGAAGCTTGCTTATTGTCTTTGTCATGCAAAATCTTGTATTTCCATTTTAGTTTAGTTTTTATTTTTTAAACATGGGCCAGTAGAAATGCTCCAAAATGTATTGGATTTTTTTTTTTACATGGACTTCCGTTGAACTTCTCCTGTAGTGATACTTTAACAAAAACAAACATCTAAATTCCACAGCTTTTCCATAACCCCAAATGTAGCCAGTGAGTCAAGACATGTTTAGCATCCATAGACTAGTTTTAGTTTAGTTTAGCACAGGTGTACTGAGATTAGTGACGTTTATATATAACAGTGTATCCAATTACTTTACATAGCTAAAGACAGCAGCAGCAGTAATCCCAAAGCTTCTGTTCAGTCTTAGAAATATCATTACTCTGTGAGAAAAAAATTCTAGGACTGCATAAATGGGCTGGCCAGTGTGTGGCAAAGCAGGTCATAAATCAAAAGAATGATGTGTAGCTCAAAAATGGGGGCAGAGCCACAGCAGCTTTCCTCTTTTTTATGTGAAAAACATTATAGCACTGCCACTGGAGACATTTTAATGCTACAGAAAGATACATACATTATACATATATTAAGGCAAGGGCAAAGGGTACCCTAATCGAACACAGACTTAGATGTTAATTAATATGATCAAATAGCATTGTACAGAATCTACCAGTATGACTGCGTCAGTCATGTCCTGCTAGTAACTTGTTACCCAGCTCTGATGACGAGATCAGTTCCAGCCTGTCTGGCAACAGGGCAACAAACAGTTTTTATCATAGTGTTGTACAGCTCCAAGGCCTTGTGTCACTGTGACCCAGTTAAAAAGAGAGAGCAAATTTAAGATCATAAAGCCCACTAAATTACTATGCAGTATTTTATACAGCTCTGGAAAAAATAAGAGACCAATTAATGATACTGTTTTCCTTGATTTTACCTAATTAAAAACCTCTGGAATATCGTCAAGAGGAAGATGGATGATCACAAGCTATCAAACCAAGCTTAACTGCTTGAAATGCTGCTTGAAAGTTATACAAAAGCAGTGTGTAAGACTGGTGGAGGAGAATATGCCAAGATGCATGAAAACTGTGATTGAAAACCAGTGTTATTTCACCAAATATTGATTTCTGAACTCTTAAAACTTTATGAATATGAACTTGTTTTCTTTGCATTATTTGAGGTCTGAAAGCTCTGCATCTTTTTTGTTATTTTAGCCATTTCTCATTTTCTGAAAATAAATCCTCTAAATGACAATGTTTATTAATAAAACAATTCATATTAAGAGTTTAGGGTGTGTCTTCAATAATTTTCTTCAATTGGTGTCGAGAGTAGCAACACAAATATTAAAAGCCACATCACTGCACAAAGTCCAGTCTATGAATCTGGCCAATCATTAAATAGTTTACAATGGGCTAACTGGTGGGTATTAAATTCCATTACTTGTTAGCTACATTAGTTTTACAAAAAAAAACATGTTCTGACAGATCAGTTGTATTTGGACTAAGGGAAAAAACTGAGTAAATATGATTTTTTGATAAACTACGTATTGCTTGAAGGGAATGTCCCTCACTGCCACACTGAAATAGAAAGATAATTGCTAATGTAGAAGTATGTGTGTTTTCTGTGTGTGACTAGGTGAGACAGCTGACACTCTGATGGCTCTACGTTACTGTAAGGATCGTGGGGCTCTCACTGTGGGGGTCACTAACACAGTGGGCAGCTCCATCTCCCGAGAGACAGACTGTGGAGTCCACATCAACGCTGGGCCTGAGATTGGAGTGGCCAGCACTAAGGTACAGTATGACATTCTCTCTCTTTTCTGTCTCTCTCTCATTCTCACTCATTCTCGCTCTTTCTCACCTGTGTCTCTTGTTTTTGATTCTCCTGTGCAGGCCTACACCAGTCAGTTTGTGTCTCTGGTCATGTTCGGTCTGATGATGAGTGAGGACAGACTCTCACTGCAGAAGAGGAGAGAGGAGATTATCAATGGCCTCAGCAAACTGCCAGGTTTGTGTAAATTTGTGTAAATGTCTATGTGTTTGTGTGTGTTTGTTTATGGGTGGTACAGCACAAAACACAGACCCTGTACCAATATATCTCTCAGAGGGCTTCATCCATAAACACTCCCTCTCTGTCCCCATTCAGAGCTGATCAAAGAAGTTCTGGCGCTGGACGACAAGATCAAGTGCATAGCAGATGAGCTTTACCAGGAGAAGTCTCTGTTAGTCATGGGACGTGGTTATCACTACGCCACCTGCCTCGAGGGGGCACTGGTGAGTAGGTTTTCTTTTTATATACATTATTTAATTTGATAAAAGTACCAATAAAAAAAAAAGATGATAAAAAAAAAAACAAATCATCTTTGTCTCTCATATCTCCAAAACTTTACAAGCGAGAGAAAAAAACTGCTTACCTTTCAATGGATTTTAATGTAAAAAGATTGTATTCCAACTATTTTTTAAGCATTTCTGTTTGTCTATTCATCATGGCATTTTGACACAGTGCTTCTGAAGTAAAACACCTAGTCAACCTTTTTTCCATTTAGCACACCAACCTAAATTTTAAAACGCCTTATTTATTAGCTTGTAACTTCAGATTCAACTTCAGAAGGTGGCTGCATCTAAACTTTAATATCTCTCCTGCAGAAAGTTAAAGAAATCACATACATGCACTCAGAGGGCATCCTGGCTGGAGAGCTGAAGCACGGACCCCTGGCTCTGATCGACTACCACATGCCTGTCATCATGGTTATCATGAGAGACGCCTGCTACACTAAGTGCCACAACGCCTTGCAGCAGGTCACAGCCAGACAGGTAATTCTCACTCACAGATATACAGTATATATGCACCTTTTATTGTAAAAACTGCACAAGAAAAAGCTGATACAATTTCCCATAAACCAAGTCAGAGGCTACTACCCTCTGTTTGGTGAATGTATGTGCATAACAACTGTCATTTGCTGTGTGTCTGTTAGGGCCGGCCCATCATCCTGTGCTGCCAGGACGACCCAGACATCAGTAAGATGGCGTACAAGACCATTGAGCTGCCCCACACAGTCGACTGTCTGCAGGGCATCCTCTGTGTCATCCCCCTGCAGCTCATGTCCTTCCACCTGGCAGTGCTCAGAGGATATGATGTGAGTGAAACTGTGTAGTACCCCGCTAGTTCTGTGTTGTGTTTTATTGCCTGTGTTGAGTCATTTTATTTAAAGACTTCTTTTGTTGGGCTTTTTTTTTTGTTATTAAAAATGTCAACTTCACTGAAGAAGCTAAAGTCTTTTTTCCCTTTAATGGAAGTCAAAGAATTAAGATCTTACTCAATTTCATTTTGAAGCATTTCTATTAGTCCATTCCTCATTACAATTTTATGCAATATAAAAACTGCTGTCAGATTAAATTTTTTGTGATATTATATAATTCAAAAATGTAAAAAGATTTACAGTTTTTTTTGTGTCGTGAACAAAGCATTTATATACTAACTTAAACCTAAAAATAATATATATATTTTTTTCTAATATACCACTTTTTTGCACACATTTTTTTAAATATGTTGTGAAATACCACCTTTCTAATATAACTCATGCTCTTTATTCACAGGTGGACTTCCCAAGAAACCTGGCCAAATCTGTGACTGTGGAGTAACTCAACATGAAATCTCGGACCTATTAGCCTAGATGTGAAGAATACCTGCCGTCATAGTGCAATCATGAGTGTGTGTGTTTACATGCAACTGTGTGTGTGGGTGTGCAAGTGTGCATATATATTTATAAATTCTGACCAAAACCCATGTGACCGTTCTTCCTCCCACCTTAACCAAAATGAGGGCAGTTCCATGAAGTGCATTTATTTGTGTGCCTTTTACCCACCTGAAGTGTCTGACATCTCACTGTGCAACTGCTAATGAAGGAAACTCTAAACTGTGCCTTTAAACCTCAGCTGCCTGCGCTCCACTGAGCCAGAGAAGCACAGAGAGGTTGAATGTTTACTTCTTTCATACCAATGTGCAATACTTAAAAAAAAAAAAATGGGAACCAAAGTTTTTATAGGGTTTGCTCTTCAAAATAAAGGTGCTAAAAAATGGTTATTTAAATAATGCCACAAAATAACTACTTTTAGTTCCATGCTTAGACCATGCTTGTAATTTGTTGACTGGTCTAAGGAACCATTACTTGATGAGAATGTTCTTTGTACTTGTTGTGTATACATTACTTGTTCTGAGAAAGGTTCTTTATAAAAGGTTCTCTGATACAAACATGCTTCTTTATTGAACTAAATGTGTTTTTTCTAGCACCTTTATTTTTGGGAGTGTTGGGAAGGTGAAGGAGTGCTATTTGAAAAAAAACTGAATGTCTTTTGCCGTTTCTGTTGAGCTCTATGGAGGTACTGATTTATTTAAGCCAAATCCTATTTTACTGTGAGCAAAACTTGGACTAAACTGAAGGGAGTTTCCCATTGAATACAGCACAAGAAAACACTGTAAATACTCCCGGAGTCACCTCTTTTCAATGTTCTGTATCTTATAACTAAACACTACATTCAGATGTTCCAATTTTTAAAACTGTACAAAAACTTACTGGGCTTCACTGGAAAATCTTAAAAAAGAAAGTGCTGTTAGATAATACCGTCAGATTCATTGCATCAGTTTTTTTAAAGAGGCATTCTAAAGTACACTCCATTGTATTAATAAATGTATGTTGAAATATTTACATGATTTATCTCAATCTATTTATGTTGTAGAAATTAGATAACTTATTTTATACTGTCTGGGACCGAATCTGTTTTAATTGTTCCAGGTTGGTCCTATGTAATTGTCTCCTTTGTCTGTATTCATGTTGTCAGTGTCCTTTTTAAAATATTTTTTGTATATTTTTTAAAGTTTTATGGGATAAAGGTTAAAGGGTACAGGTTATGTGGAATATGTACTATCTAACTGTGATCACTTGTAATAAAAATGAATAAAGCATGATGTTTAAGAGCATGTTGTTGTTTATTTTATTTTACCCTGGTTAAGATTAATAATGTGTTTATGTGGTTTAAAAACACTATTCATTGTGTTATGTTCATTAAAATGTCAAGAATGTCCAAGAATTTTCGGGTAAACCTGACATCTACAAAATGTTGTTATTTTGTGATTTTAAGTCTTTATTTCCAGATAAGTCGTTATTTTGAGATGCCGAGTTGTTATTTTTAAACACTAGTTGATTATTTTGAGATTCAAGCTTAGATACTAAGTTATTTTAAGACAGTAAGTCATTATTTTGAGATACTAAGTCGTTATTTCAAGATACTTAGTAATTTTGAATCAATGCGTTGTTATTTTAGACACTAAGTGATCAGTTTGAGATTGTTTCGCAACAATAATAATTTGCAATAATTATTGCACTAATTTTGTCATTATTTTGAGATACTAAATCGTTATTTTAAGATTCTAAGTCTCTCAAAATAAACAGTTGGTATATAAAATTATAATTTAGTGTAGTAAAAATAATGAGCTATTTTTTTTTAATAAAGGTGAATTTTAATGTTTTAGTTCAGTTTTAATGGTGTGAATGGGCTCCTGTTCCTGTTTTCACTTCCTCCAACTTTTCTCCACACGAGCAGAAGTTACGGCCGACCTGACGGCTACGCCATTACGTCACCCTCGCTCTCGCAGAGCTGTCGAGCGCGCGCACACAGACACACATTCTCTCTCACACTCTCTGTCCCACCAACCGCCGCCCTACAGTCATGCCACTGACACACCGGCAGAGCCGCGGATTTCACCCCGAAACCCTATAGAGAGACCCGGGGAAGGCGCAGAGCCGCTCACCGGTCCGCTGGCCGCTGCTGGAGGTGAACCGCCCAGCCGGAGCCGCTCACTCTTCCGCGGCCGAGGCTCTGCTGTTCAGCCGCTGTGTATGGGAGTGAAGCGGGGAGCGCGAGCAGACGAGGAGGAGGTGAGCTAGCTAATGAACGTTTTCCCGTCTAATATGAGAGTAACAGGGCGCTCCCCTGCGGTACTACGCTGTTTTCCGCCCTTGTGGGACTTACGGAATGGGGGCTGTCCGTCCTGGCGGTGTATTGTTGTAGTTTAGCCGGAGTTTACGTCGACTTTGGGCGGCGTGCTGGGCTGTGCTGTGCCGCGTTAGCTGCGGCCACACATCTGCAGAGTGCTGGTCTGGAGCTGCTGCCGTGGCTGAAGGCCACGTTCGCCCATAAGACCAGCCGCCTGTTTAACACAACGGTTAGCTGGCTAGTTAACTTCTCTTAAAGCAGCAGTCTGTAATATTTTTCTTTTAAATGAAAACCAGTAGTATTTCTTAGTAGGGAGGATACAGACTTTTCTAATAGATGACATCAGTGTGCTTCTGCAGCCCATCTGCAAAGCCAAAATATATTCATTTTTAAAAGGAATAGGTTTCTGATAGGTTTCTGAGAGTTTGTTTTGGCCATGACAGGTATTGCTGGTAGCACTGCTAATAGTGCTGATACAAGACCTACTGCTAACCTGGAGGTATCAGAACAAAAAACTCAGTCTTCAAAAGCTGAGTTTGGAGACTGAATGCTTTTTTTTTAATCAAAAGAAACTCAAAATTAGCCCGTAAGAGCCCACACCCATTTCTGAATATTAATGCCAAATTCAAAAGTGAATCAGATAATTTCAGTAAGCATCTCATTCAAGTTTTATCTTATTGCGGGAAAATGACTGTTAATATTTTAAGGTAAAAATTATGATGTAACAATGGACACAACAATTTGATGACTTGTATTTTAGGTTTGTTCTTGCAGTTGTATCAGAACTAGTTACACAGAAACGTAAAATATTTAATTAAAGTGTGTGCATTCTTAAAGGTCTCATTCCGTTGTTTTTTTTTCCATTCATTTTAAAATGTCTAGTTGTGGTCTCTAGTACCAATGAATGCTATGTGAGCTATATGTATAACAGTTTTTTAGTCCGGTGGAGGGGTGGGCGGGGAGAAAAAATAGGATTTCGGCTTTTGCTCATAAATATTTATACCGGTTAAACTGGTAAAAGCAAAAAGTTCAGTTTTAAAGGAACTACTTTTATCTCAATAGCTAATCCGCTACACATACATTCTGTGAATAAGGTCAGATGAACGAACATACTTTCGCACACTGTCCTGTGATGATGCTTTCAGGATGTTCAATGGATGAAAATGTATAAAAAAACATTTTCTGAAAAAGTTCTGTAAAGAATTTTCCACATCTTTAAAAAAAAAAAAAAATGTGTGTGACCCATATGTCACTATGGGCGTTTTTGGGTTAAAACTGAAAAGAGATGGCACGCTAAAAAAGATTGCTTAATAAAATTGTCAGATTCTTCTGACTCTAAAGTAGGCTGTACCACAATACATGCTCTGTGCAATTACACATTCTCACCAGAGAGATCTCTAAATACCCAAACCATCCAGATTGTCATTTTAAAGAGGACACCTATAAAAAGTTATTGTTAACATCAGTCTTAAGTGTTTTTTTCTTTTTGCCTCTTTCAGTTAGTTAGAGTGTGATGGAGGAGAGCCATGTTCACTTCAGGCGAGATTTAGTATTTGCTAGAGTAGAGTTTGCTGTCAGGTAATGTTACCGCTGAACGTGAAGGACATCCTTATAGTATAAATGTGCTGCTAACAAAAAGAGCTAGAATAGGCAGTTGTTTATGTGGAATTACTGGGGTTTACATGAAATGTAAGGCCATGTTTTGGATCTCTATTAATTTTTTAGAGGAATATAAGCTCATGTTTATTAGCTAACCTGTACAGACTGTCATGTATCTGTAAAGGAGCTGAAATGTATGTGAAAAGATAGAAAGCCAGCACTCACTTACTACTTTGACATATTTTTAGTGTAGCCCTGACACTAAATTAACAGATGCAAATGGAAATATACTAGTTACTCTGGTCTTGGTCTACAGAGTTTCTTGGTCCAAAATTATCCCCACTGATCCAAGATCAGAGCCTTAATTAGGGAACATATCCTACATCAGCATTTTCAGCACTCTGAAAAAGCTTTCGAAAGACTGGCCCAGTCCTCAGTCAGGGTTGCCAGATCGATACAGTGGTTTCTAGCCAAAACCTGTTTTAAAATCTGCTGCCAAAATGCATGAAACTCTGCCCAAAAAAGTTGTGATAATCATATCAAGAGTATAACACACTGTAACCAACATGGCCTAAAAATAAACTGCAGATATCTGAAATATATACAGATGAGTAATGACACAAAAATAGAACCTTTTAATTAAAACAAACTTGCAAGCAATTAAATGGTGTGAACTGGTCCATTCTGTAAGTCAGTTACTCTGTCACTGTGATTGATATTGTCTCACCAATGATGTCAGCATATTTAATTTTAGAACATTTTAAAGGTTTATATGTGCTGTCATACACCATACTGGTGGCTACTTGCAGTGTGCTGCCACCATCTGTGGGTGGGTTTGGTTGTGTTTGGAATCACGTTTCATTATTGATCACAATTTGAAATGTTGAGTCAGATTTAATCATGGCTCAGGAGGGATAAGATGGCACTGAGGGTGGAGATAACGTACAGCAGCTCTGGCTGAAAGTCTGTGGGGCCTTTTTAGGTCACCAAATGATCTGCATAGTGCATACCCTGGAGCTCTTCACGCTGACCACTGCTTCTGCTTCTTTTTGGGAGTATGGCGTAATATCCTTTGGGCATGCGTGTGTTCGTCTGTGTATGTGTGTGTGTGACTTAGAGAAGGCATTTGGGCTTGTTTTTCATCACATTTGGATTTTAAAACTCGTACATTAAAGCTATCTCACCATGTTCTCAATTTCCGACCTCTTCTGTTCCACATATTGGCTGCCCCAGCAGACAACCACCCCGACTGAATTTGAATTGGCTCGCTTATCAGGCTGTAGCTTAGCTGTAAAAGACAAGGCTGTGTAAAAAAAAATAAATAAAAATGTCTGTGTCCTCCACTCCCAGACGAACAGGAAAATATGGGCATGGAGCAGCCGAAGTGGAGGCGAGGGGAGACCTGTTTGCTGCAGAGTGCCTATCTATCGCTCAATGATTCAGCACTGGAGGTCCAGGCGAGGATGGGTGTAATTCAGCATGGACGGCTGTGCCTGGTGGCTGTGATGCAGGGAGATGGAGAGAGAGAAAGAGTGTTGTTTTATGGCAGCATCTTGCCCAAGGATTTTTCTTTTCCCCTGCCATGCAGCTTCAGAAAGATAAGAGTGGCCAAGAAGTACACAGTCAAGACGAGAGCAGCTTGTAAGAGTGTGTGTGTGTGTGTGTGTGTGTGTGTGAGAGAGACAGCACAGATTTTTGTTTGTGTAAATAACATAGCATTATCTGTGTAAATAGTGTGGCATTTCTAACACAGTTAAATTAGCAATGACTGTGCTGTAGTTAAGCAGACACATTCTAAAGTAGGGCGTCTTGAATATCTGATTAATAACTGAATTTAACCTTGTTTTTTTGTGACTCACTGTGCCTCTATGACTCAACCTAGACTAACTCTATTTCTTTAAACAAATTGCTAACACTAAAGCTGAGGGTGCAATGTACATTCTTTTTACAATAGCCTGTGTTAGTGGGCCATAGTAGATTTTCTAGTAGATTTCTTATAGGGAGAATCAGGTTGTTTGTGAGGTGCACAGACTCTGAGTCTGAGAACAGTCTGAGTTTGCCAACCATCAAACAACACCAAGACACATTACACTGCAATGGCAATGCATCATCAAGCTTTTGTAATTTTTGTCATTTTAAATTTGTAATTTTTCTGATGTGTTTCAAGAAGCAATGTACTTTACTTTTTGGAATCAACCATATATAAAATCCAGCTATTCTATTGTTAGCGATGTTTGCTAGCTCTGCTGTGTTTTGATACTATGCCAACCTGACTGAAGGTCTCTTTGAAAATGGTAACCAGTAGATTGTGTAAAAAAAACTTTATTCAGCTTCCTTTAAGCAGCACAAAACATTCAGCACTTTCAGCAGAATTCAGCACTGGCTATTATGGGGTTCTGCAGCGATGTGTCAGGTCTGTATAGCCAACTAGCTGTTTAACAAGAAACTGCAGATCATGGGACCTTGCAAAGAGCTGCTTGCAAAAATATGAATTATATGATTTAATCAAGTCCTCAAAATTATCTGCTTATCGTTCATCACATATTTTGGCTAATAAACTGTCAATAATAATATGTAGCTGATTGATTCTTCCACCCTTTCGTTATCATTGGACCACATACCAGCTCCATATTGTAGTGATATTGTAGTGATATGGTTTTATTCTCACCAATACATTGTTGAATTTCCATATTGCACATTGTCATGTTTTTGCAGTGTTGTATCAGGATTTTGGGATTAATTGTTTTTTTTTTGTATTACTTTTTATGACCTTAGTTTAGTTTTGTAAGCTTTATTATAGAACATTTGCAGTATTCTGTATTGAAAACACAACTGCGGTGTCATGATAACCCCTGTTGCCTTTTTTGCTATTCAGTTATTGGTCATGCATTAGTCGGAAGCAACATGATACCACAATACATGTTGGTCAGTTACAGTTTTTCTTATTGATCTGTGTGCTCTTGGCTCTGCTGCTTAATTTCCTACTGTAAAAGTGATGCCATGACAGGCTGGCTGTAGGCAGGACCAGCTCCATTAAGATATTGGATTATAGAGCTCTCTTTAACCTGATTATGTTCATCCATCTCCATACTGGATCAGAGGGCCTTAAGGAGAGAGGGAGCAGAGGCTAACCTTTCGCAAAGCTGCAGCTTATGTCGTTAAGGCTGTGGCGAGTGTGGAAATGCTAATTGGGTTTTTGCTTAAATTTGTGTTAAGCCAAGTCCTTCAGCTGGACCCTCTTTGTATTTTTTGCAGTTTCTAGGTAGAATCAGAGACAGAATATGGTGAAATTGCTATGCATTGCACTAGCCTACATTCTTAAAGTCTCTAAGATAGATGAATTGTAGAATGCCAGAGGACTGTCTTTAAAACAGTTGGAAAACAGCAGAGTAGATGAAATGCTAAATTGGTGAATGAGGAAGGGGAAGGGGGCGTGATTTTCTCTATGGAAGTGCCCTAACTGTTGATGCACTATATTTCTAAGCTTCTGAAAACACGCTGAAATCAAAAGGCACCAGCGCATGAAAAACAGGGCTTGTTTCCTGTTGGGATGACGCTCTCCGCTTCACTGTTCTGAGATGAAGAAAAGCAGTGAAAGAAAGAAGAATCAAAATTGAGTCGCAGAAGACTTAACTCCCTGTGACAGTCTGGGAGATGATGTCAGTGAACAGTGGAAGAAAAAAGGTAGTTAAAGGAAGCAAGTGGAAGCCCGGCCGAAAGTTGTAGCTGTCTGTTGCACTAAGGGTTGGTTTAAAGTGATGCTGCAGTATGAGGAAAGAGTGTACATACAGAGAGGGGATATGAAGGGGACGGTATCTGAAGAAAAGAAGAGAGAGTCTGAACTGAGATAAGACGTCTAAGTTTGAGAGGAAGAGAAGAGACAGTTTTATAGGGAAGGGAAAGCTGGAGAAGGGCATCGTGCTGAGCCTAATCAGTTTTTCACTATTACGTAAACTCCAGGAAGAGAAGGAAGGGCCTGGTGAAATCATACCACTGTGCTGTGTTTGTGTATGTCTCAAGCACTGCTAATCGTCAGGAAGTTTTTTTTTTGTGTGTGATGAAATTTTGGGCTGATGCTCCAGCATTTTTAATTTTTCAGCCAACTCTTTCTGTTGCATGTATAATGTGCTGGCGGTTGTCACAGACACTTATTTGTACTTAAAGGAATAGAAAACATTAAGTTCTGTAAATATCTTTGTGAAATTCCAATGTTTACTTTGGGCTATGATCAAATTACAGCGTCAGTCAATTCAGATTTTTTTTGCTTGGATCAAATTTGTCTGTCTTAATGCGACATTTATACCTAAACAAGCTGTATCTTCCTGTAATGTGAACAAATATGTCCCTGAAATGGTACAAATAAACATGAACAGACAATTTTAAATCATGTCTTTTAACAACACTTTACGTAACAGTCTCATTATATTAATTCCCCCCCAAATTTGCATACACCTAGCCCACTAGCAAAACTACGTCATAGAGCAACTTAAAATACCCAATAAATATGTCGTTTGGCAACTTTAAGCAGTAGGAGTGAGAAATGCATGTCTGCATCCTCTGGCAGTTCTGTAAGTATCAAAGGCTATGGTTTTCTGTTATCAAGGGATGCATCAGGAATGCCATAATATTCCTACAAATTCCTCCCTCTGAAAAGCTACTCTAATCTCCAAAATTATCTCACTGAAAGAATACACTATACAAGTTTACAACTTAAAAGTGCTTTTTACAATTCTTAATATTTGAACTTAACACCAAAATAAAACAAAAAATCTTTAGCACCCCATTCAGAAGCTTTAACTGATGCATTTTATAAAATAAGGTGTAATTCTGGTCTAATTAAGTGTTTTTTCTTTACAACTGTTGTGATTTAGTCTGATCTTTGTTTATGCGAAGCTTGTGTTTTAATGTGTCTGGTGTGTCTTTATGCATGTCCTAAGTTTTTACACAGCAAATGAAAGTAATTATTCACCACTCAATTTATTTTTAATTGTACATACACATCACCTTTAACCAAAAACATAAGTAGGTTAATGTTTACTGTAGATATTTGTCTTCTTTCTGGTGGCTTCTGTTGTAGTTTCCAGTAGGTATGATTTCTGTTCTAATCAACTGAAATCTATATACTGTATAAGACAGGTGTAGGTCAGGCCCAGTTTACCAAAAAGTAGGGAATATTGGTATTACGATCATCTTAATAAAAAAAATTAAGCCACTTGACTTTATCTTTACTGATTAGAAGATGGTTGAATATGATGCTCGCTTGACCATTAGTGAATCATATGTGTGCAAAGATGCTTCCACCAATAAGTTTTTTTTGTCCTGTGTTTTTTAATTGGCTCGTAATATTGGTTTCTAGGTGACATTTGTCGTGCGCCTCTCGATGATGTCAGTGATGCCGTATGTCTGGTTCTGTCTGTATGAGTCATTCCCAGTGTCCTCTCCTCTCCTACACACAGCCCCGAGACAGTCAACCCAGCCGAGAGCGAGTGAGCAAACTAGAACAGTCTCTCTCAGCAAGTGTTTCATCTTTCTCTATCCTTCTTTTCTTCTTCCTCTTCCTCTCTGCTCTCAGGTCTGATTTGTCCAGGAGCACTGAGTGGGCGGAGCCATGACTGAAGGGGAGGGGCACTTCTACAGTGTGCAGGTGGGCGACTCCACCTTCACGGTGCTGCGGCGGTACCAGCAGCTCCGTGCCATTGGTTCTGGAGCGCAGGGCATCGTCTGGTGAGTGGGCTTTTACAGCACTGCCAGCATGTCACCTCCCCCAGCTCAGCTTGTTCATACTAGTGACTCGTCTCTGTTGAAAAGGAGGGATGTGATTTTTTTATTAGTCATGAGAGTAGAGGACACTGCATTCTGCTGCTGAAATATACTAGTGTTTAAAGTGTAGAAACAGTGTTGATAATGCTTTAGTTTGTTGCATGTGCATTTGGGTTGTTTATTGGTGGAAACCTTGTTATACTGTCATAGGCTGTGGTGCGGTTTTATATAGTGCCCAAAGTTACATTAATAAGGTCCTAAAACCAGTGACCCTACCTTTTCTGATTGATCACTATTGTACGCTTATTTAAACAGGACAATGCTGTCCGCATACTGCTGCCACCTCAGATATATAGATACTGTGTCGTAGCCACATGCATCGCAAGACCTATGCCTGATTGAAAAATGTGTGGAATGCTATTGGATGCACTGTCAACACTGTACCCCAACTGCAAAAGCTGCAGTAACTTTGGAAATGTAGAATGAAGTTGTATGGGATGAATTATAGCAGGACCCCATTAGGAAACTGTACAAGTTCATGCCCAGATGTCTTGCTTTATACATCATCTTTCTGAAGATAATTGCAGTGGTAACTTCCTTCTTCCTTCTAGAAAGTTTTTTTGATGAGTGAATGAAATTGCATATTATAGCATATTCTGTAGTATTTTAGGTTTGATAACCTTTCTAAGATTTGTCCCAAATCACACTGACAGAATCAAGCATTGTACAAGTTATTATTGAATAAAAGTTCATTTATTGTTAAAATTATGTCAGTCTGGCATTCTGCATCTCTAGTAATCGTGATGATGATGATGATGATGATGATGATGATGATTGTGCTGAAGAATAATCTCCTGTGTCCTCTTTTCTAATCTGTTGTCTGCAGCTCTGCTTTGGACACTGTCCTGGGCATCCCAGTAGCTGTAAAGAAGCTTAGTCGACCTTTTCAGAACCAGACTCATGCCAAGAGAGCCTACAGAGAACTGGTGCTGCTCAAATGCGTCAATCACAAAAATGTACGCGTCCACCGCCCCCACATTCACTCCTCAGGCCGATTAGCTCATCCGACTCCAACGTTTGTCTCTTATCTTTCTCTCTTCTCTCCGCAGATCATTCATTTGCTGAATGTCTTCACACCTCAGAAATCCTTGGAGGAGTTCCAGGACTTGTAAGCTGATTTGTTTATTTATATAATTTTATGCTTACTGTGCGTGTCAGATGGTGTGTTCTTTTGGGGGTTTTTAACTGCTTCAGGAAGTTGTTTTCTTAGAGCCCAGGTGGGGTTATTCATATTCATAGACTTGCTGAGGCTGTAACTTACCATCCCTGGGTACAGATAGATAATGTGGTGTGTAGTGTACCGGTACATATGAATTTACTTGTCTATAAATACTTTCCAATAAGTTAAACTTTTTAGATTTAATTTGTTGCCAAATCTAATATATAATATCTAATAAATTCTAAATAATTACATAAGTCTGTTGTTAAAATTTAATATGAGTTTAGATCATGCTGCCCAGTTGCAGTTCTAAAATATGAAAGATTCTTGATTCATATGACTTTTTTGATCTTTAAAAACTGCACGCACATGCAAAATATGCTTTATATTCAGTGAAGTTAAGACTACTTGTGAGCAATGAACAAGATATGTATAGAGAGAACTAAAGAGACAGGTATGGACATAGAGAGAGATCCTAACCACTCAGAAATAGTAAGGCCAGTTGTGATCACTGGAACTGGAACACCATGGGGATCCAACTCTCTGTGATGGGCCAAAGTCTACAATACTCAAGAGACTATTTAAAAGTACATAAAAAAGTAAAAGCAAAGAAATGCTGAAACAGATGTTCAGATTAAATTACACAAAAGGATAATGCACTCATTTCATGGGTGTTTTTATTTGTACTTTTTCTGTATAGAGGGAAAGCTGAGTCATGGAGTAAAATATAGTTATAGAACAGTCTGTCCTACTTTTGTTGTTCGATTCTCTCAGGTACCTGGTGATGGAGCTGATGGATGCCAGCCTGTGTCAGGTTATCCATATGGACCTGGACCATGAGAGGATGTCCTACTTGCTATATCAGATTCTTTGTGGGATTAGACATCTACACTCTGCTGGCATCATCCACAGGGTAAAGAGCTTTATTTGACCCTGACTAAGGTCTGCATGAGTTTAGTGTTTAAAGAGTGTAAAGTGACATAGTTCATTAGTACTGATGATAACAATGACTATAGAATAAGAGTGCTTATTATGTACGATACATATGTTTTTGACTGATAGAAAACGGTACAGAATGTCAAATCATGATACTGTTTTATTTTTTTTTTATTTTAAGCTAAATCTGTCAAGATAGCCAATTTTATTTACATGATATTACCTGGAAATTCTTATGATAAATGATAGAGTAACTTAATGTCTCTACGTTTGTTCTGTAATTCATTTTTACTAATAACTATTATTGCACATTGAAATCTAAAAAAAATATTGTAAGAGGCCTGTATTATGCACATTTTAAGCATATCTGTATATAAAAAATAAAATACTTGGTATCTATTCTAGTGACCATTCTACACCTAAAAAAAACATATAATTGTATTGAGCACATACAGATAAATGATTAGAATTATTTAAATGCTAATTTGCACTGTATAGTAGCTTTCCCTATATAAGCTGATGCTAGACTCTCCGTATTTACATTTTTCATTCATACAATTCAGATACTGTTCTTTTGAACAATCAGATATTTTAAAATGTGGAAATAAAAAAAAATTAAATGCCTGTCCTTACTGAAAAGCAGTTCCAGCAGCGTTTCTCATGTTTCAGCTGCTAATATTACAGCCAGTCAACTGAGCTTTTGTAAGCTTTTGCCTTGTTCATTTTGGACATATGGTACGAGTGTGTATTATGTGTGTGAATTGCTCATAGGATGACAGGCAGTACTTAACAAGAATCTCTATGGAGACCAGTCTTGTGTAATTACATCCTGTTTCGTTCTGCCCCTCAGGACCTGAAGCCCAGCAACATAGTGGTGAAATCAGACTGCACTTTAAAAATCCTTGACTTTGGACTGGCAAGAACCGCCTGCACCAACTTCATGATGACTCCGTACGTGGTGACCAGATACTACAGAGCACCAGAGGTCATCTTGGGCATGAAGTACAAAGAGAATGGTAACTTAATGATAATTTATTGTGTCTCTTTATAGCTGGGTTTCCATTGGTAACAACAAAATGAACTACCCATAAGTTTGTTCCGATCAGTCCTTTGCGATGTAATGAAGTCACTTCCCATAAAGGAAGCTTCCTGCCAATTCCATAGGGCTGGCTTCCATGACTTCCCTATAATAAATTGATCTGAATTTTTTGTTGAGTAGATCTTCTTTTGTTTCTGTTAGAAATGTAGACAGATCTAATTTCTCTGACAAATAGATTTTGAGCTGTTTGAACTCAGTTTACAGTTAGAAAGACTCTCTGTAAAAGCTGCATAGTGGTGGCATTCCTATTTAAACCCTTGTCTATTCTTCAGTCCAACAATACCTCTCAGCAATGGTGTTTGTATTTGTTCTCCAGACCTTACACCTTTACATTTTCATTAAGGGTATATCATATCACAATAAAATTGGTATCCTTTTTGAAGCTATAAAAAAGCTGTTTGTTTTTGAAGCTATCTTTTTTGTGTGTTGCTATTTATTGTAAAATGAAGGGATTTTTGGTATAATTATTTGTTTGCAGTTTGTGTGCATGCACTAAATATTCTCCACTTTGTATTTTTGTTGCATTATTTATTT
Organism: Astyanax mexicanus; assembly: GCF_023375975.1. Taxonomy (NCBI): domain Eukaryota; kingdom Metazoa; phylum Chordata; class Actinopteri; order Characiformes; family Acestrorhamphidae; genus Astyanax; species Astyanax mexicanus. Next base: position 14,483,655 of record NC_064424.1, read on the forward strand.
AGTTAAATTATTATTTTCTACAAATAAATATAAAAATTATAGCTACACAATGTAGTCCATATTTTTTGCTAAATAGTAATGAAGTAAAATGCATTTTGTTCCCAGAAAAGGACAGAGAAAACTTTAGATTAGTGTTAGCATTAAAATTAACATTGAAATTTACATAGAAAACTCCTATTTGAATGTGTTTTGCATGTGTTGTTGCTAATGTATTTGTCTTTGCAGTGGATATCTGGTCAGTAGGCTGCATCATGGGGGAAATGGTGAAAGGCAGTGTTATATTCCAAGGCACTGATCGTATCCTTTTAGCTTTCCGAGCCCCACGTTGCTGCTTATTTGACTGTGGCTTGTGTTTGAGAAGTTGGCTGGATGGTTTAAAACACACACTTTGTAGCTTTTTGTGTCCTTTCTGAAACAAGGCCAAAGGTGTCAGGATACACTTCCTTTCCCACAGGCGTTTGTTTGAATCGAGTTGGCAACTTCCTTTGATTAGCTGCTGAAGTACTGTGCAGCGGGATTGTGCACACAGATGGCAGCAGAATACATTTGCAAAGTCTTGACTCTCCTGGGAAGCAGGGGACTCTAAGTGTTCTTTTGAGACTGTCTAGACTACTTTGCATCTTTCTAGCTCAGTTGAATATTTTATGGCTCATTGACTGAACATAGGCCTTCCTAAGATCTAAAGATGCTTTTAATATGCTTTCTTTTCATATATACATTCACCAGCTGTTTGTGTGTGCAGTTTGTGCTCAGTGTGCTAAGCTCTTATATTCAGAATGTACTTTATTGTAAATGAAACCAGTGATCACATCAGACGCTAAAAATACAATTAACATTGATCTTTTCCTCATATATGGATGATTTCTTTACATAGATTTTTATATTAGTTAAATAATTTCCTTACTTATCATGGAACATATATCCTCAGTAACATTTGTTGACAGATTGACTCCTTATGCTAGCTCACTCTTATCCGTCAGTGTTTACATTTGTCAGTCATAGATTTCAGATACTGATCTTTTAAAAAAAAAAGGAAAAAAACATTGACATTCATCCTTATTGAAAAGCAGTACCAGTAACATGTATCATGTTACAATAACTTATATTACAGCCAGTCTAGTGTCTGAGCATTTGCCTTGTTTATTCCTTAATAACTTTTTTTGACTTTAATATTGCCCATTACAGCAGATGAATGGGCCAATTTTTTTTTTATATAAAAAGAGTGATTTTATTTGATCAGTTTGTGCAGTTGCAATTTCTTAATATTCTTATTGCTGGAAGTACATTTGTTATGCTTTTATTATAACAATATTTTTAATGGTGTCAAATACAATATCATTATAGCTAAGCTATTATTTCCAGGGCAGTTTATTGTTAAAATAAGAACAGATATCAGGACAGGCCTAGTATTGCACATGTATCTCCAAAATGGCAAATTTAAAGAACATTTATATGGATTTTGTGATCAGTATATAATGTGACGTCACATTGTAAGTAGGCCAAACATTTGTTTTGTGCTAAATGAAATATATATATATATGTGTGTGTGTGTGTGTGTGTATATATATATATATATATATATATATATATATATATATATATATATGCGTATAGACGTGTATATATATACATACGTATATATATATATACATACGTATATACGATTTTGTGTTACAATTTTGTGTTTTCCATGAAAAGTCACACTTATTCACCACCATACGTTTTGAAATGAATAGAAAATAGAGTCAAGACATTGACAAGGTTAGAAATAATGATTTGTATTTGAAATAACATTGTTTTTACATCAAACTTTGCTTTCATCAAAGAATCCTCCATTCGCAGTAATTACAGCATTGCACACCTTTGGCATTCTAGCTGTTAATTTGTTGAGGTAAGCTGGAGAAATTGCACCCCACGCTTCTAGAAGCAGCTCCCACAAGTTGGATTGGTTGGATGGGCACTTCTGGCGTACCATACGGTCAAGCTGCTCCCACAACAGCTCAATGGGGTTCAGATCTGGTGACTGCGCTGGCCACTCCATTACCAATAGAATACCAGCTGCCTGCTTCTGCTGTAAATAGTTCTTGCACAATTTGGAGGTGTGTTTAGGGTCATTGTCCTGTTGTAGGACGAAATTGGCTCCGATCAGGCGCTGTCCACTGGGTATGGCATGGCGTTGCAAAATGGAGTGATAGCCTTCCTTATTCAGAATCCCTTTTACCCTGTACAAATCTCCCACCTTACCAGCACCAAAGCAACCCCAGACCATCACATTACCTCCACCATGCTTAACAGATGGCGTCAGGCATTCTTCCAGCATCTTTTCATTTGTTCTGCGTCTCACAAACGTTCTTCTTTGTGATCCAAACACCTCAAACTTGGATTCATCCGTCCACAACACTTTTTTCCAGTCTTCCTCTGTCCAATGTCTGTGTTCTTTTGCCCATCTTAATCTTTTTCTTTTATTAGCCAGTCTCAGATATGGCTTTTTCTTTGCCACTCTGCCCTGAAGCCCAAAATCCCGCAGCCACCTCTTCACTGTAGATGTTGACACTGGTGTTTTGCGGGTACTATTTAATGAAGATGCCAGTTGGGGACCTGTGAGGCGTCTGTTTCTCAAACTAGAGACTCTAATGTACTTATCTTCTTGCTTAGTTGTGCAACGCGGCCTCCCACTTCTTTTTATACTCTGGTTAGAGCCTGTTTGTGCTGTCCTCTGAAGGGAGTAGTACACACCGTTGTAGGAAATCTTCAATTTCTTAGCAATTTCTTGCATGGAATAGCCTTCATTTCTAAGAACAAGAATAGACTGTCGAGTTTCAGATGAAAGTTCTCTTTTTCTGGCCATTTTGAGCGTTTAATTGACCCCACAAATGTGATGCTCCAGAAACTCAATCTGCTCAAAGGAAGGTCAGTTTTGTAGCTTCTGTAATGAGCTAGACTGTTTTCAGGTGTGTGAACATGATTGCACAAGGGTTTTCTAATCATCAATTAGCCTTCTGAGCCAATGAGCAAACACATTGTACCATTAGAACACTGGAGTGATAGTTGCTGGAAATGGGCCTCTATACACCTATGTAGATATTGCACCAAAACCAGACATTTGCAGCTAGAATTGTCATTTACCACATTAGCAATGTACAGAGTGTATTTGTTTAAAGTTAGGACTAGTTTGAAGTTATCTTCATTGAAAAGTACAGTGCTTTTCCTTCAAAAATAAGGACGTTTCAATGTGACCCCAAACTTTTGAACGGTAGTGTATATATATGTATGTTTGATCTCTCACAGTTCCAATATCACAGTTTATATATCTGATTAACCTAATTATAATCTAGAGACAGTAGAGACAGTGCATTACATTTAATATGGCTGGCCTGATCAAAAACGTTTAGTCCTTTATGGAAAAGCTGCACTGCATGGTCCACAGTTACAGTCACAGATTTTCCTGTTGTATCACAGTTGCTTAAGCTTGTGCTTGATAAAAAACAAATATAGTTATTTTGTGTATTCTTGCTGCTGCTTGCTTTTCAGTTCAGAATCCTTCTTTATCGTCCAGTGCTCAGCTGTAATTTAAACCTTTCGTGGACATAAACACACTCTCAAACAAATAAAAACATGCCTACAAATAAAAGTACAAATACAAGTAAAAGGGTGATTTTATCAGTCAGCATTCCAGCAGTAATGGTAAAATAAAGAATAGCCAGATGTGCATGCACATGTTTGTTCCTTGTAATTAGGACTAAACATGCTTCATTTATTTGGGCCTAAACCCCAAAATCATTAAATGGTGATCTGTATTTCTGACCTACTCTTACGCTTAAAATATGTGTCATGCAAAAAATATTACGTACTGCACCTAAATATAGATTATTTTCCACAGAACACATTCCACACTCAGCCATGTCCGTCTAGATATAGATGATAAACTGTGCCTGAGACTGAGACTTTTTGTACAGTTTGTAAATGGATTGGAATCTCTTGTCATATTTCAATTGTCAGGTATTATACAGTGGCATGCAAAAATCGTGGCACCCCTATTTGTTTCTATGAATAGTTACATGAGCAAAAGATGACGTGTTTTTCAGAAGGCATAAAATCAGAAGTGACACTTGCACCAACTATTTATTTATTTATAAATTTTATCTTTTTGTGAAAAACATTAATCCATTTAGAACTTAATGGCTACAGCTCAGAAAGTTGGGGAAATGTCTACCATTGTGTATCATCCTTTTTTAACAACAGATAGGAGTGTATTTTGTCTTAGAGTTACTGCATTGTTCAGCATTAACAGTGCAGGGTTTTTAACTGTGTTTCGAAGCGTAATGGTCATAATGGATCTATAAATTCTAAAAAAAATAAATAAATAAATAAATAAAAAAGCGGTAAATTTGATTTATCTGATCACAAGTTTCTCATTTTGCCTCAGTTAGTTTTAGCCCAGAGAAGACGGAAACATTTCTGTATTTTGTTGACGTGGCTTTTTCTTGTACATTTGCTTCTCTTCACTTTGCAAAAAAGGATACATTTAGATATTTTTGCAACAACTGGTAGATTTTCACAGATATAATGTACTGTAATTTTGTAATTATTGCATATGTTTTTAGAATTTTATCAAGTTATCTAACCTGATGTGTAATAGTTGCTTATGAAATGGGGTATATTGTAAATATAAATTTTATTATAAGTACAACCAGTTATCTTAATCATCCAGAGTTTGAGTGCATGATTCTTGAGTATTAAATCTTTAGTTTGTTTGTTTTGTTACTTCCTAGTATATATATTATAATAATATAATAATATTATATATATATATATATATATATATATATGTAGTATTAAATATATATATATATATAGTATATACTAGGGACCAGATTGCTGCCCACAGATGTAATATCAGTAATGTATGGTTTACCTTTGACGTTGTGTTTTTCTCTAGCCTTATTAGGCTTAATCTGGGTTATGTGTTTTTTTTGTATTATAATACAATGTAAAGATTCTTAACTCAGCTCCTGACAGATATTGACCAGTGGAATAAGGTAATCGAGGTGCTGGGCACTCCTTCTCTAGAGTTCATGAACCGTTTAATGGAGACAGTAAGGAACTACGTAATGAACAAGCCCCAGTTTCCTGGAGTCAGCTTTAGTGAGCTCTTCCCTGACTGGGCTTTTCCTTCAGAGACTGAACATGACAAGCTCAAGAGTAAGACTGCCATTCCTCATTTTTTTATCCTCTCACTCGCTCTTTCTGCTGCATTGGTTCTCAATCAAATTCCATTTCTCTGTCTGTCGCTCTTTCCTCGCCGCTTTATCACTCTCTAGTTTATCTTGTTCTCTGACTGTTACATAACCCATCCCTCTCACAGCATTCATCTCATCTCATTTTCAATTTCAATAATTCTGTCCTTCTACAGCTAGTCAAGCTCGGGACCTGCTCTCGAAGATGTTGGTGATTGATCCGGAGTGCCGCATCTCAGTACAGGAGGCCCTTAACCACCCCTACATTCACGTTTGGTACGACCCAGCCGAGGCCGATGCGGTCAGTACATGCCCCCCCTACTCTCGCACCGAATTGTCCTTTCCCTTTGACACTGTTAAACTGAGGACGTTTTTTATTATTCCAGACAGACGTCGCCGGTTCAGGTCGTGATTTGTAATGGCTCTTTTTATATTTGCAGCCTCCACCTCAGATCTCAGACAAGCAGCTGGAGGAGAGAGAACACAGCATAGAACAATGGAAAGGTAGAGACTTTTCTGGTTAAAATGACAAAATCAGCACAAAACATAAATAACCATTTTTCTATTTGAATAAATATGGGTAAACATGATCAGCTGAAGTTTGTTTCTGTAGTTATGAGCTGGAGCTATGAGGCTAATGGGCTATGAAGCCACCTAAATTAGCTTTGTGCAAATTGTATGCCTTGATCCTTACACACACGTGTATATAACTCTATGAACTCTAGCATATTCTTAATCAAGGTCACATGACGCTGGAATGCCACATCTTTTCAAACTACTGTTAATGCAATGTCATTGGACAGCTTAGGACACCTTGGGACACATTTACGACAAATTGGACACCTTAGGGGAACACTAATTTATTAATAACAATAATTAAGTGATCTCAATTAAAAGAGGCCTTGGCCAGCATTTTGGTTAATGATTGATGGAGATGACACACATGGTGGCTCATGTCCCCCCTAAAGATGCATGACAACTTGTTTGCCTAGGGGTGCAACGACTTTGACAAAAAATGTTATGTGCGAAAATGGGATTGAATATCTTGATACTGATTTTTTTCAGCACTTGGTTTGGCTGCACTAATTTTTTCCAGGCTAAGAAGCGATTTTGTGTGTGTTGTATATTGAGGACTTCTACCTTACTGTTCCTTGCTCTGCCTCCAGTTTAATAATGTCACGTGAGCATAGTCTGCAGATTAATTACTCTCTTTGTTGCTGTGTACAGGTATTTCAGTTTGAGTGTGTTGTTATATAAGGAGTTTATCTGAAAACTAGAAAAATCAATTCATAAAGCAGACCTAGATCTGATTGTTCATGCCATCTGTTTTGCATGCCTACAAAAATGACTCTAGTCTGATCGGAAAAATCTGTTCTGTGTCACATTTTAAGGCAAAAATGGTGGTTTGTCAAGTGTAACTTTAGTAGTCTCCCTAACAAAAGAGGCAAACTCAATCATGTTCTGGCTTAATATGCTGCTTTTGGGATAAGGGAGGATTAGTCAAATTGGATTTTTGGCAAGGCATTGCTTTAATGTGCTAAATCACTGATAATCTCGGTCTTCCTAATATGGTCATTCACTTTCTCTGCCTGTGTCTAGAGCTAATCTATAAAGAGGTTATGGACTGGGAGGAGAGGAACAAGAATGGTGTTCTTAAGGAGGAATGCTTAGGTGAGTCATTGATGACCTAAGAGCCAAATTCACCCCATCCACCCCCCTCCACCCACCTACCCAATCCCTGCTTCATGTCTGTGCTGTGTTTCCAAATATGAGTATTTGACTGTGTGTGTGCGTGTCTGTGATCTATTTTGTTATTTGCAGTAGATGGAGTGGTGAACAGCAGTGCTACAGCCTCTCAGTCCTCCTCCATTAATGACATCTCCTCCATGTCCACTGAGCAGACGCTGGCTTCCGACACAGACAGTTCCTGCATCGACACCATTGCCGGGGGGCTTGAGGAGTGACAGTGAGCCTCTCCCCACCCCATAGTTCTTTCTCTCTCTTCTCTGTTTCTCTTTCTCTTTCCCTATTTTTCTCTCTCTTTTATTCATTCTCTCTTACTTCTCTAATGCCTCGTCTCGCCCACATTTTTCCAGATGGCATTGTGGTCCTTGATTTGGTCCAGACTGTGGAAGTCTGACTGAATCAGTGGGGCTCTTGTTGATTACTGAGTTCTTTGTTTTTTTTTCCACCTTCAAGATGAGGAAAAATGAATGTCTATCTTTTTTCCCAGTTTGGTTTCTTTGCTTTTTTTTTTTTGCTTTTTTTTTTAACACATTTATGCTGCTTGACTAGTAAATTTCCTAGTTGAGCATGTAGGCTAGATGACACTCCATCAAATTCTATAGATACTCTATGTGCTCGTATCAGTCACTGTGTTGAGGATGTTCTTGCGCTAATGAAATTAAATGTAATGGTAATGTAGAGAATTTGAACAAGTACTTTAGGTTATGGCATACCCACCAACTTGCACTCAATGGTGATGTGCTAAATGTAGCTCACTTTTACAGTTTGCTCTCAGATTTTTTAAAATATTTTTTTTAAGTTACTTTCTCTGCTACGAAGTCTATTTGAGCAGTGTTTTAGAAGTACCATTTTTGGTTCAATAAAGAGCATTGCCTCAGCAGAATAAGGAGCTGTTACTGTGACCTAAGTATCAGGGGTTTGAATTCCAGGTCACGTTGCTTCACCATCAGCAGTCGAAGTCTGAGAGAACACAGTTGGCTCTGCTCTCTCTCTGGGTGGGTAGATGGCACTCTCTCTTCTAATGACTGCCATCATGATGCTGGCCATCACAGGTGTTTGTTAGCCGTTGTATCAGAGCTAGGGATTAGGTGCTTTCCTCTGACTGTATTGGCTGCCTAGTGATGCTGCATTGGTGGTGGATGTATCGGAGGTAGCATGTGTTAGTAGTCTTTACCCTCATAGTAAGAGATACATAGTATGTGGGTGGGTTTATTGGTTCAGCTAAATTGGGGAGAAAATTGGGTACTAAAATAAGAATTGGATAAAAAAAAACGTATGAGGGTTACAGAAATTTGTTTTCTGATTAAAACATTCTTCTTGTTCACAGCTTTTTTTTTATGGACCCAGAAATAGTTATTCTATGACATCACTCAGAAAGACTTTGTAGCATCTTTAACTTTTAAAAGTGTGGGACTTTTTCAAAAAATCTTCAAAAATTATTTTTGGTAGAACTGATTTCATTAAGTGGTGGCACCATGGACAGTCAGTCCTTTAGTCACCCTTTCTTTCTTTTTCTCTTGCTCTCTCTTTCTTTCTCTCTCTCTTTCTCTCAACTGATATTGCCTTTCATGTCATTCACCAAAACAAGCACAGACAGACACTCGTGGAACAGGCTAAATAATAGCACGCTCCCCGTTCTGTAAAAGTTTCAGTACTCAAGTTTTTAAAGTATTGATGCATGTTGCTTACCTTGAAAAATTAAGAAAACGACGACTACAGACCCTCTGCATATGCCTGAATAACACCTATAACAAATGGTAGTGCCTGCCTCTGTATATAGACACAGTACACTTTGTTTTTAAGCAGAAACTTGATGATGATGCATCTCACTCATATAGGGTGTAGCCATGTATATAAGTATATAGGTATATATAGATTGTGTAAATGTTCAACTTTCTTCTGTGTTGTGGGATTCTGATTTTATGGCTTCTCGAAATATGATTTAGCACAAGTACTGTATAGTTTAAGCATACTTTGTTTTGAAACAGTTCTTGGAAAATGGATTTCTTACATGAGGAAAGAAAAAAAACTTGCACATAAGAATGGTAAGTGATCGTATGCTGTGTGACGTACATACGTTGAAGACAAACGCTAAAACTGTGGAAATAGTGAACAAACCTTATTCGGTTTGGTATCATTCCAAAAACAACTTATGAACAATTTCTGAAGATTGTAGATCTCGCTGCATGAGCTGAAAGCTAACCATTGCCTTTTTTCATTTTCTCAAATTTGAGAAACCTGTGCGAATGTTGTACGAATCGTTTCTTCTTGTGAATGACTTTAAAGCAGTTTTTACTAAAACAAAAATGTTTTTTTTAACATTTCTTTATTCTTGTACAGTGAGGGAAAGAAACCCCTCCATTCTGTGTATTCTGCAGTCATTGCTTATTCAGTGGCATAACTACAGCAAGTGTCAGTGGATTCAAGCCCTTTCACCTTGGATCACCACAGTGTGCGGTACTCAGTAAACAAGACATCACCTTGTGGGTCTTCGGTCATCCAGTTTTCATCTTTGTTTTCCACTCTGAAATGAGAAGCTCGAAGGTATGACTCAGAAATGAACATGGAGAAAAATCGGAGAAAAATAAACATAACCCAGAGCTATTCTGTTGTGTGATGGAAAAAGCCTGATGCCACAGAGCTCCATGATGAATTGCTTTAATGCAAGTGTTGGGATTGCAAAACATAAGGACAACTATGTTTAAAAAAAAAACTCCCAGATTTTAATGACTGACTGGAGGCTTCACAACGGACTCATCAGTACTTGGACTTAAGGTGGTGTACATGTATTTGTGTGTGTGGGTGTGACTTTGGCCTCCTGCAATGGACTATATATGGGCTCTATCAGACTGCAAGATTGGCCCTTCACTAACTGATATACTAGAAGTGTGATCTAAGGATCGTGACCATTTATCATGCCTTAAAAAGTATAATCCACCCTCAATATCTGCTGGTCTCCTGCCCTCTCTGCACAGTTGAAAAATGCACGTTATGGCATGTTAAAATTTGGAAGGTGTTAAAGTTCTTTACACTTGCAGTTTAACAGTGTGATACACCACGATAAATCTTTTTACTTCTGAAATATGAAATGTCATCAGTACAGAAATTGAATAGGAGTTTCAGTAATATTTCTAACCTCGTGGGGGCACCCTAGCCAGGGTTGGATTGTTTACAATAAGCAGCAGCAAGGAGCATGTATGTAAAGTTAAAAAAAAAAGAAAACATTGAAAACAATGTTTAGTCTTTAAATGCTCTTTAAGATACTCCCATATTTGGCATCATGCAATTAAAATTGCTGTAAAATCATGCACCTTTATTTAATTTGTTTTGTTTTATTTTGTTTTGATCTACTAGCATCTGAATGAGACATGTAGGTGTGTGAGACCTCAGCAGGTGCTGCTTCTCATAATAGTAGCATGGTAATACTGTATTCAAATAATGCAATATAGCATTGTGATTTTTTTTTTCTTTTCTTTTTTTTTTGCGTAAAGCGTTGGATTAGCACTGGTAAACTTGCATATAAGTGTAGAATCAAAATTTTCTGCAAACATCCAGTTCTGTAATGAACAAAAAAAGTGCACTGCAGTGGTATTAAATTCTTCTTAATGATACAGAACAAGCTGGCCACCAACTTTCTTAAGGGCTTTTCTTCCTTTCGGTTTTCCGGTTTTCCTGTTGCCCATGTGGGATAGGGTGTGTGTCTGTATGACTGTCACTTTGCTAAAGATGGATCAAGATTTTTTTTTTTTACTTTTTTTTTTTGGTCTGCATTTACCATCAGTGAACTCTTCCAGCAGCAGTTCTGTTTTTTGTTTGTTTGTTTTGGTTTTTAAGACTATATATCTCCATTTTAAAGCCTTGGACAAAACCTGAAGAGTTAATATCTTACCTGCTATGTACGAGTATGTCCGTATTGCTTTTTGTGTGGTTTGTGTTGTCGTGTCATGTACGGATTCGCTCTTGGCAGGCTCTCGAGAGTAAAAGTTCTTTGGAGCTCCTGCCACGCAACCCTGAAATGTCTGAAACATATGCAAAATCTCAAACAGGATCCAACTACCATGTACTACAATGGAGAGTCTAATCCAGTTTTCTGTATAAGAGAAAAAGAACAAACATCTGTAACAGCTGGCCAAATAAAAAGAAAAATTTTAATGATGTGCTGGTTCAACATTTCTTATATATGTTTTTTATTTCTGTATAAATGCATAGCAGGTTTCATGGTGTGTCTGTGTGTGTGTATATACATATGAATTTGAATGGAATTTATTAACAGGTTAGGTTATTCCTAAATATAAGTAAAATTTCCATGAAAGCACCAGCTTCAGATATAGAGTCAATACATTAATACTTCATAAAAAGTCCTGTCTTAATTTTTTCCCCTACTTCCATGCTTGCTAGAACTATGTCTAACCCATCTTTTGGGTTGTTCCATTCTCTCTGAATACCTGATTAACAAAATCCATCTTTCAGACAGTCAGCTGTTTCATGATGATCATGCTGGTCCACCTGGTTTCTACTCTGTTCTTAGCACCTGCACTACTTGAATACTTGAAACACTCAGGCCTTCTCCTGAGGGAGGCAGAAGGCTATTTCTTTTTTTATTGCTGCAAGCCTAAAGCCCTATTCGGACAGAATTTGTTTCTCAGGGAGTCCTGGGGTAATTTTCCCTTTTATGGGGGTGATTTTATTTCCGTCCGGAACGACCATGTATGTGTTTTTCTCAGACGTCCTCTGAAAAAAATTACAGGCAGAATCACCTACTGGTTTTCGCTGAACTCGCTGAACGTGGTTGTCGCGTTTAATAAAATAGCTATTTGTCCACTGACACGCACCGTAATTACACTTTTGGCGCGCGTTTCCACAGAGATCCACGTAAACACAAAAGCGAGTGGAAATGGAGGAGCTACTGAACGTGAGGTCATGTGACTGAGAAAACCAAAAAACTCACTCGTCCTCCTGTTTTTTTTTTTTTTTATTGCATTCCGAATGCAGGTGTTTTATCACTGAGTAGAAGTGTGAAATATTTTTCACAGACGTCCCCCGAGAAACTAAGCCTGTCCGGATAGGGCTTAAGACACTTAAGACACTTTTACAGTTTTCCAGTACAAGTCACCAGCTTAAACTAGACATTTTGACACAGTTGCTTTATATTTAAAATATCTCACATTTAAAACTTTGAACTCCCCCTACTACCCATAATCATCAATTTATGATCGTTCATGCTGATTTTTACAGCAGGGTAGTTCCATGCTGGTAAAGCTGGTTGACCAACTTAGATTTTGACCAGTGATTTACTGGTTTAGCCAGTCTACAAGCATGATAAACCACCACGACCAGCAAGACCAAAGTGACCAAAATCAGAGGCAGCACTTTTTTTTGTTGTTGAGTGTTTGATAAAGATCCTTCAACGTGAATGACCAGGTTTTCAACTACCTTTACCATCAAATACCACTTTTTTTGTTTCCCATCAAGCCCCCAGTTTAAGAACTGCAGTCTCAGACCATCCAAAACCAGTAACAGAGACTGGTGGCAGTGTTTGGCAGTCAAACGCTTTGAATGATGCGCTCTGTTTTACGGGCCTCTGAGTTGAGTTCTCCAAAAGTATGAAAGAACTGCTCCATCTCTCTCTGCAGTGTGGTGTTGCGCCGGTCTGCGTCCGCTCTGGCTCGTTCCACGTTCCTCATCTTTATTTCTGCTGCACTCGCCCAGTGCCTTTGCTGCTCCAGAGAAGCCCGCAGTCCCAACACCTGCCCCTGGAGGTCCTCATTCCGCTGCTCCAGCCTGGAGACATGGGTTATTTACAAGGAGCAAATTATTATTCAACATACACTACTGCTCAAAGGTGGAATTCTTTTGAACAATTAAAAACGTAATTTTACTTAATATTTCTCATGTCTTCATTGTTATTTAAGGTAAAGCTTAAGCTTTAAAAGATACATCAAAATGTATCTTTAAAATAGAACAGAATGTCGCCATGAACAATTCAAAATGTTTGCAATTCTGTACATTTTTGCTCAGATATTGCACCCTTTAATTGACTACCCCATCGTGTACTTTGCCATGACAGAGTGGAGACATGCAGGACATAAAATAAATGATTAAGCTAGAAAAAATATATATTTTTTTTTTATCTGAAATCCTAAAAATATTTCAAAATATTGTCAAGAAAATTCAAAATCTTAATCATTTGTATTTTAAAAATTTAAAAAGTAATTCAGATGGTGAGCCAAATGACCGTGACATCTTCATGTATTCTCTTTGCCCTGCAATTGTATTGTTGTATATGTTTTTTTTATTTTTATGACCAGCAAGACAGGATGCATGCAAGGTGCTTCCTGCTACAAGAAATATAATGAACAGTAAAATTTTCTACGCAAAGGCAATGTGGCTTTTATTGTTCTGGTGCACCTCAAACAAACAAATCTTTTGTTGTGCAAGTTGTGCAACTTTGAGAGATGGCGTAATTATGATGTGGAGGGTATAAAGAAATCACAGAATCATGGCACAATATGATAATTGCTTAACTTACTAAGAATTAATTCATTAATCAAGTATGAAAGTTATTAATATTTAAAGCCCTAAAATGTTTACCTGTTGATTTTAGCCTCATACTCTGCCTTCTGTCTGACCATTTGCTGCCGGAGCCCAGTCAGTAGGCACTGTATTGCTTGGGAGGCAACAGGACCTTGTGGGTCCCCATTCGGAAGAAAGACTTCACTGCTGCCTGTACTCAGAGGGGCATCTGTGGGGGCAGAGGAGGAGGCAGGGGAGTTTGGACGTGGGTCCCCTTCTCCAGAGTCAGTTCTAAAGGAAGAGAAACGTACAGCGCCGTGGCAGAGACTAGCCACTCTGTCGCGCCTGCCTTCCCCGTCCATGGGCAAGATTTCGCAGGAGGACCAAGAGCTGCTACTGTCAGCCAAACTAGGAGATGCCTCCAGTCCTTTTATTTCAGAGGCTGCCTCTTGATCTTCCACAAGTCCATCTGCTTGCACCTCAGTGCCCATATTGTCATATACTGACAGGGTGCTGTCCTGGGCATCGCTGTTTCCACCGCTGTCCATGTGGATTCTGTCATTCCTCCATTCAGACTGTTCTACATCAGGCCAGCTACAGGCCTGCATGTAGTCGTCTCCACCTTCTGCGACTGCGGTCATGGAGGACGACGCAGAAGGTGGGCTAGTCAGACAAGGGATAAGTTCTGTGCTGGGAGACAGCGCTAAGAGACTGTGATTCTCATAAATCAGAGCTGAGCTGGGCTGAGGAGAAGCCCGAGGCCTCCGGTGCTGTGTCTCGGACATAAGACGTTGGGTTCGGAAACTTTGGTAGGATGATCTCCTCTCCGTCATAAGGGGTAGGGACAGTTTTCTTGAGCCCTGCATGGATGTCTGTTGAGTTTGTTGAGGTGGTTGTTCGCCACTCTGTCCCACCTGAGGTTCACTTAAATGCCCAGTGGACTCTGAGAACACCCACTCCACCTGACTGCAGTGTCTGTGGGTGTGAGTGAAGGCTGGTGCCGAGGTTCCTGGAGGGCTGTGTTGGTTTTCTTTCAAAAACAGCATGCAGTGCTCTCTGATCAGCTCTGACATTAGGTGCTGCACTACTGCTGCCCCTAGAAGGAGAGAGAAACCAGATTTCAAGTACTTCTATTTGAAGCATTGTAATATAAAACCCCAGCATTTTGATCTGGTGACATAAATAACACTTTTTCATCTCTCTTCAACTACCTTGCACCTTTTGTCAGCCATATTTAAAAAAGTATGCTCACCTCCAATAATACTCTCGGGGTCCTCAGCTTTGGGTCGGAGGATGTTTGGCCCAAAAACAGTTGCTAGGTTCTGGATGCTCATCTTGTTGGTGCTTGAGTATGCCTGGACCTCATTTAAGAACCTGCAGGAATAAATGAATTAAACTAACTGTTTTAATGTTCTGATGGCACATATATTTTTTTACCTGTAGTCCCCCCACTACTTACTGGCAGATGTATTTCAGCAGGTTGAAGTTAGCTACAGGAAGTTCATGTAGAAGGCTTTTTAACTCTAGCAGTCCCTGAAGGCAGAGGAGAAAAATGTGTAATTGCAATTTGTGTAATTGTGGAAAAGTACTTTTAAGTATATTTGTCAAATACAAGTCAGAATTTGGGAAGCAATTGCATCCAACAAACCTAACAGACCACACTGTTTTTAGAATAAAGGTACTGGATGTTGCAGTGAGGGTTGTGCAAGGATACTGATACTATTAACTAGACTATTTTGTCCCCTCCTCACTGCTTTAAATTTAATAGAATAGTCTTATGAACTGCTGCTTTCCTTTCAATGTATTTCCTTATATACAGTTGTGGTCAAAAGTTTACATACACTTGTAAAAAAACATAATGTTATGGCTGTCTTGAGTTTTCAATAAGTTCTACAACTCTTATTTTTCTGTGATAGAGTGATCGGAACACATACATGTTTGTCACAAAAAACAGTCATAAAATTTGGTTCTTTCATAAATTTATTATGGGTCTGCTGAAAATGTCACCAAATCTGCTGGGTCAAAAATATACATACAGCAACATTAGTATTTGGTTACATGTCCCTTGGCCATTTTCACGGCAACTAGGCGCTTTTGGTAGCCATCCACAAGCTCCTGGCAAGCTTCAGGTCGAATGTTTGACCACTCTTCTTGACAGAATTGGTGCAGTTCAGCTAAATGTGATGGTTTTCTTGCATGAACCCGTTTCTTTAGCACTGTCCACATGTTCTCAATGGGGTTTAAGTCAGGACTTTGGGAAGGCCATTCTAAAACCTTAATTCTAGCCTGGTTTAGCCATTCCTTTACCACTTTTGATGTGTGTTTTGGGTCATTGTCTTGTTGGAACACCCAACTGCGCCCAAGACCCAACCTTCGGGCTGATGGTTTTAAGTTTTCCTGCAGAATTTGGAGGTAATCCTCCTTCTTCATTATCCCATTTACTTTCTGCAAAGAACCAGTTCCACTGGCAGCAAAACATCCCCAGAGCATAATACTACCACCACCATGCTTGACAGTAGGCATGGTGTTCCTGGGATTAAAGGCCTCACCTTTTCTCCTCCAAACATATTGCTGGGTGTTGTGGCCAAACAGCTCAATTTTTGTTTCGTCTGACCAGAGAACTTTCCTCCAGAAGGTTTTATCTTTGTCCATGTGATTAGCAGCAAACTTCAGCCGAGTCTTAAGGTGCCTTTTCTGGAGCAAGGGCTTCTTTCTTGCACGGCAGCCTCTCAGTCCATGGCGATGTAAAACACGCTTGACTGTGGAGACTGACACCTGTGTTCCATCAGCTTCCAAATCCTTGCAGACCTGCTTCTTGGTGATTCTTGGTTGACTCTTGACCATCCTGACCAATCTCCTCTCGGCAGCATGTGATAGCTTGCGTTTTCTTCCTGATCGTGGCAGTGACACAACTGTTCCATGCACTTTATACTTGCATATAATTGTCTGCACAGTTGCTCTTGGGACCTGTAGCTGCTTTGAAATGGCTCCAAGTGACTTCCCTGACTTGTTCAAGTCAATAATTCGCTTTTTCAGATCCACACTGAGTTCCTTTGACTTTCCCATTGTAGCTTTTGTAGCTGAGTCTAATCACTGGGTCAAATGAGCCCTATTTAAATGGGCTCATGAGAAGTCAACAGCTGTAGTCAATCAGAATCACTTACAAGAAGTGAAGAGGCCATGACATGAAGCTAATTTGATTGACACAACTCGCTACATCACCAAAATTGACAAATTTTGTTGCTGTATGTATATTTTTGACCCAGCAGATTTGGTGACATTTTCAGCAGACCCATAATAAATTTATGAAAGAACCAAATTTTATGACTGTTTTTTGTGACAAACATGTATGTGTTCCGATCACTCTATCACAGAAAAATAAGAGTTGTAGAACTTATTGAAAACTCAAGACAGCCATAACATTATGTTTTTTTACAAGTGTATGTAAACTTTTGACCACAACTGTATAACACAATCTAATTCCCAAGCAGTGGCACGAACTTTTTCATGATGCAGGGCATTATCTGCTGGTGGACTCCAGCTTTAACATAGACATTTTTAATAAAATATGGTTGAAATATAAATGGGATGAAAAGTGCCTTTCATCACAAGCAGCCAATCAACTTGTTGGCTGTGCCGAGAATGGTTCAAGGAAGAGCAATCCTAAATGTGGAAATCTGTGCAATTGCAGTAGCTAAAAAAAACGGTTTATTTGCACTTTATTGAGATAAATGCTACAAACTATCCATGATGTTTTAGCAGATTTAATCAGTAATTTAAAATATGATTTTTATATGGTCATTTGAGTTTTGTTTCCAGTATCATTGGAGGCTGATCATGCACGAGTGGAGATGCCCGACAACATTTCAAAGATTACTAAGTGAGCCAAATACTAAAGGATTGACTTTCCTGACTTGCTGTGTGCCTAATAGCAGCTCCTCCCAGCCTTGGTGTTATAAAGCTAAGTATCAGAGGGACTGTTCTCTATACATGTCTTGAGAATGTGGAGGCTGCATGATCATTCATTTTTAATACACACTTAAGAGGAATATATTGAAAGCAGTGTGGGTAGGAGTATGTACTGGATGATGCAACATAACGTAAGCCGCTTGCAATGTAATAATGTAATGTGCTGCAGTGGATGCGGCAGTTAGACAGTTACCTGCTCCCTGTCTGCAGGGATTTTCTTGCCACACATAAGAAACTCTTGGTAGCGGGAGAAGGGCACAAGTGGTTCAGGCAGTTCCCTGAGATACAACTTCAACAATGATGCCACTGTGTGGACATCCGTGCTGCTAGGATAGTAAAAAACACATACATCAGCTTTTTTGTGAAATATGGTAACACACGGTAAAGAACAGAATTTGATTTATGTTTGAACACTCCCCGTCAATGTATAGTCATTTCCCCTGGACTATCTTCTCTTAGGTATTCTCCTGTATATTTTATGTAATGCGTGAATGCCTTGCCTCAGTGACTACTAACAGTTGATTTATATTGGCTAAAAGCCAAAAGTAGACTAGGAGATGCACTGATGTAAATATATGCCATTGGAAAAGGTGGCTGTTAATGTTTGAATGTGAGAGATTATCTGGCCTAATGCACTGTATAAAATAAAAACAACTAGTTATTTTAATAAACAGTAAGAAACTATAAAAATTACGGCAATATTTGGCTGTATTTATTAAAATTAAGTGTTTTAACATTTTTTAATAAACTATAACTCAGTATGAAACTTTAACTATTACTGTAAACACATGAAAACTAATAATTTTACAGGGAAGTTGTTTTACAGTTTTGCCATTTCTGTGCAATTTGTCTTACACTGTTCTCTCCCCCTAAAGGCTTTGATCTCTTTGGATGGTATGCTATGAATGATATCTGGTACCCGATATGACTGGAATGACTTGCCGTTTGTGCCCAAAAAGTTCTATAATAGATGCTCTTTGTGTGCTGATAGCACTTACCTGTCAAATGATGGTTTTTCTCCTGCATCAAAGGCTTCCTGAAGCTCTTTGACCAGAGTGGCCTGGCCGGGCTGTCTGAACAGCCCCACCTCCAGCAACCCCCGTGCCCTGATGAAGTCGGCACACTGCTCCACCACCAGAGGAGCCATGTGATCGCCATAGCGGCGCTCATACAGCACCGTCTCTTCTAGCCGCTGACCAAACACTCCTGCAACAAAAAGACAAGAGCAGTTATGGGCTGAGTGTCATGGTTTATTTCCTGGATTTGTTACACTGCCATTCAAAAGTTTGTCTGTATTCAACTATGTAAAATAATTTTGTAACACAAATTAGCCTGTATACAGATCAGCCAGAACATTTAAACCACTGAATGTCTCGTTATAATTACACCCGTGAAGGTGTTTTTTAAATAGGCGCGTTAAGAGGGAAAAAAAAAAAAAGTAAATCAGAAAAAAAGTTTGTGCGCAATATATTTTTTATGCAGCTCTTGAGATCACTTAAAAATGATGGGTTTCTTTGATTTTACCAAATTGAAAACTTCTGGAATATAATCAGGAGGAAGCTGGATGATCACAAGCCATCAAACCAAACTGAACTGCTTGTATTTTTGCACCAGGAGTGGCATAAATTATCCAAAAGTAGTGTGTAAGACTGGTGGAGGAGAACATGCCAAGATGCATAAAAATTGTGATAAAATCCAGGGTCATTCCACTCTTAAAACGTTATGAATCTGAACATGTTTTCTTTGCATTATTTGAGGTCTGAAAGTTCTGCATCTTTTTTGTTATTTCAGCCATTTCTCATTTTCTGCAAATAAATGCTCTAAATGACTATTTTTATTTAGAATTTGGGAGTAATGTTGTCTGTAGTTTACAGAATAAAACAAAAAATTGACTCAAACATATACCTATAAATAACTAAATCAGAGAAACTGATTCAGAAACTGAAATGGTCTCTTAATTTCTTCGAGACCTGTATTTTGAAATACAATACCATGAAATAAAATACCATTTATTCATTTCAGTATTTCAGTTGGGACAATAAATCATATACCACTTTCTGATGCTGATATTCCGTCTTACAACATTTGACAAAGGACATTTGGCACCAAGGTTACCAGGCAATTAAATATTGCAGATGGGTTTTTTATGCCATTCTTATTGCATACATGTCTTAAGGTGTGGAACAGCACAGGGTTGTCATCACATTTTTCATTTCAAAATTCTCCACACGCTATGTATTGGAGACAGGTCTGGGCTGCAGGCAGGTCAGTACCTAGTACCTTTACCCTCTTCTTTTACAGCCATGCTTTTGTAATGTGTGCAGCATATGGTTTTGCATTGTCTTGTTAAAACATGCGTGGACAACATGTTCTATGCCTAGATATAGGCATTGCATGTAACCCTGTCTGCTGTCACAGAAGGGCAAACACCCATATCATTACAGATGCTGGATTTTGGACTTGTTGCTGATAACAGCCTGGATGGTCCTTTTCATCTTTGGTCTGGATCACACAGTGTCTGTTGTTCCCAAATAGATCTGGTATACTGATCGTCTGACCACAATACACATTTCCACTGTTTAATAATGCATTTGAACCCAGATTGAAAAGACTGGTGCTTTTGAAAATGAGTAACACAAAGCATTTTAAACATCCTAATATTAATCATATATTATATCTTATAATATTTGTCTTTAATGGAAACAGCTGTCAAGCCAAATGATGATTATAATCACCTGCTTGTTCATCCTGAGATTGCCTGTTGGAAATCACATTAATATTTAGTGTGTTTTTAACACATTATTAGCCATAAACTCCCTGAATTCTAACTTTTTTTGCAGTGTGTTGTGTTGCAGGCTTGAAATGCAGAAATTGATGTATATTAATAAATGAAAAAAGATAAAACATGAAATGTTTTGGGTTCATACTGTCTGCACTTAAATTAAAGCAAAGTCAGAGATAATGTAAGAAATACTCCCAGGTTACTCCCAGTATCCTGTGGTATATATCTACCAAAAGTGCCCCAGGGGCAGAGTACTGATAAATCAGTGACTTGGTCATGGATGCCCAAGGCTTGTTTATGCGAGTATGAAGTGAAGCCTAACACTTCTAGTCCAATCCCAAAAAAGGTATAGATAGACAGAAAAGGATTAAGGCTATGTATTGTGGAGTCTATGTTTGGATGAGTCAAGCTGTTTTGGCAGCACCAAAGAAACCAAGTGGTTTTAATATTATGGCTGATTGGTTTGTTTTAAATCCAGATTGTTACAGATCTGTAGATGGTTTAAGTTAATTTAATTATTATCTTGACAAGATAATACAACAACTTTTGAACAGCAGTGGTGATTTCACTGTGGGTAACAGGGTGGGAGTAACATAGTAAATAATACACAGTTCAGATTAAAGATTTTCAAAAGCAGAACACAGTACAAGAGGTGCCTGAGCAATGCCGCAGCCCTGCACCAAAAGCTATCAAATACTCACGCCTCTTGAAGCTCAGCACCCTTTTGATTTTCCTGTAAGCGGAGTGCGAGAGGTAGCTTCCTGTCCTCTGGACCGCCTGCTTGTTCTCAGGCATCTTCTTCCTCTGTCCTCCTCACTAGATAGAATTTTTATCCTATAATATGCCTTTCAAATCAGGATTTCTCTCCAGTTAGTTCTGTATTCCTTAAGATACCCAAGCAAGAAGCACCACAGTGAGCAGGGCAGTGTCACCCACCCTGCCCACCTTCTGAGTTCTTCGTCTTCTGGTTTGTTAACTCTTGTAGGTTCTGTCCTGGACTGCACGTCCTGCTTCTCTTCCCACTCTCTTTTCTTCTCCTCCTCCTCCTCCTCCTTCTTCTTGTTCTTCACGTAGCCCTCTCTCCTGTGCACAGGTGAGCGGATATAAGTCCTGGCACGGTTTCAGCTTCAGAGCTCAGGAGTGAATGACTGTCTGAGCTGAGGAGAAGCAGTAGTGACCCTAAGGCTCAAATATGCACACTAATCAGATATCAGCATTCCAGCAGTGACAACAGTCCTCATCCTTCAAGGGAAGGCATTGTTCTATTGCAGCATGTCTAATGCACATAGATTACATAAATGACATTTTCTTAAAAAAGCTAAAAACGCTGCATTAAATTCATGGTTCAAATTCTTAGTTCCATTAAATTGTTGTGAACGTTAATCAGTCTTCTATAAACAATACTGGTGTTGATACCAGGGCTTTATATTTGCAATAACTTTTCGATATTGTGGTACATATAATAGAGGGCTAACAATTCAACATAATGTGATTATCACAGTACTGTGATACTGTAAGCATGGTAATATGCTGTATTATTATTATTTTTAAGTCATAGTATATAAATAAACTAGGCATCATATTTATAAAAGCTGAATAAAAGAAAAAGTTTCTTTTCCTGCAGTCTGAACAGTGGAACCTAATGACACCAGTGACTACAACACTGCTGTTCAGTGGTTTAAACTTTAAACACAATACAAGATGAACCACTGTCTACCACCATCTTAACATATAAACTAAAAATTGATAATCGATACTGTTTCTGAAGATACTACAATACAATATTGCCAAAATAATGCTGCAATTCAACACAATATTGATACCCCTAGTTGGTACTATGTTGACACTGCAGTTCAGCTCCAGTTCATGATGCCGCCTTGGTTGCAGACTTGTCCAGTCTTAGCAGAGCATTGACCTCTGGCTTCTGAACTCCAGTTAGCTCACCTCTCCAGGGGCTTCCGTGGGTTTCTTTTTACCTCCTTCACAAACCCTTGGAGACTCAGGTTTCTTTGCAGGTGCTCACAGGTGGTCCAGGTCACATGGCACAGTCAGCAGCAGAGCAGAGATGTTTGTTTGTCTTTGACCAGACGTAGGTCTTCCATTAACTATGAACAGGAGTTTCCAGTGACGCCAGTTGGCACCTCCTTAGGCCAGAAGTCAAATCAAAGCTGCCTCCTTAACTGCTGGTCAGTCAATTCAGAGCAGCTCCTCCTTGAATACCTTTGGAATTGCAAGTGCTCTCTTTTACCAGATGTCACATGATCACAGTCTTGGCCTCTGTTGCCCTTCTCTGCCTTGTCATAACATTTACCATTCCTATGTCTCTCTCTTTATCTGTTTTTTTTTTTTTTTTTTACTTTACTTTTTCTTTCTTTCTTCCTTGTCCTATGTTCCTCTCTCTGTCTGTCACTTTTTCTCCCTTGTTCTAAACCAATGCCAATCTCTCTCTCTCTCTCTCTCTCTCTCTCTCTCTCTCTCTCGTTTTGACCCTATGTCTCTCTCTCTAACTGTCACTCTCTCCTCTTTCTTATTTTGTCACTCTCTCTTTCTCTTCCTCTTCTCTCTAGTGTGTCTCTCTCTAAACCCCAATCACTCCCACCCTATGTCTTACTTCCTCTCTTGCTCTCTCTCTCTCTATCTCCCTCTCCCAGCCCTCTTCTGCTTTTCCCCCCACCCCCCACCTCTCGCCCCCTGTATCAGGCTACTCCACTGCAGGCTTGTTGGAGCGTAGCCAAGGTGGCAGTGGCTCCCTTTATCTCGGGCTCTATCTCTCTCGACCCTCCATGAATCATTACCGCTGCACAACGCTATCACGGGTTGACTAAAAATAAATGAGCCAGAACGTGTTGCCTTTAACCCACTCTTTCACTTTCTTTCAAGCCCCCTCTCATTCTTTACCCTCTCTATAAGTCTATCCCTGCCTCTACCCTCCCTCCTTCCCTCTGTCTCTACCCTCTATTGCCCCCAAACCTCCCATGGATGTTTCTCTCCAACGGTTTTCCATTGGCCTGTGCTGGACACACCCCCCAAGCCCTTTTTTTAATGAGTGTCTCTGGTGTGGGTATAACTTGGGCTCTGATGACAAACCAGTATGGCTTCTGGGACGGTGACCTAACCGTGTAGAGAACTCAAGTCTGTGAGTGATGTCTTAAACTGCATGGCCATACCAGTGTGTGTTAGTTAGGCCTATCTGTTAGAGAAATCTGTTTGTATGCAGGAGCCCCAGGCTATGGAGTAGTTATGACTGGGAGGTGATGTGGAGAATTCATTAGGAATGTTAATCTCCTGGGAAATGAGCAACATGTTCTGCTCAACGCTAGACTGCTCAGATAAACATGGCCGTCTTAGACTTTCCACAGTTCCCTCAGGGCTCTATATGTTTCGAGTGGAACATAGCTACTACCTGTTCCATTAATTGGAAACCATCCAGTGTAGAACAATAACAGTTTTCAAAACAAGGATTAAGCCTAGTCTTCTACTAAAGAGCTTTTGAGTATATTTATATACCACTGAAGTCTTGTGTCATTCTGTATTCTGTCCATATTTGACTCTCCTGGTCAAAATATGAATATTGCTACATGAAAGCTTAGGCAACTGAGCACTGAATTGTATATCTGTATCTTGACCAACTCCACAAATTCACCAGCAAGCACACTTTGCGATTGTAGTTGAGTGTTATTAGTATGTTCAGTTTGAGAATCAATTGTTTACCATGCTAGTGTTCTTTAATGCACTGGTCAACCACCTTGGTCACACTGATAGACCAGATGAACCATCAAACTCAAATGAAATTAACAGCTGTGCTGGTCAAGAGCTAAGATGCTAGACTAGTTTAGCATAGAATAACATAGTTTTCTCATAGATCAGCCTAAATAAAATCAGTTGCAGTGTTCATCTGGATTTTTCAACAGGGCAGTGACACAAGTTACAGTGCTATAATGTCTTCTTCATCTAGCTAGCTAAATAAAGCTGAAACATGATAGAGCTTTCCTTTCTGTTCTTAGTTTGTTTTGACAAGCTCTACAAGGTGATCAGCACTCAAGGTACACTGCTCAACATCACATAAATGTTCTTTAGTCGACCCCCACCCCTTAAAAATAAACATGTTCCCCCTGAGAAGTTTAAATATTTAATGTGTTTTTGTTTAAAATCTTTAACAATTATTCATGAGAGGGAGTGCTATAACATGTACTATTGGCACTGCTGTGCTGCAGTCGTAGGTCGCTGTTTATTGCTAGGTTACCTGTATGTAGTGGAGTAATACATGGAGAGCTTTGGTTACAGTGCATTACCGGCTGATAATGTCATTCATAAAACAATTCTTAGCCAATCACATTGCAGGGTCGGAACTAACTGTGGTATAATGGGGCATAATAAACATGTTGCGATATAATGCATGCTAAGATATAAATATAATGAACAAAAATTTTAATTAATGTTTTTGATTGGCTATAGATAGCTGTCAGTCATTGTTAGGCCTGTATTAACTTGAATTCACCGGCAAATAAATGAGATCAGACAGAGGCATGAGGAGAAACGCAGGTGCGTTATAAACATATTTATTACTTTTTGTCAGGTCAGAAGCATTAGTTTTCTACAGTCTGTACTAACAAATAATGAGAGACTGTAAAACTTTGTTAATATTTCTTTGTTTAAAAATAATTACATTTTAGAGACAATACATAAAATAATAAGAGAAATATATTTTAAAGGCATCTAGATAGCATTAACTTTCATGTAACAATGTTGGCATTAAAACTCTTAATTGAGCTCGTAATTTAGAGGATCTCAGGAGAAAATCTAACAGAACAAAAAGTATAGGGTTCTGTAGTGAAGCCAATTTTTTTTATAAACTACATTTGTTTCTGCCATGAACAATTTAGGTCAGACCAACTATGGGCATAACAACATTGCGCTGAGTACAAAAGGGTGACGTGACTCAAGTGGCAAATTAACTGTCCCCTTAAAGAACAAAATCGGTTACTGGAAACAGAATTTTCTTAATGCGTTAGTGTTGAGGTAGATAAAACAGTTGGACAGTGGTGCTGCTGTTTTAATGTTCACCACAGCCTTCAGATTCACCTCACTGCTCTGCACTAAAGGGTGTGATAGAGAATGATGGGGAGCTGACAGCCCCCTTGAGAGCAGGGAGGTGTTCTGTAATGCTGTTAAATCTAGGCTCCTTGCCAAGACAGTGATGGGTATACTAAATACAATGGTACGCAAAGGTTTGGGCACCCCTGTCTAAAATATATTACTGTGAATAATAAGAATGTTAAAGATGACCTGTTTTCTGAAAAGCATTAGGGTAAAGATGATAAATCCTTTTTTATATTTTAAGCAAGATTACTTATTGTTTTATTTTTACAGTTAGAGAATACAAAAAAGGGAAGGGACCCACAGCAAAAGTTTTGGCACACTTCATGATCACTACTTAGTAACACTCCTTGGCAAGTATCACAGTTGTAAACATTTTGGTGGCATTGAAGAGTCTGTCTGTTCATTGTTTCACACAGATTCTTGGGTTGCCTTGCTTGTACTGCTCTTTTAAATTTATCTACAGATTTTCCATCCCAGCTGGCCACCAATTTCAATGGACTTTAAGAACTTTACGCACTCATTCACTTTACCAGCCTTAAGCTATATACCATATTTGCACAACTGTTATACAGGTTCTAATTATACTGTCATTCCATCTCAATCACCATCAATATTGCACTGTTGTCTTCCGTCCTAAGTATGTCTATTGTGTTCTTGTTGTATTGTACATATAGTGTCTCCCACTCTTTATTATATATCTTATTTCTTTGTATTTCTATTTATATATCTATTTCACCCCCAACACTACTGCACCTTGTTTTTGTCTCATGTATGTCTATTTGTGTCCCTGCTGTATTGTACCCATAGTGTCTCCCATTCTCTTTTTTTATATCTATTATTTGTACTTGCTGTAAATTTTGGTAAGGAGAGTAACGTTATTTCAATTCTCTGTATGTCCTGTACATATGCAGTATTGACAATAAAACTACTTGACTTGACTTAATTAATTAAAGATTGAATGTTGGTCATGATGTCAGATGACAAAAACTTTATGTCAGGATATAGTTTAATACTGTTAAATGCCTGCAAAGATGATGTTTGGGTCAGGGGACTGTAAAGGGTATTGTGTTTCTTTATGTTATCTGAATCTCAAACTACTGGCTGTGATAAATATGCAAAAACAGAATCAGAAATGGGCAAATACTTTTGCACATTAATGTATTTTTTGCACTTTGGTGGTGACGGAGTGGAATTTTCAGTCCATGTGGTTAACAAGGTTAGGAGTGATTCATAACATGCTATAAAAAGTGAACAAATGAAGTTTTGTCTTTCAGTGTCCATTTGCTTTTACTTGTTTCTAATTTTTGTTACAAAAAAAAATCCTCCACACAGACTTTACAGGAAAGAAGTATATGCAGAGCTACTCACTATGAGCTGAAATACTGTATGAAGAGCATAAAAAGGAATTGCAATTAGAATGATCTGTTCATACCAGACGTATATATATCAGGTGTGCAGCGAGAGGCTGTGAATGCTTGAACTCTGCGTGACACTTTAGTGGCACTGCTGTAACGTTCCTCTGTCTTGGCTGGTTTAGATATGTTCACACCGGTCCTTTAAGTGAAAAACACGAGGGGAATTCTGTTTTTTCACCAGTAATGCATGACATCAGTTTTAAGGGCATGCGGTTTGCAGAGTTCAGTGGGCTGCTGTAGACAAAGCTCATTTTAAGATCGGCCTGGTATGTGTAATGCATTGACCATGTCTGAGAATGTGTGTATTGTGATGAGTTGGGGGTGAGTGTTTGTTTGTGTGGTATGTTATGTCTGATTTTTACTACTAAATATACTAAATATATACTATATACTAAATTGGCAAATTAAATTGTGTTACTGGGCTTATATGTTTTATTCTATGTATTTTGCACCGTCTCACTTTGTTCCATTCAGGAAAACATAAAGCCATAAACCAGTAGCAATTAAACTACCAAGCAAATTCTAATTAGCGAGCTAAAGCTAAATAAATCAGTAGCAATTAAACTACCAAGCAAAATCTAATTAGCGAGCTTAAGCTAACTTAACCGGTAGCAATAAACCACCAAGCAAAATCTAACTAGCAAGCTAAAGCTAATTAAACCAGTAACAATTAAACTACCAAACGAAATCTAACTAGCAAGCTAAAGCTAAATAAACCAGTACCAATTAAACTACCAAACGAAATCAAATAGCGAGCTAAAGCTAAATAAACCAGTGCCAATTAAACTACCAAACGAAATCTAACTAGCGAGCTAAAGCTAAATAAACCAGTACCAATTAAACTACTAAACAAAATCTAACTAGCGAGCTAAAGCTAAATAAACCAGTAGCAATTAAACTACCAAACGAAATCTAACTAGCGAGCTAAAGCTAAATAAACCAGTACCAATTAAACTACCAAACGAAATCTAACTAGCGAGCTAAAGCTAAATAATACAGTACCAATTAAACTACAGAGCAAAACCTAATTAGCGAGATAAGGCTTAATAAACCAGCAGCAATTAAACTACCAAGCAAGACCTAACTTTTGAGCTGAAGCTAAATAAACCAGTAGCAATTAAACATTAGTTAACCTGTATGCCTTTCTGTCAGTTTGGCATTGTTTGCCAGTTTGTACTTGTGCGTTTATTTATCTTCCTGGGTGTGCAATGTTTTCTAAATATTCACTTATCTTCACTTTCCTTTTAATGTTTAGGAAAGTAAGTAATGTTTATTAAAATCAGGGGCGCAGCAGCAAATTCTGGGTCCTGTACACTGTCAAAGTCAGTGGGCCCCTATCCATGCCAGTACACAAGGAACATGAGAGAAAAAAAATCAGGATTTTCATGGGCCCCTCTCCGTACTCGGGCCCTCGGTAGTTAGGTCCACTTTTCCCCCCACTACCACACCCCTGATTAAAATATTTTTGTTTATCTAGTATTTGCTATACGTTTAATGTCATACCCTGTTACTAACATTTTAGGATCATACAAGCATTATCAATATTTTACCCTATGTTCTGTTCTGTTTTCTCTAAACAAGGAATAATGTAGGACTTGGCACATCAGGCACTTGCATCATACTGGCACAATGAGATAAAACAGCAACAAGCATACACAAGTCCCTTCCGGATTTTCCATAGAACCTAAAATAACACAATCATGACTGACCTCATTTACAGATCATTGAAAGAGATCTACAGATCATTGAGGTGTGTGTCTGAGTGAGAGATCACCTGTGAAAGGTATCCATACTCCCTTATCAAGGTTCTTCAGCCAGTCTTCCCCTTGGCCGCAGCTGTTAGACAGGAAGAAGTATGATCCAGGGCTTACTAACACATCTCTGTTTCCTACCGGAGAGAGAGAGACACAGGTGTGTATCAGTGTGGGGCTGTACTTATTTCATTCCTTTATCACAGTTTTGGATCAGCATGCATTTTTAATGGGAAAAAAGTAAACCTAGAGAGAGACCTTAGGGATATCTTTCTTATTTTACTTAAATAAATGATGGGCTGTCAGACACACTCTGCCTCTGTATGTGGATCCAGTCATGAGAAAGTTTGGGAACCCCTGTCATACAGAGCTTGGCATTTGTCCTGGTGTACACTACAAACAAATTCATTTATGGATTTCTGTCAGGCTGCTTTATCCAATTGGCAAAATGATCAATAATTTCTGTATTGCAGTTTGAGATGTGCACACAAATCTACAGCAAACATCCAGAGCTTTAGCTCTAATTTGAATCGATGGGAGGCACTTGCTTAATAGAGCAATAGATTGAACGGGTGCTTTTGAGTGGACTTCAGTGACCCCGCCATCATCTTAAATGTCACTTTAAAGACTAGTGTTGACTTAGCACACAGTAAGCACAGAAAGACTTCATCCACAATAAAGAATGAAAAAATGATCAAATATATTTTCTTGTTTTTATTAAGGAAAGAGCTGCCTCGTTAGTTTAATATTCACTGTCATTTTGGAACATTTGTAAACTTCCCCTTGTGAAAAAATTATACTTAAATTGTGTAGAAACTCTTATATACTTGAGCAAACATGTTATTTTGGATCTATTCACTTATGCTAAATCACTTTTAATTTGTAATTAAATATGTTTGGTTATGTATGTTATTTTTGCCACTTTTCTAATACAATATGAAGTATATTGTTGTCTGAGCTGCATGATTAAACACTAAAACACAAAACAAAATAATTAGCATACTTATAAAAACATTCCAGAAATGTAGTTGATCTCTTCTTGTGCCCTTACAATAAGGTATATCCAATCAAATCAAATGTTGTCGCAAAGCAGCTTTACAGAAATGTGATCGCAGGACAGAGAAAAAGAAATACAATACACATCCGCTAGTGAACAACAGAGGTAAGGTAAATTTTCCTTTAGAGCTGGAGGAGGAAGAAACCTTGGAAGGAACCAAAGCTCACATACCTTATTGTAGCTTATATTATTACATGTACTTTTAAGTTTAATATGTAAGGGAACCATGGATTTTACATATTTAAAATATAGTAAAACATAGTTATTAGTTTTTAGTACAGTTGTATTTATGGCTTTACCATTTTTTTTTCTTCAATTGTACTAAAAAGTAATGTACGTTGCAATACAGATTATGGTAAAATTAGGTAAAATAACTATAAAGAGAAAAAACATTTAACAGACTTTAATTATTTTGCATATAATTCAGGTAGAATAGTGTTATAATATAATTATTTAAAAAAAATTAATAGACTATTAGCAGTGAATCAACATGCTGGGTGTGTTTATGCAGCCAAAGTCACGCTAAGTCACCTGTATGAACCTGCTTGTGGTTATAAGCTTGGGAATTTTCCCCACAGTCAGTCCATACCAGCCCAGCAGTCAGACATAACAAATCCGCACACTCATAAACCGCTTCATTTTCCATTCCTGCTCTGTCACACAACAGGGTGGTCTTTTGTTTAAATAGTTAATATGAAGATTTTTAACACGGATCTTTTACATTTATTTTAAGCATAATTAAATGCTTTAAACAGCATTGTGTTCTCAAGATGCACTAGAAAATTACCTGCTTTGGCTCTAAGTGCAGTATTGGCTTTTTTAATAAAGTAAAAAAAAACCTGCCTAGTGCCTACCAGCCTCACCCTGCTGCTGTACAGTTAGAAACTGTGATACACTCTTTGTGATACCCACTTTGTACACATGTGGTGAGCAGAAAAACATATTAGAATGTCCAATCATATAGGCATGCCTTACATAGGAATATGGTTCACACTTTAAAATTAAATTATTTGAATTAAAATAGCATAATCTTTGTTGACATACATTTTATGTTACAATTTTAAGCTATGTAATATTTAGACAGTCTCAATTAGATACAAAGCATAATAATGCCTTGAAATTCCCTTGGAGAAACAAACTGCTTATGTCAATTCCTTTCAGAATTCAAACTGCTTTAATTGGTACAGTCTATAAACAAGACGCTGTAATTTGTTCATGACTTAGATTTTTTGGTGCTGTAATATATAGTGGGTCTCTTCAGAAACTATGTAAGTTACTTTGTAGACAGAAACTTTTGGAAACCATGATCTGTAGTTTGTGGATTGTAGACCTTTCACAAACCAACAATTACATTTTTAGATGCTCCCTTTCTGTAAACAAGTGCTGTAATTTTTAGATGGTTCCAATTAGCTCTTAAAAAAGTCATTAGCCTAAGGGTTCACATACTTTCCCCCCTCACTGTGAATGTTAGCATCTTGTATTCAATAGAACCATGCATATTTTGTTTTGTGGTATTAGTTTTAGCAGACTGTTTGTCTATTGTTGTGACTTAGATGAAGATCAGAACCCATTTAATGACCAATTTACACAGAAATCCAAGTCATCCCAAAGGGTTTGTATACTTTTTCTTGTAACTGTATATATTTTAGAAAAATAAGCACTAAAATATGTAGATTCCTTTCAGAAACTAAGCAATGTAATTTGTAGACAGTCCCTTTTGGAAACCAATAGCTGGAATTTGTGAAGATTTAAGAGCTAAAGCCAGTTAAACAGTTAAACACACTTTATTCAGTGTGCACTTTCTGCATCCTACTGTAGCAGTAACTGTGGAAGTACACCCTCTGCTGGTGACCTAAGTCTCTTATATTTACATGTGTGGTATAATTCACGTTGTCCATCCTCTACCCTTCGATTAGTGGTCAGTTTCTGACCACAGAGCTGTTCATGGCTGGGTATTTTTAGATGTTGGATCATACCAAGAACTTAGTAAGAGATGTGTAAAAAAAAAAAAAAAAAGTCACACAAATAACCATGGCACTACCACACCACCTACGTAATACCCAGTAATGAGTAGTCCTGTGGTCAGAAGCTTCCTAATGACGAATGGAGTAGATGGTGACTGGCCAATTATGCAGCTAAAGCAGCTCATAAAGGTTTGTGGGAGTCATAAAGTAGCAAGATTGAAAACAGAATCAGTATTTGATAATATATTATTCTTTTTTTTTTTAACAGTATATTTTAAGTAGGTAATTTTAAGTGGTAATCTGTGTTTAACTTAATGTAGAACCATGCTATTTAGGTATAACCCTTATATAGAAGTTCTTTGTAGTTGTATAAATATTGATTGTAGTCATTCTGTTTCTCTGCATTCTTTATTATCCTTCTTTCAACCTGTTCTTCAATGTTCAGGACCCTACACGACCATAGAACTGGTACTTTTGGGTAGTGGATCATTCTCAGCACTGCAGTAACACTGACGTGGTGGTGGATGAAGTGCAAGTGTGTGTGTGTTGTTTTGC
Source organism: Astyanax mexicanus (assembly GCF_023375975.1). NCBI lineage: Eukaryota > Metazoa > Chordata > Actinopteri > Characiformes > Acestrorhamphidae > Astyanax > Astyanax mexicanus. Next base: position 14,515,744 of record NC_064424.1, read on the forward strand.
TATAAGTGGATCAAACGCAGCAGACCTGTGAGTGTCTACTATACCAGCACAACACACACTAACACACCACTACCATGTCTTCTGTAATACTGTAGGTGTCTGTTACAGATGTTAGAAAGGAGCCATCCATCCATCTTTAACTGGTCAGAACTTTTTTAACAACAAGAACTAGTTTCAGTGTTTGTACGGTCATGAAAAACCTGAAAAATGCATTCAATTTGAAATAACTATTTCCAGGTCTGGATGAGTTTTGGAAAAACAAAAATACCTAGACAGTTTTTGTAAAGTCATGGAAATTTGCTATTTACAAATGTGCGTTTCCATTTATCAACTGAGAAAAGCTATTTTGAGCTAACAAATATATCAGCTCAGAGTTAGTTCAGTTATTGAGTTATATAGCCCCACACAATAGAACTCTCAGAATCTGACACATATTTTATTATTATTGAAGATTTTGAAGATTTATTGTCCATGTCTGCACTGATGTTTTAAATATCTTATGGTCATAAAATTTGCCTTGAGAACATGGAAAATCATGAAAAATCATGGAAATGTATTAGTTAAAATGTGTATGAACCCTATAGTTTAAAAATGACCAACAACTCATCTCCGCCATCTTTCCTAAAGGGGTATGTGGGCCACTAGTAAACGACTAGTAAATGGCAGATGGGCCCCAGGCTCAGGTCATGTTAACAGTGCAGTTTAAATATCTTATGGTCATAAAATTTGCCTTGAGAACATGGAAAATCATGAAAAATCATGGAAATGTATTAGTTAAAATGTGTATGAACCCTATAGTTTAAAAATGACCAACAACTCATCTCCGCCATCTTTCCTAAAGGGGTATGTGGGCCACTAGTAAACGACTAGTAAATGGCAGATGGGCCCCAGGCTCAGGTCATGTTAACAGTGCTCTCAGGAAACTAGCATATGAATACAGCATAAATTGACCAAGGAGCAGAAGAAACAACTGTACTGAATTTCCCTGTGCAGACAATCAGATAAGAATCGTCTCAGTACTGATTAAATGAAGCGGTTTGAGTGGATCCTCTAATCACGGACACACTGTCCTTTTCGGTCAGTCTGGAAGATGGCCTGAGATGAATCGGGTGACCATTTCTTATCTTTAAGCACCGCTGGAGTTCAACAGGGGAAGAGCACTGCATTGATTTTCATAATTTAATTAAAAAGTCTTGCTGTTTTCCCTCCATACATTTCTCGGAGGAGATATTAATCACAGAACGGGTCTCGGCCACAATTAAACGCTGCTCCAGATTCCGCTCACATTTGCTGAGAGAGTGCAGTAATTAATTTCAGCAGGACACTTTCCCTTAACCAACAGAGAGCGGTAAAAACCAGCTAAGTGGTTTATCAATACCTCCTCTATTCCGAGCATGGCTGGCAGGACCTGCTATAGCTTAATGATAACGGAACAAGAGGACGTTCCTGAGCATTCAAGGAAGTCGCTGCTGCAACGGACACTGAACATTAGCCCTCTCAGTGACATTACTGTCCCCCCCTTTATTGTTTAACCAAGCCCCAGAGCATGTCTAGATCAGTCACTCTGTCATGCACTGATAAGAGAGCACAGATACTGGTTAGGAACTCTCGTCTAAATGGATTTGATAGCCTATAGATAAAAGTTAAAGGGGTTTAATGATGTGAAGAACATGGCAATAAAGTACAGACAACTGCTGTTTTGGACTGTATAAGTCCAATTGGATGGGATGTTGAATGTGGCCATTTTAGCCAATAACTTCCAGTAACATATAGAGCCACTGATACATTAGAATGCATTCTTATAACAAAAAAAACAATAGCCACAGTCAAACTACTAATTGGACAACTGAAAACAATATCCATGGCAAAATATATCAGCTGCCCTCACTGAATTGTTTGACAATATGGGTGCTATAGAAACGAGTTTAAAAGTTTTGAAAAACTTGTGTAAAGCCAAATGCTACAGCAAAAAGAGGATAAACTCTCTAATAATATCTTTGCTTTTAGAGAAATTGGTGATGGCCTAGTGTCTACAAAATTTTGGACATACAGTATTTTTGCATATTTATAAGGTTTAACTAAGTGTTTAGTTACTAAGGGTTTAGTTCACATACTAAGGGGTTATAAAGAGTATATAAGTCGTTTATTTATTATATTATTTAGGTTGTTTATACTTAAAAATATTAATATGCAGTTACAACACATATTTTATTAGATATGTTAATGTGTTATATGTTACATAAGATATGTTAAAACCAAGTAAGATAAGCATCCAGAATGATCTGAGGTTTGACTGTATAAATGAATTTGAAATCAATATTTGGCAAACGATATCTCTCTTTCTTTTTATGTGCTGTAACTGTATATTAATGTATTTTTAAGTAATTACAACCTAATTATACTAATTAATAAACTCATTTATCAACTATTTATACACCTTTTAAAACCTTTTATAAGGTGGTACCGAATCTTCTTTTAGGTCTTTGTTGTTGGCGGAACATCATCTCACTAGTCTTGGTACGTCTTATTACAGTAAGCAAAGATGGTCTTTGTTCTGCTTTATCTCCCTTAGTTTCAACCTTATCAACCAAATGTTATCAAGTCTCACAGCATCACTTCATGAGTCATGGATTTGGAGCATTAATCTGACAGAGTCTTTTGATATTCACGACTAAAGTGCTTGATTTATGCACCTGCACTGTTTATCCACTTACTTCTCTATCTCTCCACTGATTGTGAGTGTTTTGGTGCACCAGCTTCCGTTTGGCAGCCGAGTCTCCTCCAGCTCGTTACGCTAAGTAGCCGTGTCTTCAGCTACACTATAACTGTCCTTCATCCATCCATCACTGCCTTCACCGCAAATCACTGCACTGTTTGCTCGTGGCTTTCATGTCTGTGATATGATCCCTTCCTGAGCCATCAAACAGAATCTGTCTGGCCCAATAACCTCTGTGGTGTGTGTCTGAAGCCACCATGCCCACCTGAAGAACTGCAGTGAGACTGTATTGATAGGTCCACTTATGGTGATGCACATGCCTGTCTGTGTTAAAGTGCTGCAGTTCTGCAGTGTTATAAAAGCAGAGCAGTAGGTCAAGCCCACTTTACAAGTGTACAACCTAATAACCTCCTAGAGCACCAGCCGACTGAACCTGGTAACACTTTCTATGAATGTCATGTCCATAAGACTTTATGAACACATCCATAACACATTATAATGCATTCAGAAAATATTTAGCTAAGCTATACTATATGCACCTGACAAATTCTCCCTTATGCGATGCATGTCACCTAGGGGAATTAGGAACTTTTCTGCATTATTTCTGGTCCTGTCCTACACTATCAACATTTTGGAGCCAATTGACATCGGATTATCCTTAACTCTGGATTTATTAATTTTTATAATTTGTCATCATGGCAGAGGAATTTACTGTTGGCAGCTTTTACAGCTGCAAAACTCCAGTTGACTAAACGCTGGGATTGCACATTCAAACTTTACTGGACATCATATCTATGGAACTATCAACAGCTTGTATACATGGTGCCAAGGCCAGGACATTGAGAAGATGGCGGGACGCCTTTGAAAAGGTAAAGCTGCTTCTTGTACATAAGTGAACTTTCACAACTATTGTGACTGATGGATGGAATATTATACATTTTCTTGTTTTTTTTTTTCTCTTCAAATGTGAATGTATATTGATATATCTGGGTGGGTCTGTCAGGAAGGGGGGAGGAATTTATGGGTGGTTGTTAAAAAAAAGAAAATAATAATAATAAAAACAATTGTTCACAAAAAAAAAATCTTTACTATATATAAAGAATTATTTTATGATTGCAATACAAAAACAGTCTGTGCTATATAAGTAACAAACATGCCAACTAATAAACATGCACTAAGCCATACTATTATTAAAGAAAAACCTAAAAAACTAATGCAGGGTCCACAACTCTGGTCTTGGAGAGTGTAGTGACCTTCTTGCTCAAACACTCTTGATTTAGCTTACCTGTTAATTGTTAATTGCAAATAGCAGTGAACCCCAACCCTGTTTACCAGTCCTGGAGAGCTGCCTGCCAGCAGACCTCTGCTCTGAACTCTAATCAACCCCACCTGAGACGTATAATTGCTGTCGTTAAGAGTGTGTGGGTGCACAAATTCTGTAAAAACTCTGCATTCCATTTCAGCTCAAATGTTGGATTTTTTTTACAGGATAGAATTCAGTAGAGCCAAAGAAAGTTTACCCCTTTGCCATAAAAAGACAATTTGTACATCAAAATGTTAAAGTTAATATTGCTAATTAGATAAGACCTAGATACAGATATTTAATTACAAATGTTAAATATTATCCCAATACATTTTATATTAGAAGTATTGTGATGCTAATGTTAAAAAAACAGAGCATATTTTATATCCTGGTTGTATTCCCTTTTGTGCTTAAAGGGATGAACTTCAATCTTGGCTTTCCTCAAAATTGTTGACATTAATTTTTAAGAAGAAAAGGATCTTTAGATTTTTAAATTTTAAAGTTAATGAAAAAATAAAATAAAAATATTTGTTTGCATTTTTTACTCTTGAATTTGTTCTAATTGTACTAAAAAAAAATTGGAATTTCATTTGACATTGATAATAAATATATATTTTATGTTGTATGATGAGAAATGTCAAATTAATGTGCTTGGCAGTTATGTTTGGTCTGTATTTTTTAGGTGTGGGTGTTGTTGTTTTTTTATTGTAAAATACTGTATGGCATATACACGAGTTCTGAATCCAAGATGGCTGCCTCACACATCAACAGTAGCAAAAGCAGAAATGTTATACAGTTTATTAACTAGCACTTCTATATATTAGTGTCTCATTAAATCAGTCATACACAGTCATACACATAGTACTGTCCAACTTCTATTGGTGGACATGTTTCTATTGCTGTTTAGCTGCACAAAATACCACATTATGCTTTATTTTTATCTGTTTCACTAGCAATGCTAACTTCGAACATTGCTAACAATGATAGCTGATATCTAATAGACTTGATTCCAGCAGCAGGGTTGGAGAGGTTGGTTCATTGGTTATATTTGAGAAAAAAGAATTACCAAACTGTGAGAACACCCCACACATCCCATCTTACTTCCCCTCACCTACCATTGATGAAACTGTTTTTTGCCATTATTTTACAGCCCACTGGGTAGGGGCCTGTTAACAATAAACCTGGGGTGTAATACCCAATAATAATTGTTCTCAGCAATTTAAGTTCAACAAGTTGAAATATTACGTTTAATTAAGTTTAAGTTTAAGAATGGCAATTTTGTGCGAGTTTCCTAAAGATCTTTTTAGTCTCCAAAATTACGACTGAGTTTTAAATAGTTCTTCATTAACTCTACCTCTGCTTATGTACTGAAAAGCCACCTTTAGTCAAAAGCTAAGCCATCGATTTACATACAATTTCTCATTTATTCACCAAATATTGGGAAATATTTATGCTTAAAAACCACAAACAAACAATAAGTACTTGTATAAATTAATCTTCTATGAGATTAAGCTTATATATCATTTAGTCATATTGCACAGCAGTAAATGCAGTTTAACCTTTGCATTTAACTAATTTGTAAAATTGACCAAGTGAACATCCAGTCTAGCATCCAATTCCTTTGACCTTTAGGCTTCAGGTGAACTGTGCATGAGAGCTTCCAAGCAAGGCCCAGGTTTTAAAATGACCCCCCAGTCCAGTATAGCACTTTTCCACAGCAAGGATCTCTAAACCTGCTCATGGACAGCTACTGTTCTACAGGTCACACCTCTATCCAAAGTCTAACTCACCCTTTTCATCTGATTAATTACTTCTTGGGTATGTTAAAATAGTCATCCCAAATCTGATTGATTTTGATAGAAACTACATGGAATCAGATTTTTACAAATCAGTTTTAAATCAAGTTTGTGGGTGGTACAATCCGATTTATACAGATGTATCAGTCTGGACATTCTGAATAATCATGTTGGATGTCAACATAGCTTTTGCATCAATCACTCACAACCCAACAAACAACCACATCAAATCCAGAGTGATGCAGTGCATGGGTTCAGAAAGAGTGCCAAAGGTTAGTTACTGATGCTGAAGCTGACATTTGTGATGTCCAGACATGCAAATCCAATCTGATTGCTTCCAAATAACAGTGCACACAGTCATCTCAACAGATTTAATTTGAGACAGAAATTTGATTTGCCTGCAGTCTGGATATAGTCCTGGAAGCAGTAATTAGATGGAACAGGTGGTGTTGGTGACCGCTAAGCAGAACTACTGTGTCTAGTCCTGCACTTTGATTGGCTCATTGATGGAAGTACATGTCTATATTGTACAAGATCACGTAAGAAGAACACATTTTGTTGTGCTGGTCTGGAATAGTAGCAAAGTTGAACTGAATGAAATTGATTTAGCGTCTCGCTGTAAGAACACAGTGACCTCTCTGCGACGACACTCAATGCATACCTATACTTACGTCCTCTACGTCTCTCAGTTGTCCATACTGAAGCGCGGTGCAACTATATATACAGTCTATACACAATGTGAAAACAACAAGCACCAGAAGTACAAGAGTGCACTGACCTTTTTGTGTACTGCTGTTGAACTTCCAAGACTTGAAGCAGGTGAGTCCCATCCTGCAGGTGCGTTTCTCAGCTCAACCAGAGCTCTGGTCCTCTGTGGTTGGTTCTCATTCTCTACATGCCTGGGCTGCTGGTGCTGGTACTGATGCTGGGGCTACTAGAGACTGGGCACGTATAGAAGCGTCCCCGACCAGACCACAGGCTCTCCAGCTCTGCCATGGCCTGCGCTGGACCGCCCCATCCGTCTGCCTCCCCCTATCTCCCTCCCCATCCATCTCATCAATAAAGGCCCAGCGCCGTCCCCCTTGGCAGCCCACACTGAGGGAGATGGGAGGGTGGGGTGGGGGGGCCCTCTGCGGCAGACAGACCCAAGTGAGCACACACACACACACACACACACACACTTACTAAAGGCAAAGCCCGGTCTCAGCATCCCTCCAACCGCTGTAATTACTTCAGTAGTACAGTACAGCATCTCAGGCAGGCAAGCAGGCAGCACCAATTTCCCTAATGCATCCACCCCACAGCCCCTCCACCTCCACCCACCACACCGCACCCAGCATTTGCTTTAATGGCCATCGACATGATCGGCCCTCAGCCACACGCAATGACTCAAAGAGGTTATATAGATGGGAGCGGGTGGCCGGCGCGTTAAACTTTTGAACCGTTCTCCATTACGCTAAGAGGAGACTATCTTTCTCTCTCTCTCTCTCTTATTCACTGTTTGTCTCTCCCTCTCTTTATTTTTTCTGGCCTGCTCTTTTCATCCACATTATATCCTTATGTCTTCTCTCTACCTTCTAGTCTTCTCAACTTCTCTCCTCTCTTCCTCTGTTTTGCTCTTTCCTCTGTTTGTCCGCCATATCATCGTCTGCCCTTCGCCTCTTATGTTTTTGACTCCTCATTTTCTCTCTGGCCCCTGCTCTCTCTCTTTCTTTACTTATGTCTTTTTACTATACTTTTTATTATATGTTCTCTTTCTTGCAACTCCTCTTTTTGCTTTCCTTTACCCCATATAGCACTCTCCATTTCTGTCTTGCTCTTTTTTTTAGTTATGTCTTCTCTTTAGTTATGTCTTCTCTTCTAAATATGTATATTCATCTCTCTCCTACTGTCCCCATTATATTATGTTCCTCTTACTCTCAGATTTTCTCCTCTTCTCTGTTTTGCTCTGTTTTCTCCCATATCAACCTCTGTCCTCTGTTTCTCATGTCTTCTGATTTCTTGTTTATCTCTTGCAAAAGAAAAAAATATCTCTTGCTTTCTCCTAATGTCTTCTCTCTTGTCGTGTGACTGCATTATCTATCTTAGTTCTTCTCTCATTTTTATCTTTCTCTGTCTTTCTTGTACTCTCATCTCACCTTCTGTGTCTTCACTGATGTTGCTGAGTTCTTCTCTGTTCTTTTCCTCTCATTGTCCCCATGATGTCCTGTCCTCTCTCTCTCTCTTTCTCATTTTCTGACCTTCCTTTTTCTCTCACTCACACTTGCACTTCATCTCTTATCTCTTTATCATTACTGATCTAGGTCAGTTCTTTTCTCTCCTTTACTCTTCATTTATCTCTTAGGTGTATTTCATTTATTCTCATTCTCTCCCTCTATCTCTCCTCTTCTACCTTCTTGTTTCTCTGTGTGACTCTTCTATTTCTCTCTTTCTCCTCTCTTTTACTACTCATCACTACTTATTTCTCTTTCTCTCACCCTCTATTTAACTTTTCTGACTTGCTTTTCTGACATTGTATATTGCCCTCTGTCTACTTCCTTCCTTTTCTTTTTTCTCTCCTCTGTATCTCTGTCACTAATAAAACTCCCTTTCTTCTCCCTCTCTCTCTCTGTCTTGCGCTTTCTCTTACCTATGTTTTCTTAATTTTTTCCCCTATTAGTCTCACAATTTCTTACATATTTTTCAGTCTTTCACTTGCTTAAACTCATTCTCTCTCTGTGTCTCTCTCCGTCTCTCTCACACACACACACACACACACACAGTCCATGTTATTCCACATTATATCTTTTCCTCTCTATCTTTTCTTTTGCTCAACTTCTTTTTCCTCTTCTCACATTTTTACTCATATCTTTTGATCTTCTGTTTTCTCTCTTGCTCTTCTTATTTTTCTCTTGCGCTCATCTTGAATTTTCTGTAAATTTTATCCCTATCCATTTGTCCCAGTTCTTTTTTCTCCCTTTAAATCTTTCTCAGCCATTCAGAGTCTCTCACTTCTTCTCAATCAATGTCCTCCATTCCGATGTTTAACCTTTACCTTATTCTTTAATCTCTTCTCTTTTGTCCTCTTTGTCTTCCACATTTCTTCTTCTGTCTCTTACTGTTTCTTTCTCAAACTTCTCTTTTCTGATCTCTTTGGCTTTTGCTTTTTTGCTCTTTCTCCCTTGCACTCATTTCTCCTTTTTATCTACTTTTTTATCTTCAGCATCTCTCATACACTTCTCATTCCTTTCTATCTTCTGTCCTCTTTCTTCCCCCTCTCTCAAGTTTTCTTTTTTCTATCATCTTTCTCTTCTTGTCCCCATTGTATCCTGTCCTTTCCATCCTTCTCACTTACATTCACCTCTCATCTCTTGTTTCATTATCCTTCCTGGTCTTTGTCAGTACTTCAGTGTTTCTCACTCATTTTTTTCATTATACTCGCTCCTTTCTCCATATCTCTTGGTTCTTTTATTTTGCATTATCTCTTGCTTTCTGTCACATATTTGTTTTTACTCTTTTTTCTTCTCTTATACCTTTTTTCTCTTTTGTTATTCTTTTTCACTACCCTACTCAGCCTTCCACTAACCTCTCTCTCTCTCTCTCTCTCTCTCTCTCTCTCTCTCTCTCTCCATACAGCAATAGATTTATGTCCTGTGCTCTGGCAGGATCTTGGGGATATATTGATCCTGATGAAAGAGGTTCACTTCATTTGGAAGAAAGAAGGAATAGTGCCCCGTCCAGACTTTACATGCCCCATCTAATCTGGAAGCTTTAGCTGGACCGATGTTCTAACTCACTCCTGTCATAAATGCTGTCATGCTCCTACTGATCCTCCTCTGAAGAGCACATCACTGGGTGAAGGATGAGAAATGCTTGTCTCTGCTGTGTTTGTTGGCCAATGCTATATTTCTATAAAATGCCATCCATTTTTCTCAAATTCAGATAAATGTGTTTGTTCTGTTCGAGCTGACGTTTTAAAACAAATTTCTCTTTGGCAATGGCTTTCCCTATGTGTCCATTTCTTTCTACTATTTCTCTCTAGTGGTCTCTGCAAATGATTCCAGCTACTTGATGATAAACGAGCGGCAAAGCTGTTTGAGTCAAGTTTTGCAGAGTTTTCAGATTTCTCTCATGCAGAACTCATCCTGTTGGATTTGGCCTTTATCCAGCAAAAGTGCATCCTATTCCATCCTGGCCAGCTTAAAGCGATAGCTTGGCAAGGAATCAAATTTACAGATTTTCTCATCCAAATGAAGTTGATCAGCCAAGACAGGTTTTGTGTTTGGTGTGTGCTTGTTTAGTTCTAAACTGGAGCTGTGAGGTTTATAAATTAATTTATGAAACATAATACAGTCCAGTCATTTTTACTGTGAAAAATACACTCAACTGCCCAGCGTTTTTGATATATATTATCTGTCGAATGACTGGACTGCATTATGTTTTTTATCTCAACAGTTAAACATGGTGGTGGTAGTTTTATAGAGCGGAAATAACTTGTCAAGTAATTTGAATGATACATTTTTTCATCCGAATCAAGTTGACCAACCAAGACCAAGGTTTTGTGTTGGTTTCAGTTTTGTTCCATCATTACTCTCCAGCCAACACTCTTACATGAGGCTCACATGGATGACAAGTGGACTAGAGGGCATAGGTTCTGAGTGGGTCTATACATGATCATGCCTACCTTAATCTCACCTTAATCTCATGAGTTTTATCTAGACCCATGGGGCCCATATTTAACCCCTATATTTAACACAGGTCCCATCAATGACCCTTATATGTCCCAACACTTACATCCATATATGAGACTAACATGTAACCTGTGGATAAAACTTTTCTAGTCCCAGTTGCACCAGCAATACAGGCCTACATGGACATATTTTCTGGGTCTGTGATCTGAAGCTTAAGTGCAATTAGGCTAGGCACCAAAACAGTGATTCAAAGAGGAATTCCATCCGTAAATTTGTCCAAAGTGGCATTATAGTGGCATTGTCAAGCATTCAGAACATGCTCTCTGGCCCTCTTTGTATCAAAGTTAAGGCAATTTGTATGTTTAAATTCTTTACAGCGATGTAGAAGGACATATCTCCAGTATGTCTGGAGTTGTTTGTTTCATGTTTTTTTGTTAATAACAGCAGTCTTATCTGTTCTCATGTTCTCCTTGTTTTATAATGCATTTTATACATGGATCTAAAACCATTTACAAAACAATAGACAATAGCGGGTCAATACTTGCTCATAGCACTTTACAATAACCACCTGCAAAGTACCTGTTGATGCGTCCACGTATTGACATGGTGCCTTTGTGACACAGTATAAAGCTCAGATTTAGTCCGCTTGGTCCCTTGTTGCATATAGTCTTGGGTGATTCACTCTATGACTGGGGTTCAGTGGAAGCAATTCCAATTAGCACTGAGAGCTTTCACCTCCTTTTATGTCAATATGCCTGACTCACAGCGTTCATGTGCTGAAGCAGAAGCTCTTCAGAAAATGAAACCACACACATTTACCAGCCCCTCTCTCAGCATATGCGCTCACACACATACTTCACCTAGCTTCCTTTCTCATGACATGTCATGTTAGTCTATGAGATTAAATGGGACACCGGAGTGAAGTTGGAAACCTTCATCAGAATTCAGAACATAGGACTAAAATAAGAATATCTGTGGTGAAGTTGTTCTCGCTATATATAAGAAAGCCATTTGTGATTTACATATCATATTTATTTGCATATTTATCTTGCATTTGCTTTTTGCCTTAAAACATACATTATATCCATTTGTAGTAGATATAAAGAACCAGCCAGTGGTGGTTTAAACAGGGGCTATTTATACTTTGCAACCCTCTTTTAGGGTTCAAAATATTTCACTGGACTCCAACTAACCACCTCCATCCACCTCAAACTAATGATGGGCAGTACTGCCATTATCTTCTGCAGTCCCGCTTCCAGTTCTACCATATAAAAAAAGCACTCAATTTTTGAGCACACCTCATGTTGCAAAGCCACAATGCAGATGGATGAATCTAAATCGATTTGAATCAAAGAGTCAAGTAGAACAGTGACTGACTCAGTGAAAAAAAACGACTCTGGACTCTATATCCGAAAACTCAAAATCATACTTGCAACCCTCCAAGGTCTATGCTAGGACCCCTTTGGGATCACGACTCCCCAGGATAAGAACCCCTCATCTGGCTAACAGCGCTCAACCAGATATCAGAAGCCCTGTTGAATTCTCATTGAATAAACTTGACTTGGATTTACTGGATTTTTCTTTCTGTTACTAAATGAGTGTGAAATAGTGTTTCTGTGTAATATTTAAAGACTTATAGTAATATCACAAAAAGCTACATATTATCTATCCTTATTGATATAAAGAAAAGTTCTCAAATTCTTTGTTTCATGTTGCTTCTCTACACTTTTATTTATTTAGATATTTTTTGTCATATAGCATCTTATTGTGATGGATAGACAGACAGACAGATAAATAGAGAGATAGATAGTGGGCCAAATTCTTACATTTAAAATACTCAAGGGCTCCGAGTGGTCCAGCTTCCACTATGATCAGGAGATCGCCGGTTCGATTCCTTTTCATGTAGCTTGCCATCAGCAACCAGAGCCCTGAGAGAGAACAATTGGCCTTGCTCCCTCTGGGTAAATAGATGGCGCTCTTTCCCCACATCACTCCAAAGGGTGATGTCCGCAGCACAAGGCGTCTGTGAGCTGATGTATCGGAACCAAGTCGCTGTGCTTTCCTCCAAGTGTATTGTGATGCTACTCGGCAATGCTGCATAAGCAGAAGTTTGAAAAAAGACAGTGGCTGACTTCACATGTATCGGAGGAGGCATGTGCTAGTCTTTACCCTCCTGGTGTGTCGGGGCATCACTAGTGATAGGGGAAGTCCTAATGAGTGGGTTGGGTAATTGGCTGTGTAATTTGGGGAGAAAATGGGAAAAAATCTAAAATAATATTATAAAATATTAAAAAATCATGCCTAGGAATAATTATTATACTTAAATGGGATATTTTACACCAAACCAAATTACAACAATAACAGTGTAAATATGCACACATTCTGAAGCTGGTAAACTTTGCTTGATTTAATTCTCTGTAATAAAAGACCACAGAGTCCTGTTTCCTGTTGAGTACTTTCTGTCATGTCCTTCAGTCCTAAACAGTGTCAATTTCAGCACAATAAATCTGTCCACTTCCACACACTGACAACCTGCTTCTGCCCTCTACAGCCTGAAAAACAGCATTGCAACCAGTTTAGATGTGGATTACACTTGGACAGTGGTTCTTATGATCATATATACTTTTAAAGTTCACTGTAACTTCACACAGCACACAGCCAGGTTTCTTCATTAATGCTGCTTTCATCATTCTATATAGATAATTACTTAAGCAGTGTGTGATATACTGCTGTGTTGTTTTATTTATGTAAGGTCTGGCAGGGTAAGGTTCAGTTATTTGCTGTGTGATGAAAGCTAAGATTAGCAGTACACATAAGCACTAACAGCCGCCAAAATCCATTAGCTCTTTATGTATAATATCACAGGGTCAAACTAGGTCAGGATGTTTCTTCCTGTACTCCATTACGCTCTGTTGATTTCACAGTTGTACACCAGTACTAGTGGACCACAGTCAGATTTGTCAAAATACATAGTTTCACAGCTTTGCTTTGTTGGCTAATCATAGACATGCTGAAGCAAAAATTGCCACTTAGCGTAAGGCTTAGACTTTAACAACAAGTACAAAAAAAATAGACAAACGTGACTACAAACTCTGCAGCTTTCATTAATGCCCACTATTTATTTTTCACTGCTCTCTGTCCTCTTTCTGCTTTCTTTAATATCATACTCATGAGAGCACATTAGCAAACACCTAGACAAACTTAGAAAATGACACAGAAAATATCTCTAAAGAAATAAATCTAAACACTAAATATTTTCCCTAACTTTCATATTTGTATAGTCAGCATGTTGTTTATCATATTAGCTTTATTTGTTTCGCTCTGAATAAGATGAGCTATTCTACTTGCAACTTGATCTTTGTTTGGTTTGCAACCAACAGAAAAACAAAAAGAAAATATAAGAGACTTTAAATTAAAAAGCAAAACAAAAAACTAATATGATAAGCAAAATCTATCAGTTTTGGATTGGTGTAAAAGATACCATTAATATAATAATAATTATTATTACTACCTACGTAAGGGGCTGTAGTACATTCTGTGATCAACATGATAAATGCAGTATAGTTTCAAAGCTTTTTCTGAGTTATATGACTTTCTAAGCCCTTATACACACAAATAGTTTTACCTGAGGAGGAGGGGTAATGTAATTGATACGAGAGCACCTCAGGGATTTTAGCCCTATCTGAATGCACTCACTCATTTTTATGTCTTAATTTGACAAAGAGGTTTATATAATTAATGTATACAACATGTATAATAAAATGTATATTATTAGATATCATGGACAATGAATGATAATGAATTCACAATTAATTGGTAATTATGTGTAAGTGTGTGTTGTGAGATTTTGTTGTTGGAGTTTTTAAACACTATGTTCAATCACTGTCCACACTATAAGATACTACTACCTAGCTGATCTCCAGTATGTAGAAGTCAAGTGAGACACAGAAGCTCGAATCTGTAGCTGCACAGGATGCTGCCCCACAGGACCCTGTTGGTGGACTATACTCTCAATCCAGCAGTAGCAATGAGAAGTTTAAAAACTTCAGCAGCACTGCTGTGTCTGACTCACTCTAACACACCAACACCACCACCTGCCTTATGGTGGTATTGTCCTGTCCATTGAGAAAGAGGGTAAAATGAGGATAATAATGTATGCAGAAAAACTAAAGAACTAGGGTCTGTATTGTAGAACTACAAAGTGTTCCTAGTAAATGTTCAGTGGAGCAGGAAAACATATACAGAAATAAGGTGGTGGTAGTGGTACGTGGTCAGTGTGTGTCCAAAAGTGGTTTTGGGAACATTTAGGGACAGATTCCAGAAATTGCTCCTGATAGCAAATGCATTTCAGAGCTTAAAACTGCATCTGAGCTCATCTCAGAGCTGAATTATATATCAGAGTGACTCACCCTTTCCCCCACAAACACACACACACAGACATACACACACATACACTCTCATACACAGAAACTGCTCACATAAACCACATACGGATGTTCATCTCAGGACATTAATGATGTTCAGTCAGACTGGACTGACTAATCACAAATATGCTGCTCCTGAGGAACTTAGCGGGGTGATATCATTGTGTGTCACAGAAAAATAAGAGTGCTTTTATCTGGGGAGAGGGAGGTGAGTTCACGCTTTAATGAAAGGATCACCATGTTGAAACATGAAGCGCTTCTTTAAAGGGGCCAACGATTTGGTGCATTTAGTGGGGTTTATAGCCATGCTCTGTACATTTAGTGTTCCATAGGGACTCATCAGAAAGAGACTTGCTGTGACCAGTTCCTGGAGCATTCACTTAAGTTAATTAATCAAACACCCAGAAACAGACAAACTAAGACTTTTATGCTAAACAGGAGCAGATTGATAGTAGAAATACTTAATTCAGGCCTGACATCTCTTTAGAGATTGAGAAACTCTCTTTATTCAAAATTAAAGCAACATTTTGCAGCTTGTGATGTGAGACCCTTGTCACTGCTACTTCAGGCTTGAAGCAGCATTGGTACATCCTTGAGCCAGTAACATTAGCAAGTTTAAATGGGTGGTATAATTGTTTCAGCAAAAGTTTTTTTTAAAGCAATCAAACCTTGTATTTTTATTTTACAGTTTATTACATTTGAGATTTAGATGAATTACCTACTAAATTAGATTTATTAACTGTAATAAAAATTCTCAGTCACAGAGATATCTGCACAGGATTTAAATTTACAGCTCATTTTGTGAGCAATGTCTATAAATAGGTAAATTCAGGTGACATAGGTCTCTCCACATTCGCAGCACTGTTTGTTGGTGGTGAAGCATCATTATTATTGTGTGTACTTCAACTTTTTCCTTGTATAGGTTGTCTTGCGTATAAACATGTGCCATATGTAAAAAAAAAAACTGTAATACATATTGTGATTTTATTGCATATTTCTGTCAAGCCAGGTTTTCAATTTTGATTCAGAATGAATACAGAAAAAAAATCAGGATCGGTAAACAGCTGTATGATTTGTTGGATTTGGATTTGTTTTTATGTTTTTGCCTGTAAAGAAAAAAGAAATGTGAGGTATTACAATGGATATTGATTTGATTTGTACTGTAGATATGAATAGTATTCATATTGGTCATATTGGTACTTTATGTTACCAAGAGCATTATTATTATTTTATACTTTATGTACCTAAACCATAAAATCTCAGACCAATTTCTAAATATTGATGAAAGTTAAACACTGAATCAAAAAAAAAATTTAGTGAGCAGCTTATTAATGTTTTTTTCTTATTGTGGTAACATGACTGTTAATATTTTTTTATTACACAACAACAATTTCAGTTGTATCAGAAATAGTTAACTTATATTGAATGTTAAACATTAGAACAGATCAGTAAATAACTACATTCTGTAATTAAGGTCAGATAAAAGAACACAGATTCACACACTGTCCTGTGATGCTCTCAGGATGTCCAATATATGTCACTTATAAACATAAAAGTAAAGGACAGCGTGTGTAAGGAACTTTACACGTCTTTTTAAGGGTCTGTAACACTTATGATACTATGGTGTCTTGTGGAATAAATTTTGTTCTTTACTTGTGTGCAGAATCCCATTGTCGCTGCCCAAAATCGCGAAGACGCCTTTAAGGACTTTTAATTTGTAGCGTTTTTTCTCACACCTCCGAACAGTCTCGCCGGTTAAGCGGAAGTCAAGCCGAGTCGTAAACGCTTGGAAGGGAGGAGGTCGCTTGGAAAGTACGGTGTCTTATTTCAATACTTCAGATTACCCGGTTATTTAAGGTGAGGATATTTGGCTTCAGATACGGATAGACTTTATTTTGCACTCATTAATTAAATAGAGACAGTAATAAAGTGTTGGTTGCTTAATGTTTTACGTGACGCGAAGGAGCAGGCCAACATTAGCTAGGAAAGCTAAAGCTACCTGTGCTAAGCGGTCAACAGCTCTAGTTTACTTCTGAATGTGAGCTTGACCTAGCATTAGCTAGGTTGTGGTATGGTAATTGTTAGTTCTAGTTCTAGTGCTGGAGTGGTAACGCTAGGTTAGCTAAAGCTAGCTTAGTTTTATTATTAATATTTTGTATTAATATCTTATATTTAGTCTATATATAGCTATATGTAATAAAAATAAGTTAGCTAAGCTACATAGGTTACACAGTGCTGTTGAACTGCATTACCCATAAAAATACCATTACAAACACTTTCAGTTGGTAGGTTAGCTTATTTTTCTCAAACAAATAAGTTAACTTTACTAGCTAACTAACTAATTTAACTGTATGACTTTATTGTTTCTCAGACGTTTAAACGTCTTATAAAACATACAAAATATTTGTTTTGCCAGTGGCTGCTAATGTCTAAAGTTTGGTGATTTTTAAAACAAATGTTTGTTGTTTGAGTATAAGCTAGTTAGCTAGCTACCAACTGAGTTTGTTTTAATGGTATTTCTTGATGGGTAATGCTGTTCAACATGATATTTTCTGTGTTTAACCTATCTATGTTAACCTATTATATAACTTATGTAGCTACATGTAAACAGAGTATACGATATACATTTAAAATACTATAGGTTAACTAGCTATTACTCCAACACTGCCTTACCACATTATAGCTAGCCAGCATGCAGCTAACACCACAGTTAGTCTAAGCAGCTGATTAAGATAGCTAGCTACATGATTATTAGTTAGCTAACAATCATTGAATTATCTTAAACCCGCTAACGTTAGTCTTCATATAACTTACCTGATCTAGCATTAACTTAGACTTAAAACCAAGCAAGCTCGTATTATGACTGTATAAGTCATAAGTCAGTTCTGTATAAAGTGGCTAACGTTATATAAATTTGACAATATGAACACAGCATGGTTAAACGTTATTAAAGTGATTTGGTTTAAAGTATGTGTTAAATGTTTACGTTAATTACGAGACCGGCGACAGGCTGTACCAAGGCTAGGCTAAGCTAGCTTGCTAACTGCTGTAAAGTTTAATGCGGAGCATAAGATTTAAGCTAGCTAACCTACGTTTAACTGTATGTCTTCAATATCAAAATAAAACGGTTAGCGTTAACCAAACATAGCTTAGAGGTTGGAGCAGCTATAAGCAGGCTACCTCTTTAGCTAGCTTGCTCTGGCTCGTAAAGCGTTGTTTATATGTGGGGATGGGCGCGGTTATTTACATTAGTTAACGGAAGCTAAGCTAAGCTAAGAGAAGCTAGGCTAAAGCCCAATTAGCGCAGCCCCACGAGATAAACAGACTCATGAAACCCAGTAAGGAGACCCCGCTGGGCGGATTGGTTATCGCGGCAGTTGGCTTGAATTTTACGGCTTAGCAAGGGGCAAGGAATGCTCTGGGGTAAAATGTCGCCCTCGTAATTTTTATGACTTTAGCCTTTTTTGCTATTCTGGTTTTAGCAAGATGCGGCGCTCGAAGCGGATGCGCTCGCCGGATGGCTGGATCCATGAGTACAGCTGCTGGGAGGAGAGGGTGGAGGTTCGGAAGAAGCCGAAGAGGAGCTCCAGGAGCTGGGAAAGAGAGACAAGACCTGGACGCTCACACCACTATAAAACATACGAAAGGTAAAGCTGTACTGCTACTTATTGATTCATTCACACAACAGGTTAAATTCAGAAAATTTTACAAATAAGTCATAATTAATAGTTAGTCTGCTAGCTTTAGTTAACTAATAAGCTCCATTACTGTAATACAGATTGTATATGCAAACTTTTCAATTATGTTATAAATGTGCATCAAACCAAGTTTACATAGTGATTTAACTTTTGATTTAACTTAATCTGAGAAATAAGTAAAATACGTTTTCTAGGACTCATAGACAGATGTGTACATTTTATATATTTTTTTGTTTTTGTTTTGTTTTTTGGTTAGTATAAAAGAAACATGAATTACGATGGGCATGGATTGATGTATACGTTAGCGTTCATATCTGTCACTTAACACTTACATTTATTATATATTATTATGCCTTTTCAGACATGATGGTGAAACTATGCAGTAAAACCATAAGATTGCCTTTTTAAGGCTTTTAGTCAACCCATTCTTGCTACACAAAATACACAAAATTATTTTTTAAAATTCTGTCAGTTTTTCTCAGAATTGCGTTTTACCAGTGGGACATTTTGTTTCTATACATTTTTGTTAATTTTCTCATGCATGTTCTGTGACTCGAATAAGACCCTATATTTACTGTATGAATTTGTTTTGACGTCTGGATAAAACATGGCTTTTGCCACATATTTTGCAGGATGTATATTACAGCTGATTTAAAAGGCCATTTTCACCTACCCAAGTTGATTTGACAAATGTGTTCAGTTGTTAGAGCATATGGTGTTTAAGTGAGACGCAAGGTCCTGCCATACCATGCGTTGAGGCATCTTATTAAAGGATATACTATAACAACATTGACAGGTTAATGTATGGCTTTTCTCAAGCTGTGAGCGAGAGTGTGAGTATGGGAGGAGTGAAGCATTCCCAGAGGAGCTGTCTCTTAGGCTTCCTCTAAGTATAGCCTCCCTTGAGGATCCCTCCCTTCTGGGAAGACATTTGATGCCTTTGACGCTGGGCAGGTCAAGATAGAGCATTCCTCACACCCTTGCTGAAAGGACTAATAAATTGTTTTTAACAGTGAGACGTGTGTAAGTTTTCAAGGTAGAGATAGCACAGGCAAACTGATTGTCTCCAGATGGATGCTTGAAGATAAATTCAGCGAAGGTACTGTGCGTTTTATATTATATTGCCGTGCCTATGGCTCATGTTGTTTCTGCAGGTGCCACAAATCTAGAAGGCTGGAGTATACGGAGCACAGGGCGCAAAAGCCCAGCTTTGAGTCACGGAGTTATGAGAAGCAGGTTGATGACAGAACGATCTCCGTGAAGGATCAGGAGAAAAATAAGGACTGGCACCACTATAGCAAATCTTCGGCGCGCAGTGGCCACAGTCATCGCAGCAGCAGAGAATGCCAGAACTCTCACCACCGCAGCAATCGATCACACTCGGTAAAGACCCTTTCTGTTATTTAATATCTTATTTATTTTACTAATAATGATGAGCACTGAGAGAGAGATAATGATTTTGATCATACATATGTGTTCTTTCTATATTGCTAGGTAGATGTTCTTTATTTGTTTAGTATATAAACAGCCAATGATGGCTTTAAAATCAAAATGTCATTATAGGGCCCTATGAATGCAAAATTACAATACAAACATTGCGTATTATCAAAAAAAAAAACAGAATAGTATTTTAAGCACGTTAAAAATACACACCAAAATACTTCTGCCCTTTAGCATCTACATCACAGTTAGTGGTTTAACTCTGCACAGCACAGATAATGCACCCCCACAGTTTGCGATGCACATGAACTGCAGAGCCATAACTGTGTGGCATACAGTTTACTGACTGTTATTTCTTACAGTAAAAAATTTCCTTAATTTTGACACAGAGCTTAAGCGAAAGTATACAGTCTTTAAAGTAAACAAAGCTTGTGGATAAAACTTGTACTCTCTGTAAAACAAAAAAAAAAACGAAACGTGATTTTATAATTTTATTTTAGAAATGCTATACACACAAAGTACACTGCTAGAAAATAGTCAAATAATAATCACAGACTGACTTTGGTTGGGTTTTTGAATACACATTGGTGTTTTTTAAATTTGTTAACATTTCTGTAAAGTTTATTTCAGTAAATACAACTACAGTGCAGTTTTGATATTGGCTAAGCAATATTAGTTGATAAAACATGAAGGGAAAACCTTTACAAATCCGAATGTATTAAAAAGAAAGCTAAATAAATAATTTAATAAAAAGCGAGAAATAAAACTGATTTCATAGGGCCCTGCTTTTATAATCTCTCATAAGAAAAAAAAATAGTTGGTAGATTACTTGTTTTATTTAATTATTATGTTAAAGAAATTCCATAATCCATAACACATATGTTCAGGCTCCTAGAATAACTAATTCCAATGTCTGTTGTACTGTTATTTGCTCCACTCTACACCATATTTCATGTCTGAAAATGTTGTTGCCATGTCTTTCTTCTGTAACACACATTATGCTGGCCTCTGTACCATTGCTCGGGGGTGAATTTGAAATTGCTGCTGCCGTGGCCTGGTGCGGGTTTCTGAATGGGTCCGAAATCTTCCCCCTCCCTTCACCAACCTACTTGCTGAATGAATGAATGACGCGTTCGGGCCTGGTTCTGACTGGTGTTTGGTGGTGGTGATGATGCTGGTGTCCATGAACGTCACTTCCTGCTTCAGAAAAGTCATCGGAGGAAAAGAACCAGAAGTTTTGAGGATGATGAGGAGGGTCACCTGATCTATCACAATGGAGACATGTTAAGAGCAAGATGTATAGAACACATATCTTTCTCTGTCTGTTCTATGTCTAGTGGTTGGGAAAAGTTAGTTGTGGGGTAACTTGAAGGGGAGCTGAAATATATTTGAGCTGGGTTTAACATTTGCACGCTATTTGAACTAGTAAATGTCAATATGAACAGTGTAGCTTACATGTTTACAGTCCCCTGTAGTGTATCTAGGTATGTTAACTGGTAACTTCTCTTATTGCCATTGAGGTGTACTGACAGGATGCTCTTTATCTTCTCTGTAGATGAGATTGTAGGTACTGTTGGAGAAGGTGCCTTTGGAAAAGTGGTGGAGTGCATTGACCACTCAAAGTAAGTTGTGTGTTTTTATGAGATATATATATATGAGATATGATATATATATATATATATATATATATATATATATATATATATATATATATATATATATATATATATATATATATACACACACATACACACATATATATATATATATATATATATATATATATATATATATATATATATTAGAGGTGTGCCAAAAAATCGATTCACATAAGAATCTTGATTCTCATTTACTACGATTCAGAATCGATTTAAAATGTCCCAAAATCGATTCTGAGGGGCGGGTTTTAGACTGATTTTGGGCTGGGTATTTTTGTTGGACCTGGCAACCCTGGGGATAGCGCTTGTCCCTTTGGAGATCTTCCAGACACACACAGAGCGTAGGTGTTTGAGAATCACCGGTAAGATGGCAGAACAAGCACTATATTACCTTAGATTAACGTGTAGTTTCAATGTTTTATGGCAGAATGCTTCATAACAAGCATAAAAAAGATCGCTAGTAGTTAGTTTCAGTAACTGTTAGCTAGCTAACTAGCTAACTTTCCAGTTCCACCTTAAATAACGCTACAGGTGGCAGCGGGCTGCAGCATTTAAGGCGGAACGGAAAAATAACAATAAGCTAATCAGAGCTAATTTCAGCTCCTCATCACAGAGGAATTAAGGAATGGACAATATGAATTAATTTCTCCACCTCCTGCCCCCTTTCTGAAGAAATACAACGACCTTAAATTAACTAGTTAATCAGCAGCTGCTCCTGAACTTTAGCGCTCCACTGCCATCATCACATCAGCCCAGCAGCGTCACCTACACACCACCGCTAGTAGCCTGGTAATAAAGCAGTGTTATTTATTATTTATTTATTGTTCATTAACGTCATTGTGATATCCCAGTGATTCCTCTGTCACTGAGGACCCACATTCCTGCACATTTTATTGTTTTTGTAACACATTACTTGCTCCAGGACCAGTGTATATTATGGAGGGTTTTTTTTCAATACGATTCATAAGCCAGAAGCAGAAATATTTATAATTCAAATCGTTTTGAATCAAAAATCGATTTTGAATCGAATCGTGGCCCCCAAAATCGGAATCGAATCGAATCGTGAGATAGTAATCGATTCCCACCCCTAATATATATATATATATATATATATATATATATATATATATATATATATATATATATATATATATATATATATATATATATATATCACATCCTTCTTTTCACCTGTTGCCTCTTAGTTAGCAAACATATGCTGCTGGTTGTCTGCTCATCATCTGTTGTCCATGTTGTGTTGGCAGGGATGGTTTGAGAGTGGCCCTGAAGATCATTAAAAATTTGGAACGTTATCGTGAGGCAGCTTTGTCAGAGGTGGAGGTGCTCAAACAGATGAACTCTCTGGACTCTGAAAACAATTTGTAAGTTGCTGACTTCAGTATAATTTTTTTATCCAAGGTAAACAACAGTAGGTTTATTTATTGTGCAAAAACAAACCATGTAAATCTCTTTCAGTGCCTGTGTACAGATGCTGGACTGGTTTGACCACCACGGCCACATCTGCATCGTGTTTGAATTGCTCGGGTTAAGCACGTACGACTTTCTGAAGGAGAATGACTTCATGCCTTTCACTGTGGACCAGATCAGATTCATGGCTTATCAGCTCTGCAGAGCTGTACACTGTGAGTTCTGGCCTATGAGAGTTATACTTTAAAAAATACATAACATATGGAAATGTTATGTTCTACGTTTGTGTTGAACATTTTAATGATTATGAGAGATGAGATCAGTTCATACAATTTGTCACTTACCCTATCATAATAGCCCATTAGGTTATATTTGCAAGTTAATTTCAAAAAGCAACGTACGTTTTACCTTAATTGACTGTTTACGACATGTTGCAGAAGCCCTGCACAATTGCTCATTATCCAGTTTGCTTAAAAACAGATTTGCCTCAAAAAGATGAATTGCTCCATCTCTAATGGCCATCTCTATTGTTATTTTTCCTTATTTGCCTAATTTGAGAATATTGCATTGTCTTTTTACAGATAAGAAGGTACATATAATAGTTTTCTTTATGATTGATTAATTCATTGTATTTGTGTTGATTTTCTTTTAAAGTTCTTCATCGGAATAAGCTTACACACACAGACTTGAAACCTGAAAACATTCTGTTTGTTAATTCAGAGTATGATACTGAATACAATGCCAAATTGGTGAGTTGAAAAATCAGTATTTCTTCCTTCCTTTTTTTAAGCTTTTATCCTGGACTGTGGAGTAGACACCGTGTTAAAATATGCACCTTTTTCTTCCTTATACAGAAACGAGATGAAAAGACATTGAAGAACCTGCATGTGAAGGTGGTGGATTTTGGTAATGCGACATATGACCATGAGTACCATACTTCAGTTGTGTCAACACGCCACTACCGAGCACCAGAGGTCATCCTAGGTAAGTAAAACACACACACACACAAACACACTTTAACATTCTTACTTGTGTTTCGCTTAAAGTCCTTTCGAATTATGCTGTGATGTTTTTATGTGTTTGTGGAAGAGAGTTTGTAATATGATGTGTGTTCTTATTCTCAGAGCTTGGATGGAACCAGTCTTGTGATGTGTGGAGTCTGGGCTGCATTCTAATTGAATATTACTTGGGAATAACATTGTTTCAGGTAAGAAGCACAGCAGAACACTCCTTACTCTGAACTCTCCAACATCTTACCCATAATATTAATGTTTTGACTTTTTTCACTTGTGTTACAGACTCATGACAGCAAAGAGCACCTGGCCATGATGGAGAGAGTATTAGGACCCATCCCTGTCAATATGCTTCAGAAAACAAAGTAGGTTTACCGAGAAGTAGGGAGTGTTTTTCTTTTTACTTCTATACTGACATGCCAGATGTCGTGGCGACAGAAAGTAGATATTGTCTCCCATGGCTTTTGCAATGTCTCATTGAAGTTAGAGGATGCTACGCCGACCTTTGCTGATTTCTACCTGAGTCAGTTTTCTTATTGCATGGACAGCTCTAGCCAGATGCCACCAGTCACAATCATTATCACCCACTGCGCTGTCCATGGTGGATGGTAATGCCTTCTATGATGTATTTACAGTGCATATATAACACTGGACTAAGGAATGAAAATAAAATATGCAATCTATCAGGCACAGACTCTCATGCTTTGCACAAATTTCCTTGGCATGAGCACACTGACTGGTGTTTACCCTCACTCATTAGATAACATCTCACAACATATAGTTATTGGCCTTCTTTCTATAACACTTCATGATCAATTTACACATAACTGCTGTCCCGTGATTTTTGGCATGTCAGTGTATGTAACTAAATTGGCACCTACACAGTAGTGACTGAGCGGGGAATGTTTCTGGGAGTTTAAGCTGTGTGATTTGTTTACAGGAAGCAGCGCTATGTTCATCATGAAAAGCTGGACTGGGACGAGCACACCTCCTCCGGTAGATACGTTAGGAAGCACTGCAAACCCCTCAAGGTAATTCAGACTCAGTATGTTGCCACTGTGTTCCAGTTAAACATTTAGATAATTTTACACCATTGTAGAGCATTTCCAAAAACAGTGCTAACAGTAAAAATCTTTATTATTTTGATTAACGTTGCCATAAAACACAGGTAAAAGATTTGGAGTTTACCTCAAGTGTTTTGATCTTTTGCTTCTGTTTTATGTTATATCTGACACAATGTTTTCACTTTTATTTATAAGTTTCATTGTTTTTCTGATCATTTTTTAGCAATTTTAGTTGATAATGAGGCATTATGTAGATTTTGCAAATCTAAACTTCATGCCAGCATGTTCACAAATACAATTTGAACAGTACTGTATGTACAAGTGATCTAATTAGACACAAATTCAAAAGTGCTTATTAATTATAGAAATCTTTTATAAAGTCTTTTGTTTGGTTGTTTTGTTCCAGTTGTCAATTTTCTCCTTGGATGCAGCATGTTTACATACTTCATTGTTTTGTTTATTCCTCCAGCAATACATGTCCTCCAAGACCTCAGATCATGAGCAGCTGTTTGACTTGCTCCACAAGATGATGGAGTATGATGTGTCCAAACGCATCACCCTGGAGGAGGCCCTCAGACACCCGTTTTTCACCCCACTTAGGGAAGAGAGTAAAAAGTGACCTCTAAGCCTCCAGCTACACTTCATTACCGCTCCCAGGGAGATTTCTGCTGACTGTATCAGTCTGCTTTTAAAAGGAGCAATAAGTAGAAACAGAAACTTGAAGTGTTAAGAAAAGGCCATCTTAACAAGTGCAGCTGTGCTTCAACATGTGCATGGTAATCAGTGAAGACACATGATGATCAGTTACTTCCTACCTCTAGTGACCTATCACAAGCCAGAAATATGCAGCTAATCACTGACATGCAAATGCTACTTATTTTTCCTGCAGGGTTGTGTGCTTATGTACTGTCATGGTATCTATTTATGAATTGAATGTACAAGCCATGTGTTCCAGTGTATTTTGTCTTTAATAAATTTTAGTACATTTTCTGGTAATCACTGTTGCATTGTTTTTTATTGACATTTTAGGGTTGTTTTCCAACCCTTAATTGGGACTGTACTTTACTGCTGCATTGTAGTGCCCCTCAGGGTATGAGTATAATAAGAATATGCAGGACAAGGCTACTGTAGAATGCAAAGCACTACTTTGCCGTAACTTAAACTCTTCACAGGTTAGAATATTCTCAATCCAGTAATGAACACATGATTACTGTATAAACTTTTAATGCATTGATTTTTTTTTTTACTCACAATCACTTTACACTGTTTACTAAGCCTGATGACACCATTAGTACACACAGCTGCTCCTCTCCTAAAGCCAAGAAAAATGATCCTAATTGCATTTCTTTTATATATTTTTGCACAACAGTAGTACTACAGTATATTCATTAGTCAATATACTTTGTCACAATTTTAAAAACAAAAAGAAAACCAAGAAATTCAAACAATAGAAAATTAAAATTACAAAATACCAAAAGTACAGCACAGGTTCTGGGTTTTAACAACTTTCTGATTACAAAAAGAAGATGGGGACATCAAATAGCATTTCACATATTTAAAGATGCCACAGAATGGATCTTGCAAGCTGAACACTGACATATATATAGTGTCAAATTAGAAAATAAATATATAGTTAATTCCCATAATTAGTGAATCCAAAAACAAGTTCAGATTCCTCATAATTAAGATGAAGACTGAAGCTACAAATATTTTGCCATAGTTTTCGTGTGTGGTCACAGAACCAACATAATCAAAAGTCTTGATACAAAAACGTATTTAACTACAAATCCATGTGTTTTTATACAGAACCTGTACTTTCTTTGACCTACAGTTTACTTTTTAATTTTTTTTATACATCTGGCATGAGTTTCCCCTCAGAATAGGAGCAGCGGTGGCCTGTAGGTGGAGCCACCGTCCTATAAAAATGATATAAACAGGACTCGATTTAAAAAGAACTCAGTTTAAAACTTTGACCGTGAACTGTGGAACGAGTCTAAAAACAGAAAACTAGAGAGTATTTAGGACAAAAGTCATGTATTTGTAGAGTTTATTAGACTTCGAGGCTATTTAGAGGCTGTTCTGTCTCTGTATCAGAGTGTGTTTTGTGAGCGCTGTTCTGAAGAGTTAAACGGAAGCTTTTCCTCTCTCAGTCACTCTTATTTAAAGTGAGCTGCTCTTCACTCACTCACTCTCTCAGGCTCTCTCACTCGCTGCGGTGGTACCCCTCGCGCTCCTGCTCTCTGAACGCGGATTGGCCGCAGCACTGGCACGAGGAGAGAAACAGCTGGAGCACACAGCTCGCGCTCCTCACACAGCTGGAGGCTGGAAGCGCGCGCTCTGGCTCTGCTCGCTGATTGGCCCGCGCTGTGTGTCGCCGCGTGTGTGCTGTCAGCTGCAGCTGCAGAGGCTGAGCTCAGTGCAGGGGTTCACTAGGTGAGTTCAGAGTGAGGGGTTCAGTCAGTGAGTGAGTGAGTAAAAGAGTCTGCGAAAGAGTCAGAGAGAGAGTCTGTCAAGGAGTAAAAGAGTCAGTGAGTAAGTGAGAGAGTCTGTCAAGGAGTAAAAGAGTCAGTGAGGGCCTCAGTTAGTAAAAGAGTAAGTAAGAGAGTCAGTGAGTCATTTAGTAAAATAGTCAGTGAAGGGTTCAGTCAGTGAAAAGGAGTAAAAGAGTAAGTGAGAGAGCTAGTTAGTCAGTGAGGAGGAGGATGGAGTGTAAAGCCCAGCTGAAGGAGATGGACAGACCGACGGCGGCCTGCTCCTCCGGCCCCGCGGCGCACTGCTTCCCCGCGCTGTTCTGCGGCCTGCTGTCCGGCCTGTCCGTGCTGTTCTGCGTGCTCATCACCTTCAGGACTTCTCACCTGGAGCACAGAGTGGCTGTTCTGGAGACAGAGCGGGACTCCCTCTTCACCTCACTTCCAGCCTGGCTGGAGGTCAACGGCACCCTGTGGGATTTAATAGATAAACTGGTGCAGAAGGTGAGTTCCAGGAGTCATGATATCATCATTATAATTACACTGATACAGAATAAAACGTTAAAAAACTTTAATTATTTGGATGCATTGCACAGACTGCTCTTTTAACCCAAAAGAGACTTTTTGAAAGCTGTGGAAAGTTCTTTACATCACTTTTTCAGTCATTTTAATTCAATTCCTGATGTCTATAATAAGTGACATATACTGAACATCCTGAGAGCATCACTGCAGAACAGTGATAGTGTATAAGTCTGTTGTCAATTTTACCTCATTTACAGTAGTGCTGGTTAGTTTAGTTTAGTTTAGTTCTATTTTTTAATTTCTACCACATATTGTTTTATCCTGAATAATTTGCATTTAAAAACATTTAAACTTTTCATAAAATTATTTGTATTCTACTTAAGTAAATCATTTACAAAAGTCTGATGAGTGTGTCCAGCTCAAGTTCTTTGCTGAGCCACTCCAGTCACTGAGACTGTTTCCTAGCTCACCGCTGCAACTGATAAATTCAGTTTTACACCTGAACTCAGAATCACTAAACAGTTAAAGATGTTTAAAGTAACAGGTTTGTTTGGTTACTGATGCAGAAACTCATGGAGGAAGCCCCCAAACTGCGCACTCCAAGGGACCTTGTGCAGGAGTGCTCGTGCCCACCAGGTCAGTCTCTCTAAACCCCCACTTTCTACAGACACATCCCCTCTCAGGCGTCTGCACAGAGCTGCTTTTCTCTGTGTGGAGGAACTCCCAGATGTGTGCAAATCAGCTCATTCATGCTGCAGGTGACGGACAGCATGTGATTTTGGAATGAACATCTGAAATCACATTAACTGACCTCTTGTGAGAGAAATCAGGGCTCTGTACATTCTTATAAGTTCATAAAGGTTCATAAATGGTTCTTGGTTCGATTACATTTCTAGAAATAACTTAACGTAGGATTTTACAATATATACGTTTTTACAACTATGGCTCTTTAATGAACAACCAATTGGGTGTTTGGGAAAGGGTTTTAGAGAACCAACTTTTAGTGGCCATTTAACTCAGGCTGATTGAAGAGCATGGGCCTGACTTGGGGTGTGCACATTCTAGAGGTGTGTGGATAAACTGAAACATAAGTGGATGGAACAGATGCAAGTTTAAGAATGGAAATTTGTTTATTAAACTTTGTGTTATCATTGACATCATACTATCATTGTCATGTACCATTGAATACAGTTTTTCCCATTGTGATGGGCACCTATAGGGCATCACATCACAGTTATTCCACTGTTGGTGCTCTTTTTTCCATTGAAAAAGCACCAAACTAGACACATCCAATTTTCTCTATTACAAATGGCACCTCTTGGAACACTGTCTAATAGGAGAAGTATAGAAGGTACTTCATAATGGCATTTTTCTTCTAGAGGAGAAGGGCACACATAGATAAGCACATAGATTTAGACACATTAACATTTTTCTTGATCTAGAGGGCACACCATAATTTGTAGCAAGATAGAAAACCTAGCGGGCACTCGATCACTATTTACTTACAAGATGGGAAGCTAATAGGGCACTTTGTCTGTTTTTTTAACTGTAGAGGGCTCTTTAGTGGCACTATGGAGGCACCTGGTGGGGCAGTTTGGCATAGTATCACTCAAAACCCTCTTAACTATCGGGTTCTTAGAATCGACTATTTGCAATACAAGAGAATGAAGTGAGTTTTTCAGTGATGGATCAGTTTCCACAAGTACACAGGTTATACAACAAGTAGACATCTGAGACAGCAATGACAGACATAAACATATACATATAGAAAAAAGAATCCTTGTTTCTACACCCATTATGTCCACTCGCTGTCCACTTCTACCTAGCCGCTCCGCCTTGCAGATGTAAAGTCAGAGACAGAAGCTCTTAATCTCTTACTGGAAAGTTTGTGTTGGTCATCTTGGTCACAGGATACTACCTATAGGACGCTGCCCACAGGACACTGTTGGTAGACTGTTTTCAGTCCAGCAGTGAGACTGCGGTGTTTAAAAACTCCAGCAGTACTGCTGTGTCTGCAGCAGTACTGACTGTGACTACAGTCTGTAATTGTAGATCTATAAAGTGCTTTCATATGCCAGTTGGAACTCAATTACACATTGTAACAGTGTTAACAAGATATTGGTAAACATTGATAAAGTGCTCAAGTACGGTGGCCGAGAAAGCCCAGCGCAGTGCAAATTGAAAAGCGCTGCAAAAGCACAAAACACATCCATCAAAATTACAACACAGGCGCAGCAAATAGAAAAACGCGCTTCAAATAGAAAAACGCGCTGCAAATAGAAAAACGCGCTGCAAATAGAACCACAACACAACGGAAGTGAGTCACAACACAACGGAATTTTCCCGGGGGACCTTAAAAGATGCTGTACCAGCTGTATACAAAGGACAGTAAGTGGCAAACAAGCTTCTGAAAAGTAAGTTATGTTTATTACCTGTGATTGCCACGGTTGTGTGCATATTATTAAAAGTTCTGCTTCACAAAACGCCTTGTTTGCCACTTATTGTCCTTTGTACACATAGTGAAGTCCGAGACGTTACTGAAGACGCAGCTTAGCTGGTACAGTATCTTTTAAGGTCCCCAGGGAAAATTCCGTTGTGTTGTGGTTCTATTTGCAGCGCGTTTTTCTATTTGCAGCGCCTGTGTTGTAATTTTGATGGATGTGTTTTGTGCTTTTGCAGCGCTTTTCAATTTGCACTGCGTTGGGCTTTCTCGGCCACCGTACTCAAGTGATTAGAAGATTTACATAAAAAAATACATTGTAAAGATAAGGGTTCCAATAAATAATAGTAGTGTAAGTGTAAATTGTAAAGTGTTTAGACAGGCAGCACGTGTTAAACAATTCTGAAAGGCCTATGTTTGTCTGTAAATAAAAAGTAACTGTTATTGTCATTTCTGTTGATTTTTAGGTAACTTTTACACTGTGTCTAAATTTCTTGTCAAATGGAGCAATTAAAGTTCTCCAAAATTATTTAAATTAAACTCTTTTTTTCTATTGAAAGTAAAGAACGCTTTATTTCTCTCCTGTCCTATTTGAAGAAACATGTTTTTCTTTGGTCAGTGACGTTATGCTTATAGCTTATTAAGATTCAGCATTGATTGTGCATATTTAAACAGTGCTTTTTTAAATAATCCATTTTGGGGTTTTCTTTTGTTTGTGGCTGCTTTTGCTTAAGGGAATGCTAAGTGTGCAAACTTTTATATTCAAATAAAGTGTATTAATAATAGCCTAATTAAATCTAATTGGCTGAGGTTAGTTCCAAACCATTGTAAAATATAATTAGATCAGGGGTGGGCAGTTTTAGAACTGTTTGTAGAACTGTTTTGTAACAACCTGATAACTCTGATAACCTAACTCACCTGTTAAATGTCAGGTTTAATAGATCTGTTAGAGAAGGGAAATTAGATAACTGTCCTGTACTATGCCTTCGTTTCCCACCCCTGAGCTAGAGGCACAGTTATTTCCGCCTTACAACAACTGTGTTCTGTATTTATGCGCTGTGCTGTTAATGAACTGTAATGGTGCTTAAGCAGACCACCCAGCACACTGACATATGAGGTAATAATTCGAGTATGAAGTGGACAATTTCCTTTTCTTTCCTGAGAGATGCTAATAATAGATAGATATCTAAAACACTCTGTACTTCCAGAATAGAGAGCTAACTCTGTACATGTTCTGGAAATATAACTTCTTTATTATTTTTTAAATAATAATTGCTTTAGCAATATGCACAGCAATTAATTGTGAGCACATAACTGACTCTTTCTAATTTCTATACATATTTTGCACTGTTTTGGTGCAGGAGGCGTTATTTTAAGGTGTATATTGTGCACCACAAAAGGAGTGTTAGCTTAACACAGAACTACTTTAAAGGTGTACGTTTTCACATTAAATACTTCTATTTTATGATAATTTAATAATTATGATGAATAAGTCCATGAAATCACTACATTATACATTGTTCTTTGTCTTCCTTCAATAGTCTATGTTGGCTTATCAACAGCAAACAATATTTATTGTGATTTTTTTTTTGTTTTCATTAAACACTTTGTTGGTTGATAGATTTGTGTTTTATACTATATTTTATGTTGTAGACATTTTATAACGGCAGTGAATCGTTAGAGACCATGCATTACAGTGATTTATGTACAGCTAAAACTCCTACTCAGATTTAAATCACAGTACTACACAACACCTTATATTTTACTATTGATGCTATATTTGTTCAGAGTTAAACAAGTGAATGTGGTATAAGTTAAAATCAAAGCTGTGTAGGTCTGTGTATCGTCAAGTACCTTGGGATATGTTATATATAAGTACAGGGGTGCGATAATATATACTGGGATACATCAACATTTTTTATATTGCATTTTTAATAAAAATTTGAAAAATAAACTGTCATAGTATAAAACACACTATCATATGCAGAAAACTTGAGTAAAAAAAAGACATATTCTGCACCATCAGAACAGAGAGTACAACACTGCTGTCTAGAGGTCAGGGTTTAAACACAATGCAAAATGAACCACCACTTGCCACCAATCTTTATATGTAAATTAACGATTACAAATTGATTCTTTTTTTTTTTTTTTAGATTTGAATATTGAGTAGTGAAAAATACATATAATTGCACAATACTAGAGCTGTGTGGAATCTGTAAGCACAACAACGTTGAAAATCACATAAAATCTGAAAATATGTTCATAATTATCTACACACCTCCACATCTGATCTGTTTGTCCTGTTTGTAATCCACACATTTAAGGATCACAGCATCTCAGTGCCTCTCCTGCTGATGTGCTCGTCTGGCCGGTACATCTGCGTGACCGTGAGCTTGTCCTTTCCCTCTCATGCAGCTTAAACACAGCCCACATGTGGAAGTTATAAAGTCCAAAATGTGGTTCTTCTCTCCTCTGCCTGATTGACAGGAGTGAATATGTTGTGAAACCTCGGGCGTAAAGCATAAAAAGCTATGGTGGGTGTCGATAGGAACAGTTCTGCAGGACAGAAGGTGCTTAACCTCGCATAGATTTGTGCACTTTGTTGCATTCTTTTCACAGTTTTACTCTCTGGGAATGTAGCGCCTCAGAGAAAAAAATGACAGGATTATTTAAGAGCTAAATCAGACGCGTGCCCTCGCAGTGCTTTGTAGAATTATTTACGGTGGGATTTACTGCCTCTGCCATGACTTGGTGACTTTGATGCCCACCTATAGATATGGTATGTGTTCACTTTGTGCATAGCCTGCCAGATTACGGGCATGGTTCGGCTTATCAGTCATGTCCCACAGGACCTCTGACTTGACTTGAGCTTCTGTTAATGCTCTGAATATGCTCTACTCAGTAGGAGTTTCTTTCGGGAGTTTTACTTCCATAAATCAATCCTGTAATAGATAGGCAATAGATATATTAATTATATACATAAATATAGACAATAAGACAGAAAATATACTAAATGTACTTTTCAATTGTGGTCCATCCTCACAAAGAAAGGATTCTTGCCTGCAATACAAGATTTTTACAGACAGTGCTGATCTGGAAGTGAAGAGAAGTTTTGTTTAACTTTGTTTGCTGAACAAACAGTCTGGTCAGTAGCTGTCCAGTCTGTGCCTTCTAGCAGGCCTCAAAACCATAAATACAACAAAAATAATTAACCTTATCTTTACTTTACTAATCATTTTCTCATACTTTAACTATGGTTGCTATACTGTTAGACCTGGCTTGTGAAGAAATCTGGTCATTTTTGTGCTCAGTGTGTGCAGATGTGTCTTTACAAACATAAAAAAAAACAACCTATCCTGTCCACAGCCTGTGCAGAGTTAAAAACATCATGCGCTTTGGATGTGAACCATGGCCAGAGGCATAAGAATGACTGAGCTTTTCAAAATCACTGTAACCATGAGATCACTTTAAATATTCTGCACAGCATGCTGATACTCTCTACTCAGTGCAGGCCAGTGTTCTTCAGAGGGTTCCTCAGGGGGAGCTTTTCACCAGAGAGCTCCTTCACAGATATTCTGGATGAGCTGCATCTGACAGTTCTGTCAGACCTCAACCCAAAAAAAGAGAACTTTTTTTTGTAATAGAGCATTTTCACTGGGGCATTAAACCCTCTAGCTATCTGATAATTAATTTTGTTTTTTTGGGTCACTCTGAAGGGATCAAATCTGCAGATGTGGTTATGGGTATGAGGTAAAATACATGCTTATAATGTTATTATGATTGCGTTGAGTGCATTGTGAAATAATGCTATCTGATTCTTATTTTCTTTCTTCTTTTTCTTTATCTTCTTCTTCATGTTCTTATTTTTTGACTGGAATGTCCGCTAGAAGTGCTACTCATCCCACATTTTTTTTAGATATTGCTATAATGTGTGCCTGTGTAATGTGCCTGAGAAAGACATCAGTATCTGGATTTCGAAAACTATAGATTAGAATTTGGTTAATTAAAAATGAAAACACTTAAAATTATGATTGTGTATTTCAAGACTGTTTTGTAGCTTGTTTGAATAATAAAACAACTTTGCACACCACACATCTATCACTGTAAAATGCATCAAAGAAAATTGTTTGATAACACGTACCATTAGTAGAGGCTAGGAGTTGCTGATGTTTAATATTTAGCTGGATTACTTTATTAGCTTATTAGACCCAGCTAGAACAATGTCATCTCAAAAGCTTAGATTTACCTAAATCTAACTTTTTTCTGGAACCTTTTCATATGAAGCATATTTCACATAGCACCAAAAAGTGTTCTACTCTTGGTCTACTATTGTTGTAAGTCAGTTAACCACTTTTAATTCTGTATATAACTATTTTTTGTGTGTTGTTAAGTGTGTGTGTGGCACAGGGTGTTTGCCATCGAATTAATTACATTTTTGCAATTGCAGTCCGCTGGCTGTGATCCGTGTAGCTGGATGTTCCGTTTTGCATGACTTGTAGCTTATTTTGCACAAGCTCAGATCAAAGCGAGCTGGTTATAGCCTTCCTCCTTAGTGCTGCAAATATTTTTATTAACTGTTAATTATCAGAGCGTCTGCTAAACACTGTCCTTCCAAAAGAAACCCAGCAGCTCGCATGGCCCTCGTGGAGTGTTTTTACTGGCTGCCTAGCAATCTTCAGTTGGTGGCAGTTACAGTTATGTAGGGATGCCTACAATTTACGGCCTCGCTGCAAGTCCACCAGGGACATTTTAGCGCTCGGTTTACTGGGGCTTAATTTTTATCGCCTCTAAAATATTTTTCCCCTAAAGTCACTGCTGTTTTCTATTGCAGTGCGGTTGTAAGAATAGATTGGGGGGAGCTTTTAAAACAAACCCAAATACA
Source organism: Astyanax mexicanus (assembly GCF_023375975.1). Classification (NCBI taxonomy): domain Eukaryota; kingdom Metazoa; phylum Chordata; class Actinopteri; order Characiformes; family Acestrorhamphidae; genus Astyanax; species Astyanax mexicanus. Next base: position 14,551,266 of record NC_064424.1, read on the forward strand.
CTGCCTGAGTCTCTGAAGCGAACAATTGGGGCCTCAGGAAGTAGGACCTGTTTCTTATGGCTCTTGACCAGATTGATTGGGCTGAGAAAGTGAAAGCATCTGAACGGGTCTTGGAACTTTTCTCTGAATGTGTCTTTGTGGAGCATTTCCTCTTCCCAATTAAAGGCCTAGGTTGGAGAGTAACCCAGGACTGTGCATTGAGGGCCTGGGGCAGAAGGTAACTCCACACTGTGGTCCTGAATGCCCAGCCAGCTTGAATATAAGACTGTGAAGGGGGCTCTTTTGCCCTTGTTAATGGGCTTTCATTCCCAAGAAGCATGAAAGCACACTTGAACCTTGGCCACAACTGAAGACAACTGAAGACTGTAGAAAATGAACTAATGGGCTCAACAAAGCGGCACATTGATGCAAATCTACCAAAGCCAGTCTTTCAAATGTTGATTTTATGAAGGCTATGACTCTTTTTTTACCATCTCAGAACAACTGTTTTGTTTTTAAAAATTGAATTAGTTGAGAAAATTCATTTAACTTAGTTTTTTTCTTTCCCAAATAATCTGCTTTCTTAAATATTCTGTTCGGATAGAACGACACGGAATACTGAGTTTCAGAACCACAAACCATAATAACCAGTGTGCAGCTCCCATACTGCTGCAGGGCTGAGAGACTCTGACACTGGTATGTAGCACTGGTGGTCTTTGAGTTCTTGTAATAAATCTTTTGTTTTGCACTTCCCAATTACTTCTCCAGTGTTACTCACTGCCAGATCCTGCCTGCTATCTACAGTAGTTCTCTATCATCTTGTCACTCCTGGGTGGCCGGTCACTGAGTCTTTTCAAACTGCCGAGTGTCGTAGGACAGCTGAAAGTGTTTGGAGGAGTGGGCTGAAAGCACAATGCTGTGTTCATAGACAAACAGAGCATGTGGCCGGGTCTCATAAGACACCCATAAAGCAGCAGCGGAAGTTGTTTGCCCCCCATCATGGCCAGGCCTGGTGATAAGACACTGCTCTCTGACCAGTTATATCACTCAAAACGAACTTATTATAAAGCTTCACTCGGAAACTGGGGGAAAATGATTACCCATTATTAGGTAGAATTTTGCGCCTAGTTCTTATGTTTGTTGATCTTTTCTTAACTTAGATTTTGAAAAATTTATACATTGATGAAACAATTTAAATTGAAAAGTATTGTTTATGAAATTAACAAAGTTTTGGGATGAGAAACTTGCCTGAAGCCCTTTCTCCCAATCTAGCATCCTATAAATATGTTAATCTCTACCTCGCTTACATGTTCTCCCATCTCCTTCCACTGACTCTGCAGCTTGACTTCACTTATCAGAGAGGGGAGTGGCTTCATATGACAAGCAGAAGCTGCTCAAACTTTAGCCCAAAGTTCTTTTAGACATTATAAGGACATTTATTTAATATTTTATGTTTTGTCTGATCAGCTTTTTTTAAATACATGTTAATATCCTGTACAACCATTTCTGCATTGCAGACCTGCAACACATTCCAAAAAAGTTTTGGATATTACATGTATATATATACTTGAATGAGTTGATTATTAAGATGTAACTTTTCTACATTTCCTTGAGGCAGAGTTGTCATAAATTATCATAAAAAAGCTTATGGCTAATCCCATGATTGGGGCTCATGATAGTTTGGTCCACAGAAAAGCTTCTGGAATACAGACAATCTGAGGGTATTTATGAGTCTGGCTGCGTTAGTTAACATTCCTGAACGTTAATGAGGACAGTCTGCTACAGCACTGTCAGCTTTAGCTTGCAAAGTCTAGCCAGCAATAACAGTTGAATCTTAGGAAGGGCATTAACTCACAAACGATAGCAAATTCTTTAGATTTGTAGTGTTGTAACACACCCAGTGAAAACCGCTGTCATTTTAACATAAATGGTCCAATAGATATTTGATCTTCATTTGAGATATAAAATATTTTTTATGTAATTTTCAAAGGTAACAAGTGTAAATGCAATCACATCAGCTGCAGATGTTTGGAACATGTTTAGTGAGGAATCAAACTGAACTGCATCCCAATATTCTGTAATTGGGATAATAATATAGTTTATCGCAATTAATTAAGTCATGTTTCTTTTACATAAAATTGAATATTTTCAAACATTTTTTTGAGCTTGGTGAACATTTGTGGCCAGATGAACATTTAAACAGAGATCTTTGAGAATAATCAACTTATAATTACTTTATAAGAGTTTAGTCTGTTGCCATTGACTGGTTCTTTTGTATTTGCTTTTGGCACAATCTGTTTGCATCAGTGTGTAGTAATTACCTCTAGACTACACTCATATACTATGATGAACTGCCTGACCTCTATGTTGTAGGACGAACAAGCATCATTTTCTTTAAGTATTTCAAATGTATATTTGACTTAAATTACATAAAAAATGACTAAATACAAATATCTTTTATCCACCTGACAAAACATTTAATATAATACATAAACATAAATTCAATTAACATACAATTTAGGTAAAATAACTAAAGGTTTTAAGTCTAATTAATTCAAGTTTTCAGGAAACATTACATAAAAAATGTAGGCAACAAATCGCCTCTGATTATTTAAGTAAATTCAACTTATCCAGGCTTGCCGCATAGTAGTATTAAAGACGTATGAAGCCAGAAACATCAGGATGTAACTGTGAAACCAGGTCTTAGCTCTTCTTCCCATTCTAATAACAGCCCTGTGTTAATAGATACCACATTTACAGAAAGTGGAAGATCATGGAGAGGCATGCCATACTGGTTACAGAGGAGTGTTCTTCCCCTGTGGAGCCTGCAGCAATACAACCTGCGTTTTATGGCCCAACAAACTGTTTTAGTGCTTAGTTTTGAACATGACACGACGAATAGGTCTCCACATAAAGCTGTGAGATATAGTGGGCGAGTGAAGGAGAGGAGGCAGAATGTTTCCCACAACTGCGTAACCTCATATACCGAGCCTCGGGGTAACAGCAATGCTAAGTCAGGTATAGTCGCATGCTGTCAGGTTGCAGGAGTGCTTGCAGAGCCGTGCTGATCTGCAGGGATAAATGCGCCTCCTGAGAATGTAATCTGCCCTGTTTTACTGGCCTACCCATTGAGAAGACTGTAATCTTTAAGACTTCCTCCCTCAAGCTGTCTGGGTCTACAAGGGTCTCAGTCTGCAAATGTGTGTGTGTGTATGTGTGTGTGTTTTGTGGTAGGGATCAGATAATTGAGATCTCGTCTCAGCGCATTTTGAACAGTTATGGCATCAATGAGGCCAAGAATCTAATTTATGAATTCCTCCCTTACCTCAAATGTGGTCGATTATCCAAGACATGCTTTCTGTCTGAATATTGCTTCTGTTATTGTTTCTGGAACAGTAGTGCCGAATCTCCTTATACTCAGATTATGCAACAACGACACCACATACACTATATAATATGAAAAAATCGAATTGGAACACCTGCTCATTCTTAGTTCTTTCAATAATAAAGGGTGTTGTAAAGAGTTTATCCTGTGTTTAATGGAGGACATGTCTCTACTCTCCAGGAAAGGCTTTCTACTATTTCTTCTATAATAGCATTGCTGTGAGGATTTGATTGCATTTAGTGACAAAAGAATGAGTGAAGTCATGATATTGAATGATCACCACCATAATTCTTCCCTAACTCTCCAACCCATCCCTAGCTTATCCCAAAACTATAGGATGCAGAACCATAATTCAAAGAGAACTAGGGATACAGAGAATATTTGGCAACAGAAATTATATGTTTAAAAATTGCAAAAATATCTGTCCAATGGATATGTCCACTAGGATATTAAACAATATTCAGTATACAATACATATATTTAAGCTGTAGATTTTTAATAGTTTATTTTAATGAAAAGCAAGACAAAAACAGTTTGGCTATTCAGTTTATGCAATGGTGAAAAATTGGCTAAATCAATCAGAATGTGTGAAAAAGGGTATTTGGTATTCAGTATTTGGTCTTAGACAGATTCATTTTGGTGCATCACATTTTCACAGGTCTACAGTTGCTGGGGAGCTTTACACACTTCTAATCCACGTCTGGCATTAGGCATGATGCCTACTGGTTTATATTTGTCTTATTCTATTAGCACAACATCTCTACAGGAAGTAGGCAAGCTGTTTTTATGCATTTGCACATCTGTGTATTTTATGTTTAAATATTTTCAAATATCTGTCGTGCTGTGTATCCTAACAGGTCTAAGCGTTTAGTGATGTCAATAATATCCCAAGTCAAGTTAAGTATAACAATGACAAGCCATTTACTTTTCATGGCTTCCATTCAGACGTGATATTGGCAGATTTTACAGGATAGCTTTGAATAAGGTTCCTACACATTCTGTTATATTTGAGAAAAATTCCAGTCATGGATGTGGATAGCTAATTTCATATATTTATCCACATTTCCTTTGTACTACACTGCATAAGTACTGTAACTATTCTACTCTGCTACTCCCCAAATATCAAACTAAATGAAAAACACAAAGCTTCTTTAATTTCAGTTATAGATTACACAGCCATTTAAAGCTATATTATGCATTATTTGTGTATTAGCGCCATACTCTGCTCTCTATAAGTTAACTTTTTTTGCATTTCTGACTTTTGTTCACAAACAAAGCATAACAGAAGAGCTATTTGGATGAGTAAGTTTAACAGCCAGTGATTGAAGGGACAATTGTGGCGTGTGTTTATGAAATTTGTACACTATGTTGGTAAAGGATATACATGTGGTTAAGCTGAGAAGGATTCAAGTCAGGTTCTGTCTGGGGCCCCAGTTTGGTTAGGGCCTGCCAAATACTGAAAGCTTATAGCTGCCAAGCAGCACTTGCCTCAGTCTCTGTTGAGTTGTTTGTGTTGCTGGAAGACTGGATGACATACAGTACAGTGCAAACGTTTTAGGCCCCTGTGGAAATTAGAGCACAAAAGCTCAGTAAAACACTCATATAAGTATATATACAAAAATCATTCATTTAAAAAAAGTAATCTCAAAGTTTCTCTTAATTAAAGTGTACTATTATTTTGTAGTTATCATTATATGAACAGCTGGTTTGGTAAATCAGTGTATAATGATGGTAAATCAGGTGAACTGCTGATTATTTTATGAGAATTTTATTAAAAGACAAATCTTTGTTATTTTGTGCTGTATTTATGTTTATTTGCTTCTGTTCAAATAATGTATGGGGCTTTCCAGGCGAAAAGGTTTTAAGGGATGTGATTAGGTGCCAAAAATCTTGCACAGTAATGTACATTATCTGTAGAAATAGTTTTAACATGGCTGCATGTTCTGTTTTAGGTGTGTTACGTACTTTTGTGCCTTTTTTTAGACCAAAATTAACATTTCAAAACATGAAACTAAACATTAACTTGTGCAGTAAGATACTGGGAACCTTTATATAAGAGTTTACAGAAGTGAAAAAATCTTGAAAGCAGCCAATAATCTCACAAAATAAGACATGTCATAAACTGCAACCTTTTTAAAAACATTTATTTACAATATATAAGGCATGAGACTGTTTAATCCTTCAATTTTAGTGTCACTTGTCCTGAAGTGTTTTGGCAGCATCTGGCAGGTGGTGGGCAAATGCTGCCTGCTTATTTTCGGGTCTACTCCAGTATATCCTCTTAATTGGAATACTCCAATTAAGAATATACATGGACTGAGATGAATGATTATTATCATAAAATTATGGTATTTTTGTGGCTCAAATTTATGGTAAAATATTGGACTCAGATGCAGCACATTAGGGCTTGTCTATAAAGCATCATCATCAAACCTCTTATAAACCCATGAAACCCACAGACAAAGCCTTACTGGCAAACTCTTTACCCATCACCAGGCAACAAATACACAAACACAAATCCAGGAATATTTTGTTCTTGGAATGCACACAATATACCAAGACTGCATGATTTAATCATTAAATGTTTGAAGTCTGAAGGCCTCCTGTCTCTTTCCTCTTCTCATCTCACGCATTATTTACTCTTTTTCAGGGAGATTTCAGGGGGATTTATATTATCTCATTCAGCCCTGAAGGAATGTGAGATGCCAGCTTGTTGAATCTACTAAAACTCCCCTGCAAAGTACATTACATTAAACTGCTTGGCATTATTTGATTATTGTGTTAAATACATCAGAAGTCTTTCTCATAACACAGCCATACTTTATTAGGGCTTGTCCAAGATGCGTCATCATGGCAAACTCAGCAGACACAACCATATTGAGTAAATCCTTCATTATAAACACAAAATACAGGGCCTTAAAATACTTGGAATGAACACAGGAAACAAGATAATTTTATATTTTGTGTAATCAAACATTACACACACAAAACGAATCACATTGTTTCTCAAATCTCAATATCAAATATTTATCCTTCCTAGCTTCCAGGCAGTTTCTATGGTATTGTTGTCTGAAGACTATGATATCCCAGGGTGTTGTTTGTAGTATTTCTGTTGCGTTGATAAGTTGTTGCTAGGTGGTTACTATGCAGTTGCTTTGGTATCCCAGATGGTTGCTATGTTGTGTCTGTTGGATGTCAAATGGTGGCAGTTTGGGTGTTACAAGTTTATTTCTATCACAAACTATTATTGAACTATCATACCAGCCCACATCACTCAATTTGGAGTTAGAACTTTGGGATGACATACGTGGTAAAAAGAAAAGCAGCATAAAACAATAATAAGATAAATAAAATTTGATAACTACATAGTGGTGCATTATTTTGCAATGCACAACCATAATAAAACCTAGCAGATTTTTTTATGCTCCAAAAATCTAGAAAATATATTTTTTCTGTATTTTAAAAATTTATTTAATAAAAAATTAAAAACATATGGTGGATCACCATGGACAGAAATGTTGATGTATTTCTGTACACTTGGAAAAGAATAAAAACTAATTGGCCCAAAACTCAAAATATAAGTCATAGGGCAGTTGCTGCAGCACGTTTGGGCTGCCTAACCCCTGGTACTGTATATTCAGTAAACCAGGGCTTTCCTGAGTGAATTCAGGCTATACATACTGAGTCTGTTTACAAGATTACACTCGCTGATGCAGGCGGTTATGAGTAGTGCTGGAGCCAATAGAGAACAACCCAGAACAATTTGGCACATTATGGAAGTTGCTAGAGCAGAGACTTGCTGACATTTTTACATTGTGTGTCCAATTACTGAGCCCTTTTGGAACTGAGAGCAATCATGTATCATATGCCCGCATTTAGAGATCAGTTCCACTCAGCTCTCTATGAGGTCTCCTGAGATGCTGGTGAATATTTGAACCTTCCTATGTGTGCATGTTCCTCCGTGCATGTCGAACGTATTGCCAGATGCATGTGATGTGAAAATTGACAGCAAAGACCTCCATGGTTAGATGTTCCAAGAGCGGCCCTGTACGATCCGTAAGCGCGGTACAAACCTCCCCTATTATCCTCAATTGACATAGCCATGTAGTCGGGTGCTTTCTCGAAATAGCCAGTCACAACGTATCTCCTCCATCAGGGTCGAGATAAAAACAGCAAATAATACCAGTATGGTGGCTGTACCGTTGGCTTATTGGAAGCATCTGTGTGTAGTTTGTGGGAGGGCATTTGGCACTCTCTCAACGTTGCTGTAAAAACTCTCTCCCTTGTTTCGCCGCAACATTTCTCAATTCATTTGAATGAAATGTGAGGCCTTTACTTCCTGAAACCAGAGCACGGGCATGGAAGCAATTATGGTATGTTAACTTTGATTATCTGAAAAAATAGATGATTGTTCGAATCATTAAATGGGCGAGATTGAAAGATATTATATCTCTCTCCTTATGTCTTTCTCGTCTTCCTCTCATATGAATTGTACCTTGGGCTCTTCTGGATTGTGCGAGGAACTCCATTGAACTGTGCCATTGAACCCTGAAGGAATGAGTGATGTCAGACTGAATAAAAAATCCTGAAACCCCCTGTAAAAAATCTATTTTTAGTGTCAATTTAGTGTCTGCAGTATAGTTGTTTAAATTTTGTGCAAACACTGCATAACAAAATGGTCAAGTGGTTCAATAACATAGTTTGATTTAAAATTTGATTTTTTTCTAAGGTTCAAATAATATTTTTAAAGTTAAATTTAAATGTTTTTAAAGACTATTTCTGTCAGACAGTTCCCTGTCTAGCCCTTTCAGTTTGAGATAACCACCGCTTTAGGAAAGATTAGACATCAGTGAATCACATTTTTATAGTGCTGTTTTTTTTTTAAGGTACTGAATTTCCTCACTACTAAATATATTCCACAGCCAATTTGTCAGTGCTATTATAACAAAGTGGAATTGAAATGATTGGGAGCAAAAGAAGCTCACTCTTTTAATGTAAAATGGCAACGTAAACGTAAAACGTAACATTTTTGGCAATTCATGTTTTATTTTCAAGGGACTGAAGACGCTTAATGAATGTTCAGAAATTAACAGTATTAATTTCACCTAATTTCTCATATTCTCTCTATATTTAGCTGAGGTAAATCTTAAACTGCCCACCCTAACATGTAAAATATCAAGATAATTTTAGAAAATCAACATGTATCGTTAAAACTAAACAAGATAAATACATTTTTGGAAACTGTAGCCATGTGTTAATCAAATGCCAGTTTTTGCTTAAATTGCAGCTTGCCATGAGAGGCTTGGCAAATGCATGCAAATGAATTTAAAAAATGATAAAGCTGGGTAAATATGATTTTTTTGTGTAGTCTAAACTTAAAAAGTCATAAGTATTTTAATTATGACCCTTTATTTTTTTTTTTTTACAGACCCATTAACTGCACTTTCAGGTAGCCAAAATAGCTTAACCCTAATAAGCATCAAGTTATTAACATGATATCTTAAAGCTCAAGTTAAATTATACAGTTAAAATTGGACAAAATTTACTGTCATCATTTTTAATGACCTTGTTTTTTATGGCTGTTTGAACTGCTCATATTTGGTGGCTCCTAAGAGCAGGGCCGTGCTGGTTTGTTTGTTTGGAGTCGCTCCCTCGCACACATGGAAGAGTTGGCAGGACTGTCTGTGTCTTAATTTGTTAAACAAGTGTTAAAATGCTCATTAAGCGCTTGCGGTTGGCTGAGCTAAACCTCTTGCAGGGAGATGTCTGGGTTACAGTAAAAGCTTGTCTGGCCGGTGTGTGAATAGAAGCCCAGTGGATCCAGTGACTTGATTAAAAACCTGGAAAGGCATTTCCCAGGCTTTCTCAGCTCCCAGTCTCAGTTTTAAAAGAGCCTGTGTCAGCAATGTGGTGAATAATCCAGAGCCAGTTTCAGAAGGCCTACTAAAGGACCTTTAAGTTCATTAATGTCATCAGGTTGTTATTAGTCTGCAGATGGTTTATTGACAGTTTGTAAAGCGTCTAAAGGGGAAAAGACAAATGAAGTGTTAACCAAACTTCTTTTTGTCTCACTTTTACCATAGCTTAAATAGCTTAAAAAGTCTTGCAATTGATTATATACCATATATCTGTCATATATCTGTCATCTTATAGATATGTTCTTTCAATTCAGATGTGAAAGATTGTATTACATGAGTAAAGCAAACTCAACAGCATCTTTTTGTAATAATTTTAAACCAAACTAGAGCCTGACTCTAATAATTAGAATGATTAGAGTAAGGATTGGCTGCTGACTAAGTAAACTGAGTCTGTAATAACTGGTTAGGGATGATTAACAAAATTGCCCCCAAGGACACAAGCAGGAGTACCCAGTTAGTTCTGGGATATAAACCCACAACCTTCTGGTTGCTTGCTCAGATCTCTTTAGACACAATTAGGCTGCTAGCCACCCCAGTGAAACCATTGTGCACAATTCCACACTTAACCATTATCATTATCAACAAGATTGAGTTAGTTAACCAGCTTTTTTATCAGCATAGGATATGTTTTCTTCTTTTTAACCACTGACGACATCAAAGATTAACACCAGATACCAGCAAAAGCTAGTCCTAGGCTGCAATTTCAGCAAGAGTGTAAGGGTGTAGTGCTCTGCATTCACACTTCATTACACTATTGGACACACTAATTGATGTAAAGGCTGTTTACAAATGTAAAGGTTCTTTACACTTGGGAAACCAAACGTTGTTGGCGTTGCCCCAAATGTTTGTGGACACCCCTTTTAATGGATGCATTCGGCAACTTTATGTTGCCCCCATTGATGACATCCATGCAAATGTAGAAATGTAGAAAAAGTACTGCAGGTAGAATAGGACATTATGGAAAAGATATGAACTTATTGGCACCAGTTCTAATGCCAAGCAGTTCTATGGAAAGATGGTGCTCCATCCAATACTGATGATAATCCAACATCCTGACCTCACTAACACTATTGCCATTGAATTCCATTTAAATCCTCATAGCAGTGCTCCCAAATCTTGTAAAAACTCTAGCAAAACGATGATGAACTCTTTTTTGATATTCTTGATTTCAGAAGCTTTGGTCCATACAGTGTAGTTTTAATAAACTGCTTCTTCTTTTTCTTCTTCTTCTTCTTTTCCACATATTTTCCACAGAATGCGGCTTGTTTTTTTCTCTAATTATCAGGATACTGCATCACTGTAGTCATCTCTCCATTTTTACCTCATATACATAGGAATTCCTTCACGTCCTTGCTGCCTGAAATCCTTCACCTCCTTGGGGTCGTTCCCCCTCTGATCAAGGTTCCTCAGCTGGTGGGGCTCCACAGGGCCGGCAGCACGCTTTAGCATTGCGTGCGTGTGTATGAGCAGAAGCAGCCTGGTGCTCGTACCGTTGTTGGGCCCTGGGCTAATCTTAATTGCAAATCTCCCAAATGCCTAGAGCCAGCCAGAGACATTTTTTTCCTATTGCTTCCTCCATCTGTGTGGCAACATGCCATGTCTCTTCACAATTTAGCTTTAGACTTATTCCTCCCCTGACAGCGCTTTCTCGAGCTGCGCGCTCAGCACCAGGGCCTCGGAGCCTCAGAGGTTGTTTTCCTAAACTCGGAGCTGAATGGGGTTATGCTTCGCTATCACCATGGGAGTTTGTGTTTTTGCAACAGATTGACTGTACAGACTTTTACGACTGGCAGCATTACTGGAAACCTTTATGGTCTTGCAAACTTTGTAAGCATCTTACAAATGCACTGGGGTGGCAGTTTATTAGGTACACTTTGTGGCAAATTTTGTAGACCTTCTGTGAGCTACAGCTACTGTATTTGAGGAATTTGCAGGTTTGGTGTGTCTTTAGTGAAACATTTACAAGTAAGTTTAAAAGTATGCTGTCTGTGTGTTAAACAGTGTCACCCACTGTGATTTATTTTTTTAAATAATCATACTAACTGTATTTGACAGTTAAGCAGCTGAACAATCTTTTTATACAGTCAAATAAAAATACACAATTAACCCTTACAAAAAGGCATATAAACCTTCACATTCACATGTTATTTTTCACAGTTTCTACATGTGAGATTTCAGCTCATTTTTGTTTTTTTTTAGTTTACTAAGTCTTCTTGAATCATGAATCATGAATCAGTCATTTACTTTCCATTTCCATGGTGTCATCTAATTTAGCCGAGCCAATTAACCCACCCACTCACTAGGACCCCCCCTATAACTTGCAATGCTTCGACACCAAGACCGTACGGACAAGTGCATGCCTGCTCCGATACATTTGAGGTCAGCCAACCACCTCTTTGCGAATTTACAACAATGCAGCATCACTGGGCAGCGCAGCCAGCATGCACAGGATTCCCTGCACTGACACATCAGCCAACAGACAAGCACATCTGACCAGCATTGCTCTGGGAATAATGAGAGGAGAGAACGCCCTCTACCCACCCAGAGTGAGCATGACCAGTGTTCTCTCGAACTCTGGCTGCTGATGGCATTAATGGAGTTAAGGATGAGGTGGTTCGGTGATTATCCAACATCTCTGCCTCTTGTTGCTGAATGCAATCAGATCTTCACATCAGTGCTTCCGGACAGTAGAGACAGTCACTCCAATAAAAGCAGAATACACTCTTTATTTATACACTTGATTTTGGGATTAACAATGAATGAGCAGGTGCCCCAATATTTAGTGTATTTCTGCACAGTATCGAAGAATCATTAATGGTAATTTTATTAATGGCTTGACATATTGATTAAATTTAAACATTTGATATGTTCAACCCAATCATTGATATTACCATGTGTCCCTAAATGGTTCTCATGCTTATACGTCTGAGACTGAGAACTGTCCACCGTCATTCATAGATAAGTAAAATGTGTGTATTGTTAAAGTATATATTTTTAAATCTAAAGTAAGAAAAGAAAATTAACAATCAGGTTCCAAATGTGCCGTATTTGCTAAATTCACTCTTGCACTTCCTAAATTCTAACACACATGGAAAACCCTGCTGCAAATCTCTGAGGACTGGGCCGGGAACGAGTGGTGCAGTTATCTTCAGCTTGACTGGCACAGAATTCAAATCTGTGTGAAGATTATTTTGCAGTCGAAGTCAAGTCGAGTTGCGTGCAGTTGTTGAATTTGGATGATGGTTATCTCTTAATTACACGTACCATTGTACCCTGCTGATGGGCTAGAAGATAAGATGCCCTCTCTATTTTACTCGTCTGCTCTGTAAAGAACTTGGTGACTATGGGCGATCCGTGGGGGGTGTTTCGTGTTTTGTTTATGTTTTCCTTCCTGTTACTTGTTATATAATCAAGCAGCATTGAACCGCAAGAATTTTATCCAAACAGAAACTGAAGCCCTGATGTTTCATTCTCTCGTTTTTTGCCCTTCATCTCTGCTTCCATTTCAAAATTTTAGAATAATGAAATGGTTGAAATGAAGAACAGAGTTGTTGATAGTGGTGTGGAGTAAAATGTTATGTTCTAGAAAAAAAGTACGAATTTTACAGCAGGGTTAATAGAAACCAGACAGCCAAGGAATATAAAATGTCTTGTTTCTGACAGCTCATAGCATATTTCTAAATCTGTTCACAGTAGAAAGTTACATGCAGTATTGTGGGGTCAAATGGTTCACAATGATAACTGCCAACTACAACATTATTCCAAACTACTAAAAACATATAAGTAGATTCATTAGTAGCATTGCCCAGTAAAATCCCTTAAAATGTTACGATTGGCTTAATTTTTTTGGGTAAAGTTACGGTAGCTTCCCTATATCTCAATGTACTTTTCCAAGTAACACTTTACTTAGATGGTCCATTGTTGATGCCTCACAGATAAATGTCTGTTAAGCGCAACTGAACTCTGATGTGAATTTAAATAGTTTTCTATTAAATGCAACCCTACACCCAACAACAGACCTAACCATAACCATACCCTTTAAGTGTTAGAATTAAGATTAGGGTTAAATTGGGGTTAGGGTTAGATTCCATAGAAAATCCTTTACTTTCAGCTAAAAGTTCAGTTGCATTTAATATAAAGTCAGTTTAACGTTAGTTTAATGTTACATGAGCATCTGTGAGGCATCTATAATGGACTATCCAAATAAATTGATAGCCAATCTTCAACAATTGGTTTGGTTGTATAAATGTAAGCAATTTAAATTTCTTTGCAGATTTAAAAATTTTAAGCCTCTTAAATTGGCTTTTTTCTTCACTATCATAACTTAGCTAAGTTTGCTTAGCTTTGCATGTAGCTTCTGAATAGTAATCCTTAGGGTGCAATAAAAGTCACAAAGCATAAGAGGTTAAAAAAGCATGTTTTGTATCCAGATTTTTTTCTTGGACGCTTGAAATCCAGCTAGGCCCCTATTCACCTGTCAGTTTGGATAGTAAATTAAAGGGCAATATTTACATTGTGTCCCCTGTTTCCTTTCACTCACACAGTAAAGGGAATCTGATGGTAAATTGTGAAACTGTGGAAAGTTTTCAGTCATTCATATCATTATATGTTCTCGTGGCAGCAGGTCATGGTGACTTATTCAGTATTAAAGACATTTTGCCTCTTACCTGCACAGGAGAGGGAGGAATATCCTCAGGCTCATTGATGCTTACTATAAATACACATACTGATATGGAAGAAGCGTTCACTCTGTACTTTGTGCTCTGTGTGTGCACCAACTTCAAGCACAGAACTCAAGAGTTTGAATTCGCCAAGTGATCATGCTTGTTGTTCAGCAATTCTATAATTTCAATCAGATATAATTGTAATCATGTGTTTCTGTCATTCATTTTTCCTTATTTTTTGCTTCTTTTTCTTCTTTGATTGTTTAATGGATAATTAGACTGTCATTTGGCAGGTATAAATACAAAAATCATACTTGGATATACACCAAAACAACTGCACTGAGACCATTGATCTGACCTCGATCTGACACAACTATTGGATGTACGCCACAATTTTTAACAACATGTTTTGCAGGTGTAGTTTAATCTGGTACATGACCCAGATAATTACTACAATTTGAACAAATGTCATATTCGCTGCTGCTCCATGTTGAATTGCACAGAAATATGTGCACTAGTCCAGGACATAGGATCTTTTTTGCTCCATTCCCAGACAGTAAGTCTGACCAATCAGAGGATAGAATGTTCATATGTGGTGTTGATGTGATACATTTTGATACAATTGGATTTTCCTAAATATAATGTTGACATGATTTTTAAGCACATTTTCAATATTCAATATTACACAGAATGTATAGACATCATACCAATGTCATATCAAACAAATGAACTTACCCTGTCTAACCAGGACATCTATCTTTCATTAAAAATCAACGATTGATTCAGCTCAAAAAATAACTAGCTGTTAACCATCTTAATTGAGACCAGCCTTCTTTTAGCCAGAACTATATCCATAATCCACATATCATATCAGACCACAGAACCTAATCTAATCTAATTCTAATCTAACCAGCACAGTGTCATCCATCTGTTATCAAAATACAGTGATTAATACAGCTTGTAACCCTGTTAGCATCACCAGTTAGCTGTTAGCCAGATCCATTGTGGCTAATCTGCTATTGTGAGCTTCTTAATAAAAGTCCTCAGGCCAGAATGTATTAATGAATATATGAATAGTAAAAATGCAAAAATGTTTATTGCATTTAAGCCAAGTAGAAACAGTGGAGTACTATACAATTTTGCCAAATCATCTTCCACTAGTTAAAGCAAGGCAAATCAATAAGAAAACACTACAACTATACAAACTCATTAACTGATTCAGACCAGAGATAACAAACTACAGATATAAAAAAATGCCATTAATGTGTCCAGAATGATCGACTTGAGACTTTTACCTCTAGAATCTTCCAGCAAAATTCTGCATGTTGTACGTGTAGCATCCTTAAAATACTTTGGGTGAGATTTATTCTCCCGCTGGCACATTTTAAGGACATCAGATTTTCATTACTGCCTGGGCATTGCGCTTGTTTCCTTATTCACTTAAACCTGTGTTTTGTTCACACATTTCTATGTTAGCTGTGATCCATACTCACACAGGGCTGCTTATATAAAACACTATTAGGTAGTTTCTTCAGTCAAACTGAATTTAGACAAATTTTGCATAAAAAAAGTTAGAGAGCCTTACATGATATATATTGTTGCCTGTCTGCTCCAGGTTGAACATCATGTTGTACATTTGGAGATGCTTTTTTGCTCACCAAATTGTACAGAGTGGTTATCAAGGTTACAAAGCATGGTACACAGTCTATACAGTCTGTATTTTGAAACTAGCTTGCAAGATCAGCCCATTTTAGTTGTAGTGTTTGTGATTTTGACACCAATTCAACAGACATGAGTTTAGCGCATCTAATTTCTACTGAATTTATAAAAAATGAGATTGTGAGAGACAATACAGGGCAGTTGCCAATCAGAACATTCACATCTCATTTACATATTTTAGTGAAAAAAAACACTTAGCCTGTCTGACTCCAAGGATTTAGGAGAGGAAAAGATATGTATATACATAGTATATTGGTTCTTTAAGAACCACGTTTCATGTGTAAGAGTAGACCTACAATTATTGGTACAGTAAAAGATGCCTTTTTGTCTAACACTTTCACTTTTTCCTGCACTTCAAAGAAGTTATTTTTGTGAATGTAGAATAAAAATGATCTTATTTATGAATTCTTGGCGTTTAAATGAGGCATGCCTGTCTTGTTTCTTCAACTTGTGGTCCGTAGTTCATTACCTAACTTCAGAAAAAGGTGCTCAGATACAGCTCTGGAAATAATTAAGAGACCAATTTAGTTTCTGAATCAGTTTCTCTGATTTTGCTATTTACAGGTATATGTTTGAGTAAAATCTTCCTTTTGATTATATTTTAGAGGTTTTCAATTTGGTAAAATCAAAGAAACTCATTATTCTTAAGTGGTGTCTTATTTTTTTCCAGAGCTGTATATCTCAGTTGAAAAGATTCCCATGCTGAGGCCACATTCTGAACTTTTGGCCTTCTGTGACCGTCTCTTCACCTTAATTCATGCGTTTCACGGCTATAGCGAGGAGGGGGTTTGTCTTGTTTGCTGATTATCTCTACCCAGACTAATAGCCACTGACATGGTGTGGACACACGCCATGGGCTGTCCCGATGACACCCAGCCAGCCCCCATGCAGGAAAACAAACTCCTGCTCAGGATGTCCCTCCAGCACATGCATTCTCTGTGCACTAAAGGAGTGTGTGCGAACTGTGTGTGTATGGTGTGTGTTTGTATGCCGTGCCTGAAGGATTTCGGAGGTTCAGGGGCCGGTCATTATTGGACTGCTTTGTTGGTCTATTTCTCTCCATTGTTGGACCACAGAACAGATTAGAATAAATTGAATAATGAGGCCCGATGCCCTGCTCTGCTTTTTTCCTGCTTTCTCACACATGGCTTTTATCTGGGCAGAAAGAACAGTGACTGGCCCGAACAGAGCCTTCTTTTTAAAGGGGCATGGAGGGTTAAGCTCTGAGCGTGCTGTATCAGCGCAGACGGCAGAGCAGACTTTACCGCCTGGAGGAAGTACTTCAAGTGTGAGATGGAAATCAACAGATTAACAACATCAAAGTCTCTTTTCCTGCAGAGCCCAGATCCGAGTCTGACTTAAATCAACAGGATTGTCAGGGTTTATCTGAGTAGACGATAGCTCGCCAGTCTGGTCACTGTCCACGCTAAGTAAACTGACGGCCAGGGCAGCATGATATAGCCGTATTCTCTAAACGTGAAATACTGTGCCTTTTATGTTTCTTTTGGAACAAAAGGTTGGTGTTTTTAAAAAGGCACAGAGTCTTAAAAAATCTAGATACAGCTTTTTTATTTAATTATAAAATATCTTAAGATTTCACATTTTTGTCAATCACTCAGACCTGTATTCTAGGGAGAATTCTATCATTGCTTGGAGGTTTCATTGACTCATTGATATACACTGGGCTCGGCACCCTTCTATCTGCTCTATGTTACTTGTGGTGAGGAAGCCAGAAGTCTAATTTGGGTAGAATCCTGTAATATTACTTCACCATTCTCCATGTTTCTGTCACTTTCAGAGAAGAAATTGTTCTATATCCCTAAGCTTGTCTGGTAGGAATACATGTATAAAGCACCCTCTTTAGTTGAGGCTGAAAGCATGAACTCCACTTGCACTCCACTTTCCTGACTGTAGGGACAGCCTATTAATACATGCTTACTGCTGCTTTAAATCTAATTAAAAAAAAGGAGTATATATGTATTTTGTTTTCAGTTTATATGTTTACAGACCTCTTTCTCTGTGAAGAATAAAAAAACAGTTATTTTTCTTCCAGATTATAATAAAAAACATTTCCTCAAATTTACATCATGTTAAAATAACTCATGAAACTAATTCAGAGAATGGCATTGTTGTTTAGATATAAGTGGTAATTAATTTGGTAATTTCTATTGGTCCATTCATCATGAAATGTTACATTTTAAATGAAAACAATTGTTTTCAATAAAAAAAAAGTAAATGCAAAAATGGAAAATGATAACTTTAACAGGAAATAGATAATCACCAAAAAGCCCAGAAATAAAAATAAATGCTACCCCTTATTTGTCACTATAGGTCTTTTGTTTTTATAGTGGCTCTATAGTCTATATAATGCCATTAATATATTTAGTAAAATGTAAACCATGATCAAGTAGACTGAAACATTCCTATATTATCAGTCTTACCTCACTTTTACTGCCATTAACAAAATGACAGCTTATTAATGTATGTTAATGTGTGGTAATGTTGTTGCATGTGAAACTTGTATAGACAATTTCTTTAGGACAACTGAATTCCTGCATTCGTTCCCTTTTGCAATAAATACCCTTGCATAGAAAGTTATTTAAAATTATTACCATGATTATTAACACTGACATACGACAGAAAGAAGGAAAACAATAGAAGCGCATGATAAAGGTGGTAATATAGAATCATGTAATCTAATTTAGAAGGCCTGTGCCCCTCGTCCCCTCAGGCTGACCCCTGTGATTCCCACACACATCACACTTTACATCAGACACCCTAGATCACCGCATTCATCACAGTTATGGCCTTCTGTTAATCCATGTGCGTGTGTGTGTGTGTGTGTGTGTGTGTGTGGTATACAGGTGCCTCCACTGATTCTGTCAGATGTTTTTTCAGCATGCACTGCTAAGCATGAGACAGTACCCATTCCAGCCCATCAACAGAACATATGTCAGCAGCTTTCACACACTTACTTACACTCTCTCACTCACTCACTCACTCACTCACTCACTCACACTCTCTCACTTATTTTATTATAGCCATTTACTCATTTGTTCCTTATTTACTCATTCTCCCACTTAAACTTTTACATATTTACAAATATAGTCATTCATTTATACATACACTTGTTCACTCATTCATTCTCTTATTTACTCATTCACACAGTCATACTTTCACATATTCACTCATTCATTCATACACATACCCATTCATTGTTTTATTCACTCATTCACACACTCATACTTTCAATAATTCACTCATTCATACATATACAAAACTATTCATTGTCTTATTCACTCATTCACACACTCATACTTTCTCATATTCACTCATTTATTCATACACACACCTATTCATTGTCTTATTCACTCATTCACACATTCATACTTTCACATATTCACTTATTCATTCATACACATATCCATTTATATTTTATTCACTAATTCACACACTCATACTTTCACATATTCACTCATTCAATATCTTATTCACTCACTCATTGAGTGAGCCATATAAACACTTAATCGCTTAGTCACTTACTTATTCATTCTCATATTTACTTATTTATTAAATCAATGACTCATTTACTTATATATTTACTTATTTATTCATTCTCTGACTTATATGTTAATACATACAGATATTCATAATCACTCATTCATTGCCTTACTTAATCATTCATTTATTAATTCATCCATTTACTCTTTAACTAATTAATTCAGTCATTCATACATACACTTATTTACTCATTCATTTTCTGATTCACCCACTTATTTACTGATTTATTTATTCATTTATTCCCTTATTCACTGACTTCAGTCACTTATACACTCATTCATACATACATACATACACATATTCACTCATTCATTTTATAGGTTAGCTCACATTAACTAATTCATTCTCAACTTAGTCATTCTAATTTAGTCATTCATTTACTTATTTACTCATTCATTGACTCAATCTTTCATTAATTGACTTACTTATTCACTCATTTATACATACATTTATTCAGTCATTTGCTTATTAACTTACTTAGGAACTTATTCACTCACTCATATCTACACATATTCACTTATACACTCATACATACATTCATGTAAACATACTGGTTTTCACTCATTCCCTCACTCAGTCATTAAGTCATTTATATATTTACGTATCACTCTGCTGTATCACTTATTCCTTGCCCTATTCATTCATTCATTCATTCATTCATTCATTCATTTATTCATTCGTGTATTAGCTCACGTACCCACTAACCACAAAGCAAAATATATAGAGATTTTCACATGACAACAGCAATAAGAAGCGTATGCATTATGAGCGCTGAGAAGCTTAGTTTTCTATAAAGCAGCTCCCAGTGATTCATTCTGTGAAAAAAGAACGTCAAAAAAACCCTTGTTGTGTTCAGACTTCTTCAGCAAACTGTGATGCAAACTGTCTGTGACATCGGCCTAATCCATGGCTCATGAAATAATGGCTTTCTTTATCCCATAAAGAACTTTGTCACTTTCATTCCTGTATCCGGTTTCCCTCCGGTTCCTGGGCAGGCAGCACATCTGTCCCACTATGGCTTAACTCCCTATTAACTCTCATCCAAGACGGGCTCTGTTTAATTTAGCTGCCTGCAGATGTAAGGATTGTAATGCAACTGCGTGTTACTGGAGAAGCTGTGTATTGTTGTGTATTGCTTATAAGGCTGTCATTCATCATCAGTCATGTTTAGAAGAGCATGCTCGCAAGAACATGATGGGGCATGTAATACTGACACACTACAAAGTTAAAATATCGACTGGAGAAATCTGCTGTACACATGCCTGCAGCAGACTTTAGCTTAGCATATGGTAAGATCTTGACATCGTAAGATCGTGGCTTCCTCCTGACAGATGGCCCATCTTCTCTATGATTATCGATGTGTGTGTTGTAGACGTGCATTGCCAAGATGCACGGCTGTAGAGTATTCAGAGGGAGGAATTTAACAGCTTTTTAAAATGAACCTTATCACTCAAGCTAGCATGACTAGCGCAGGTGTACGAGGCCCTTCACCCTTCGGTAGCGCTCTGCTTCGACAGAATCTGTTCCAGAGCTGTGTTTTTCATTACAGTGTCACTAGGTATCAACCTGCTGGAGAACCTCACTCTGCGTCAGTGTTGAAAGTGTCAGACCAAACAGTTATTTCTTCTGCACCACACATGCTAACGTCATTAGCGCGTCTGCTAACAAGGATGAACTGTGAGAACATGTAGTAAATACGCTTTAGCCATGCTGTGTAAAACTAGATCCTTCCTGTGTGTCTGACCTTGAGCCCTTTCCATTATATGTGGTCATACTCTCGATGTTAATGGCCGCCCTCACCTCTGGAGATGAGTGTGGTCTTTTGAAACTCACTGATCCAGTGTCATAGTAGTACTTCTTCTGACAGCCAACATGTGTTCTGCTCCACAAGCGTGACTGATCGCCCTGCCTCCAAGTTCCTGCTTTCCTTAATTTAAGACACAATGTTCCACAAATGTAGTCAATCAGCCGAAAAAAACAGTCTGGACTGGGCTTCTTTAGTTTTGAATTGGAGGTTTAAGGCTACTGGCTGAGGCTTCAGTGGTATACTTTGCTGGAGTGAGGTTGACAGCTAACAACTAGCCTACTAGTATGCTTCTGTGTATATTATCATATTATCATTTAACATAATTCTACTGACAAGACACCATGACAGAAATAACTAACCTCCAACCTTTTACAGCACAAGGCCTATTTGTCAATTTTGCTCTTTTTACCATGGTCAAATGTACTGCTTACCTAGCTTGATATAGTTAGTAACCTTTAATAGTAACCAATCACTGTAGAAAACATGACTATTCATATGAGTTGTAAGTGTTAGAACTCATCATTCCTTTTATAGCTCTCTTTAACACCTCACAAATCTTTCAATAGTCTGTCAGTGAAGAAGGAGAATTCTCTTTTTCTGCTTTTCTCATTTGGGTCTAGAACACCCTAAAGCTGATACTGATCTCTTTTCTCAAAAAAAGATCTGTTTTATTTTCTCTTCAGAGAAAGAAGAGAAATGACAGTGCTCCATTGGGATGCTGGTTTCCAACACTGTCAGCTAAAGCTATTCCTGCAATAACAAGTAATGAAAGCTTACACCGCACCAATTAACACAGTTAAACTGTATGAAATACTGTCCGCTATAGCCAAACACAGATGCATTTTTTTTATGTTTTACCTTTTGTCCATGAATTATGTAGTAAGTTGTCAACTGGAGGAAGTGGTTTGTGATGACCAGTTATGTGATGATTGAAACAATATTTCCTGTCTATAAACAGTAGTTTTTTATTCATTCATCAATTAAATGATTGAGAAGCTCCATTAAGTGTTAGTTACATTACATTTGTAAAGCCACAATGCAGAGATGTTTAGTGTGCACTAAAAACCTGGAAATTTATTTATTTTTAATTTGTCTCAATTTTTTAAGTGTTATATGTTAATTTAATTTATATTTTTATAATATATTTTATATTATATATTTTTTATACTTCCACACAATAAAATAATTTTGTATTTAGCCCCCTTTTTAAATTTATTTTAAGTAAAACATAGACTTGAAATGCTCATAGAAAATGCTATAGAGTGAACATTAAAGCACACAGCCAACATAGAGTTAGCAGCTCGGAAAAATGAAGCTTGCTCTTACGGCCAATAACATTAACTGAGGCCGGTCAGTTAATCATAATATATGATCTACAAGTTTACATAACGTAGCCTGGGGATAATCACTGCACACTGATGGTGTCAGAAACTGGGAGACATACCCAGTATACCCATAGATTGTGCCTAAACTCTTAGTTTGAATGTATACAGTATGTGGCCACAAATGTTCAAATGTGTATTTTTTGGGGCCAAATTGCTCCTTTTTGGCATGTGCCATCAAACTCTGATACCAAGGTATGTTAAATAAGCTTAGATTTAAATCTGAAGAAATATTGAAGCCCTAAAATAGAATTTCTACAGTAAATTGCTTTGTCATACAAAAGTGTCCAATCCTGTCTTTTAAGCATGCTGTTTTAAAGTTGCTATATAGTCGTTTTACAGGTCGCAGCAGCGCTTTACAGCACTGCACTCCCTGAATCAGGAAGTGGCTACATGTTTTTTACGTTATACAAACCAACAGGAATGAAGGAAAAACGGCTTTGGGGGGAGAATGTGGTCTATTAGATCCTCTCTGCCCGTGCTGTTTCAGATTTCATGCTATGATGGGCTGGCCAGGTGTGAGTAATGTGCGGAAAAGGCTGAAGTGTGCGAGAGGTGCTGTGGATGGGTGGAATCGTCACCCTCGGTGCGGTGGCTCAGATGGCTGGTTCGGTTACAGTGGCTGAGTGACAGAAAGGGAGGTCTAGTGTCAGCACTGCCATAGCACAGGAGACACTCCACACTTCTGCTGGACGACTGGTCTGATTGATGGATGTGGAAATAGCATGGACAGCTGGGACATGTGACAGACACAACACTTATTTAGCATCAACACATACACCGTACACATGTCCCCATGTGTCACACAGAGCAAAGGCTAAACTCGCTAATGCTCTGCACACACATGTTCACACGCGTAATTAATAGCACAGGCCTACGTTTGCTATTCCCTTAATATACATTAGCAGGCCTAGTGACAGGCTTCATGTGTTATAAAAGGTCATATTAAATATGTAATAAAAACTCAAAAAGATCAGTACAAAGGCAGTTACACTAAACATCATTTCTAACTGTTTAATTTGTGCATGTTCAATTTAACAGTGCCAATGCTGATCCAGCATGAATACAGCTTTGGGAAAAAAAATACGACCACTTATGATGATGTTTTTCCTTGATTTTACCTAATTGAAAACCTCTGGAATGTAATCAAGAGGAAAATGGATGATCACAAGCCATCAAACCAAACTGAACTGCTTGAATTTGTGTACCATAAGTGGCATAAAGTTATCCAAAAGCAGTGTGTAAGACTGGTGGAGGAGAACATGCCAAGATGCATGAAAACTGTTATTAAACCAGGGTTATTCCACCAAATATTGATTTCTGAACTCTTAAAACTTTATGAATATGAACTTTATTTCTGCCATTTCTCATTTTTGCAAATAAATGCTCTAAATGACAATATTTATTTTTGGAATTTGGGAGAAATGTTTTCCATAGTTTATAGAATAAAACAACAATGTTCATTTTACTCAAATATATACCTATAAATAAAAAAATCAGATAAACTGATTCAGAAACTGAAGTGATCTCTTAATTTTTTCAAGAGCTGTATGTAGAATCAGTTGTTGGTTTGGAGAAAAAAATGACATTTGAGATTCACAAAAAAGTGTCCAAAGATTGTAAGAAAAACAGAAAAACATTGATTAGAATATTCTTAAAGAGACCCCCCATAGAAAACTGTATTTACATTGCCATAGTTTAATAATGAGAGTTTTATTCATGGAAATGAAATAACATTAAATGCTGTTGTTTCTTAATTTCATGGAACCCACTTTGAAAACCATGGAACTAAGAAGAAGATCAAGATGAAATTGTCTTACATGCAACTTATATCACTAAACATTTTGCTAAGAGGTCCAGAATAGTTTACCAGAGCATGACATAAACCGGCATATAATAATTTTATCTCCTACTGTTTGTAAAAACAGTATAGGATATACAATTCCCATACACATTTTAGCAGTGATGGGGTGCTAGTTAGACATTTAACAAACACATCTGTTTCTGTCTACTGCAGCTTGTTAGATCCTAATCATCTACACAATTATTGCAGACATGGTAAAAGTCGTTTCAAGATCTGTTATCTTACACATACTTCAGAAGAATTTAGTGTAGCTCAATTAGGCATCTTTTAGCTTCAGACTCAAAGCTGCGTGAGATGTTCTACTTGTCAGATTAGTCACCCACTGCTCAGCTCATGTTGTCTTATTTCCTTCATAAAAATGAGTGATGGTGAGGCTGATTGCTTTTGATGTTGACCACAAATTGTTACGAGAAGAGTAAAAAAAAAGTAATTGAAATTCCTAAACATCAGTCATCGAAATGAAGCAGTTGTCGATCTGAGGACTTCTGACGTGGACAGTCTTACTGCAGATCCCGTGTTTTTATATCTGCACTGTTACCATTACCAGATGTCAGGGTTTATACTCATTGACGCTCATTGAACTAGACGCTTGTGTAAACTCTGTCAGGATGAGTCGCTAAAGCCGACGGCACGTTGCCCCGGGGAGTCGACGGGCTGCCAGAGGAGATGTTATGCTGCTTTAGGGAATGGTGAGGCACCGTGAGAAGTGCACGTCAGTTTTAAATGGATGTCTGTACAGCAGTATACATGACTGACCTCCACCGGAGGAGGTGGTCTGCTTGGGGAGGAATGTAGCCATCCACCTGCATGACGAAAGCCAGGCCGGCAGGTCTGTTGACCACAGTATGTCGGGAATGCTGCGCGCTGTTTGTTGCAGACGTCTGCAGGCGCACACCAGAAGCCCATGCACAGATTTGAAAAAATATTCCAGTGTTTTTCAGCCAACTGTGATTTGATTACAATGAATGGTGATTATGGTGTTTTCCTAAACTTAGAAAAAACTACAAGGAGGCTTATTACAGAAGCCAGAAGAAGCCCTGTGTGTAAACCCTGTGTATAAATATTTGGAGTACATGACTATATAATTTGTCAGACATTTAAGAATATCTCATTTTTACACTGTACTCACATACAGCTCTGGAAAAATTAAGATACCACTTCTGTTTCTGAATCATTTTCTCTGATTGTGCTATTTATAGGTGTGTGTTTGAGTAAAATGAACATTGTTATTTTATTTTATAAACTATGGACAACATTCCTCTGGAGCCCAGAAATCAATATTTGGTTGAATAATTTGGTGGTTTTTAATCACAGTTTTCATGCATCTTGGCATGTTCTCCTCCACCAGTCTTACACACTGCTTTTGGATAACTTTATGCCACTCCTGGTGCATAAAATCAAGTAGTTCAGCTTGGTTTGATGGCTTGTGGTCATCCATCTTCCTTTTGATAATATATCAGAGGTTTTTGAATTTGGTAAAATCAAAGAGACTCATTTTTAAGTGGTCTCTTTTTTTTCTAGAGCTGTATATGAAATTAAGTAAAATATGTATGACTTTTCACAAACTGTCTGTTTTAAAACTGAAAGATTCAAACTGTACAGGGCTAGGAAAGTAACATTAGCTGAGGTAACATCAAACTGTTGTTTCA
Source organism: Astyanax mexicanus (assembly GCF_023375975.1). Classification (NCBI taxonomy): domain Eukaryota; kingdom Metazoa; phylum Chordata; class Actinopteri; order Characiformes; family Acestrorhamphidae; genus Astyanax; species Astyanax mexicanus. The sequence continues at coordinate 14,577,194 of NC_064424.1, forward strand.
AATGACAAGCTCTGTGCAGAGATTTGTAGTTGAAATTTCATGATTTTTCATAACATTACTTACGACATTTCCACCCCTTGACTGTGGATTAATATATGTTTTCTATAATTTATTCACATAATTCAGAAACATTCTACTTTTCTGGCTTCTGATGTGTGTTTCAAATAAACAAGGATACGTGTCAGAATGACTGTCTGTGGTATGCCACAGATAACACAGTTAGCTTCTTTAAAGCCTCATTAAAGTAATTAGTGCTGCAGCTAAGAATGGTGGAGCCTGCTTTCCCCTCTCCATTCAGAAGTACAGGACAGCACCTGCTACTCCACCACAGCATTACTAAGAGGTCACACACACTCTTCACTCTGCCTTTGATTGTGCAGGAAACCTAAATTAACTTAACTGCACAAATAAAAATGATTAGGGACTTTTAATTGCCTTAAATGTTCAGAAATACCTTTAAGCATGTGTGTCATTAAGCCATTTTAAGAAGCTATTTGTTTCTCATTTCCTGACAATAAATGTAATTCTTGTTTTTTTCAAGTGCACATGTTCTAAAGGAGAAACACCTGTTGTCCATTAGGAAGACTGTCGATTAACTTTTCTAAGAACAGATTGAGAAATCATGTCTAATTTTTGAATATCTGGGGGAGATGTACCAGAAATCTGCTGTCTTACGTTTTCATGAACATGCCTGGCTTTTGAGAAAAGTTTGAGACATTTAGGACATTGGAAGTTAGTTAACCATCTGCTATGCCATGGTAAGCATTGTTGACAGTAGTGGTGGGCAATATGACCCTAAAATAACAGCACAATACTTTAAATACAAATAATAAAATACAAAATATTTAAAAAATATAGAACTTCAAGAATATTCAACTGCACTTTCATATAACAGATTCAGACATTCATTACATTTTGTCAACAACAATATTGTATTATTTGAATACGATAATAATAAAGTAATTAAATACATTTAAAAAAATACACCACACTACTGCAATAAAGTGCAGAAATTTTAGTCTGTACATATAAACAACAAATAAAAAAAAATACAAATAAAGGTTCACAAATAATAGCAAAACAAACACAAAATAAATTGATATCAAGACAGTATGCAGAAATATGTATATTTTTAAGACATTAATCATTTTTTTATATTATTGTGTACAATACAATATAGCACACCCTTAGCAGGCCTTGAGTCATGCACCATACACCATGAATAACACAAGTAGTACAAGCAAATTCAGGTTAACATTATCATCCATTAACATTGCCCTGTTTAGACCCCATAATCCTTATGTTCATTTATCTCCAGTTTGGCCAGTTCATGAAACAAATGGAAACAAATTTAGAAGAATGCACTGGGATCAACGAGGTCACTTAGCCAGGTCGTAGCTTGGACCCCAGCCCATATCAGTCAACAGATCAGAACGTTTAACCCTTAACCCTTCACTACCCCTGATTACTCCATATTGCAGCTAAGAACCAAGTTTGGTGATTTATGTGCATTGATTAATGAGTGCTTACACACTTAACATGCACATCGGGTTGCTATTTGAGCTTGTAAAAAACTTAAATAAGACAGCTGAAGTGGGGCACGGGTATGGGCTAATTAGCGTGCTAGCCTTGCAACAGCTGCACTCTTTTGCTAGCTTTTATTAATTAGTGCCCCTTCACCGCGATTCCAGAGGGAACTCCGTAGTAAAGCAGGAAAGTGGAGTGCAATTATTGCAAACATTTCTGCTATGTCTAATGGGAATCTAATGGTGTGTAGATTACAGAAGGTCTGGACTTACTAGGTGCTTCAGGCAGAAATTTTAGATGTTTTGTTGTTTTATGGGGCTTTATTAACACTGTTTACACTCAGTGTAAACTTTTCAGTAGGTGCACAGTAATTTTTATGTTATGTCCCCCTTAGCCCCTCTGCCCCAATATCAATAATCAGGCATACAATACATACATCATCAAGTCATAGACATGCCACTCATAGACCAACCAATCATAGTCACAGACCAATCAATCAGAATCTACCCAGTCATAGACCAATCCGTCATAGAACAACCAGTCACAGACCAACCAATCATAGTCTAACCAGTCATGGACCAACCAGTCATAGAACAGGTCATAATCTAATCAGTCATAGACTAACCAGTGATAGACCAGTCACTCATAGTCTAAAAAGTCAGTCATAAAACAGGTCATAGTCTAACCAGCCATAGACTGACTAAGCATAGTCCAAACAGTAATAAGCTTATCAATTGTAGACTAACTAGACATAAATTTACCAATCTGTCCAGTCGTAGAATTATTAATCATTGGATAACCAGTCAATGTTACAGCAGTTATTTAATAAAAGTAATAAGTTACTGATCAAAGACTAACCAATTATAAACTAAGCAATTTCAGGCTAACCAGTCCTAGTCCAGCTAATCATAGTCTAATCAGTTACAAACTGATCAATAATAGACATACCAGTCATGGTTTACCAGTCAAATGCTTTTAACATTTATACTCCAACTAGTCATTCATAAGCTAATCAATTAATAGCAGACTAGTCATAGATTAACCAATGATACAGTACGCAGTAAAAGGGTATTGTGTATTAGATTGTTTAATTATTATGTTTTGTTTCAAACAGTAACCTTACCAACGACAGAGACACAAACATTACTATATTATAATTGACTGATATTATTACCATGATTTTAAAAAATCCCAAAAAACTAAAGGTTTAAAGTTGTATCGTTCCAGCAGGCCCCTGCCAGTCCCTCGAAATTGAATGCCAATCTGAGAGTTGGAAACTGTACTTGAAGTTGGCAATGCAGCAGTGTTTTTCAGTCCCTCTGCTCGATGGGACGTCTGGCGTGGTTGAGCACTGAGGGCTTGCCTGAGGAGGTGCTCGCTTGTGGTCAGAGGTTTAGCACTGTATCTGCTGCTGCTGCTGAGTGATTCCTGTTCCTCAGGAGAGCTGCGGCTCGGTTCATTCCGCTGCTGTGGTTCTGTTGGTGGGGTGGAGGTTCAGAAAGTGAAAGTTAAGAATTTACACCACATACCACACTGACCTCGACTTGCTTTGTGTCCTTTAGTCTGTAATGGATTTTCAGCCTGTGTTTTAATCACTTTGGGAGGAAACAGAAACTCCTGTCTGAACGTTGTCTGAGTTGGAATCCCAGCTGTAGTTGCTTTGTCAGTTCAGGGCCTGGGTGAGTGAATATAGGCTATACTGCATTTACTGTATCTGTAGATCATTAGGACTTTGCACACCCACAGGAGCGACAGCTAAATGTTTGCTTGTAGTTAAGAGAACTGAAGCAGAATAAACATTAGCACAAGAGCATTTTACCCATCGGGTAAAAGAAAGAGAGAGTGAGAGAGAGGGAGAGAGAGAGAGAGAGTGGGTGAGAATGGGAGAGAAAGTTAAAGAAAACAAATAATCACAGCCATGTGTGCCCTTTTTGCACATAGCCTCTATAAACGCTGCCGGGAAAAGTAGCTAATGCAGCTACGCCAGCAAATGAAAGCGGACACCCTGAAAACATGTTGATTGGCAAAATAAACCGCAACCAGTTCTAACATATAAATCATGAATCCATGTTTAAAAGTGTACAGCAGTTTAAAGTGACCCGAAGTGTGTTCATTCATTGTCAAAAAATAGTTGCACCCAGAAGGAATCAGCTAGCAGGGATGAAACTTGGGGGGTAGTCATACCAGACTGTCATGACATGACTCAGAATGGCAATGGATGATCTTCAGTGATGAGTCCTGCTTTGCTTTTTGTGTGAGGAGCCACTCCACTGTGGTCAGCAGCAAGGTCAATGGTTTGTTTTCACATATCGTAAGTCCAGAAATGTCATGTCATGAAGTGCAGTGTAATTTTGTATAATACCAGATCAACTTTGACACTTTGACAGACCAACATTACATTGGTAAGAAACCTACCTATCCACCAGATCTATGCTTGATTAAAATGGTTTGTGTTGCTTTTGGACACCTTAACAACACTCCACTCCTTCCACAAAATGTGCAGGAGCTGGGTCAAAACTCAAGCTGCATTGAATGGAATATTGCAGGACACAATTTGAAACCATTTACCATTGGGAACTGGAGTCCAACACTTCCTTTTGGGTGCAACAATCTTTACAACAATTTTTTTGGATGATGAGTGTATTTCAGGATTTTCTGTTTGTAGCAAAGCGATGTATGTCCCTACTCTTATCTTGTTCTGCTTTCAGAAATGCAGAGTGAGGCCTAGAGTGATCATTTCATTTCCGCCAAGCATTGAGTTATCTTCTGGTGGGTCAGGAGTGTGTCACTACCCGGGGCGAACCAAGTGTATGCGGGCAGAGAAAGTGTGTGTGAAACCCTGAGGGGGATTTATTGCTGAGGCTGTGCCAGATCAAAGTGCACTATGAGGCGTGTGTGTGTATGTGTGTGTGTGTTGGTGTCATCATAGGGGCCACAGCCTCTTTGTATTACATCCATCTCACTAAGAAAGTGGGGAGAGATCTGGGAAGAATATATATATATAAAGAGAAAGAGAGAGAGAGAGAGACAGAGACAGAGAGGAATGTCTTGCCCACTGGTCTGAACTGTTGCCTACTTATATTCACCCTTCATATTTCACAATGTGTGACAGTTAAACTACAGATGTGGTCTGTAAGATTACATAGAAACTTTTGACTTCTTCTCTTCCCTGGTATGACCTCAAGGTCCCCGAAGGATAATGTGTGAGGCATAGTGAGTGAGGGTAGTGGGCTAGGGGTAATGGGTAAGGGATAGTGAGTGTGGTATCATGAAGGGGTGGGTGGAAGGAAAAGGGTTAGTGGGTGAGGGCTCATGAGTGAGGATAGTGGGTTATGGGTAGTGAGTTAGGGGAGTGAGGGGGATAGTGTGTGAGCGATCATGATTGTGGACAGTGGAAATAGAAGGTTAGTAGGGGTGTAAAGGTACAGAAAATCTGCGGTTCAGGTCACTGGCTGGTGAAAAAAAAATAAAGAGGCTGGGCATTCTGTATAACCTCAGTTTTATTAACTTCATAACAATGAATCTTCATTATAATCAAGTTTGCTCTTTTATTAAGAACAAAAACGACAGCATTACTTTAACTTACTTTAAACTACAAATATTTTTCCCTATGCATATTACTAGTCAGAGAGAGAGAGAGAGAGAGAGGGGGAGTGCGCACGTGAGAGAAAGAGGAGCAGCGCGCGCGAGAGAGAGCGGATGCACCCGCCAGGGAAAGAGGGCGCAGCGCACGTTCAGCGTATTCTGCGTGCCTTAATATAACTCGCACTGTTACACCCCTATAAGTTAGGGTGTCGAGTTGAAGATAGTAAACGAGAGTAGTGGGTTAAGTGTAGTAAGGAATAGTAAATGAGGGATGCTAAGTAATGGTCGTTGGTTCAATGTAGTGGTTAGAAGTCAGTGGATCGGGATAGTGGGTGAGGGATAGTGAGTGAGATTAGTGGGTGAGGGTTGTGAAAAGGTTGAAGAGTGGGTGATAGATAGTAAGAGTGAAGAATTCTGAGTGAGGATAGTGTAAATAGTAAGTTAGGGTGTCGGGTTAGGGATAGTGAGTGAGTGTAGCGGGCTAGGGGTTTTAATAAGTGAGATGTAGTGGGTCAGGGTCAGGACAGTGAGTAGGAATAGTAGATAAGATTAGATAATAAATTAGCAGTACTGGATAAGGAATAATGTGTTGTGGCTAATGGATGTTAGGTGAGGGACTGCAGGTGAGGGAGAGTAGATGAGGTGTAGTGGGTTGGAATAGTAGGTAAGGGATAATGGATGAGGAAATAGTGGGAAAATGGAAAAGGAGATGGGTTGGACAATTATTGAAGTACAGCTACAGTACAATAGATTAGTGTATTTTATTTTTAAATTCCCATCAAATTAACTACATTTTATTAAGCATTTTGAATGTTTAGAATGACATACTAAATCATGTATGTGTTTAGTGTTTGTTATTATACAGGTTGACATGTTTTCTGTAGGACTATTTTTCTTTTCTTTTTTTTTACAGGATACCAAACTCTGGAGAAATTGTGAAATTCTCCTCAGGGGTATGGCAGAAGAGTGTGAATAGCTCTAGGTGTTTTTAGTGGCAAAGAACCCTTAATTAGGACACATTAATCCACTTTGTTCTAGAGTTAATTTATTCAACAAAAATGTCAAGAAACATATGATCTGATATATGATGTTGATATTCAGGTATGTAAAGTGGAGATCACAAAGCAAAATCGAGTGACGCTAATGACTTTGGCTTTCTAAATGTTTGTAATCTTGCCTCAATTCCAAAGCCATCATGATGACTTAATAGATTAGGTCATAAATCTAAACTCTCTGAAATGATTCACAACATTACAGAGTATTATTGCTGCAAATAAACGTGTTTCTTTTAGGTGTAGTTTCTTTTTTTTCAGGATTTGGCAGCAAGTGTCTACCTAAATTAGCCAGCAACAACAACATCTGTTTTTTCTTTAATTAGCAGACCACTTCACGTCATCTTCAAGAACTAAAGCAGACAGATACTGCTGGCTGCTGTAATAGAGCTGTGAGTAAAGCTTGAATAATGCATTACTACAGTCTGGCCTTTTAAGTGCACACAAATGTGTTCTTATATTAATTGAATTTGGTGCAGTTTGTTGTGTGCTCTAAATAAGACAAATGACAATATGAACAGTTCAGGAACTTTTTTCTTTAGCAGTCCAGGATTGTTGTTAACAACACCACTACAAACAAATGCCAAAGTGATTTTTGACATGGGGCCTAGATGATGGGCAATAAGTTGAAATTACAATCTTGCTTCTCTCAGTCCAATATATGCGCCCCCTCTCAAAGTCTGTTTGTTTGGCAGAATTGCTGTATTGTAGAGGCATTATAACAACGTACCTCTCTCACCAGTAGGTACACTACCCTAGTTTTGCAACAATCCAGTGTGGGTCATAAAAATAACAACAGAAAGAGATAAGTCTCCTTAGAGCCAAGCACTGTTCTAAACTGGAGCTGAAACACTTTTTATTATATGCATATATATTTTCTTCCAGCTTGCATTGTGATAAAACCACTTCACAGTTATGAATCACCTTCACCTTCAGTTTTATCCTCCACTCCAGCTTTCTAAAGAGAAGTATTTAATCTCTGTGCTGAAGTGTCCGCTGCAGGCACACCACAGGAGGCCAGACTTTAATCTTTGGCGATGTCAAATAGAGATGTGTAAAAGCATTCAGTGTTTTGGGTCAGTAGCTACATCATGCCTTGCGAGTGCAGTCCATCTTTGGCTCTCTCTAAACTACAAAGGCATGTGGCATTGATCAGAGAGAGAGGGGCAAAAGCAGCTTGATCCACTAGGGGTTCTTGTCTGTAATAATTCAAAGATTAGTAAAGAATTTGCGTACTGTATAGATGGAAGGAGCTGCATAGGGTGGATATGCTTTATGTACTGTAGGTTTGAAATATAGGAGCATTGCTCTGTAAGGGCAGGCAACATGGTAAAAATATATCCACAATTCCTGAAGACATTTTTACGAAACAGTGTAATGATGTGTAGTGTTCCTAAGGTTTGCAGACAGGCTGGAACAGACAGAATTGCTACAGTAAACAGTAGCAACATGTTAAACAAGAGGGAACAAGAGGAAAAAAACTCTGTTTAAATTAAGATATTGGTTTAGTTTAGACTTTTGAGTTTATTCAAAAGTTCACCTAGCTAGCTTAAGCATCTTGAGCTTGAATCCCAGGTGATGCAGCTTTACCTGAGCCAGGGGTAGCACAATTATAATATCACAATTTACATTAAATAAGCCATGTAAGCCATGTGCTCATAATCATTTTGTACGATAGAGTTATCTAGAGTAGATATGACTTATGATTATATTTTACATTTACTCTGATTTTATAATCATATGACTTATGTATTTAAAACCAAGTGGAAGTGACATAATATGCTAATTAATTTTGTTCTTTACACTGTATTGAAAATATCCAATTAATATGCTCCATCTCAGGACTGAAATAATGAGAAAAGCCAATTAGTGCATGCTTGCTTTGGTCGACCAAATTCACAACCCAACTTTGAGCTGCTGGAAAAAGTTGTGACACTCTCCACAAACATGTTGTACTAATCGTATTTCATTTGCTGTTAGGAAAACAATTTGGCAGCCACGCTACAACATGGCCTTGATCTAACTCTAATTAATCACGCATTCTGTTACACAGCGTCATTGAGTCACTCAACGCTCTTATTTACGAGAAGGCTTTTTGGCCCGAGCTGCTAAACAAGGGCATACCTAAATAAGAGCGGCACTCCAGTTGTGAAAGTCCTGCTTTATATTTCACCATTATGCAGTGTGGGAAAGTGACCACTCTTAAAAGCATTCCGTCTCAGCATTTCACTGCAGACATGGCACTGCTCTTTGTTATCAAGATGACTGAAGCCAAATGCACTGACAGATTGTTCAATTGTCTGCAGAGGAATAACACTAGTCTTTGATATTTTTTATGTACTGTATGTTTATGTCACTGATTTCTCACCCACATCATTTAAGAACTTTACCATCTGGACACGCCACAGTCGTCATTTTTACTGGCCTCATAACTCCTCTGCCGTAAATTGTAAATTAGTGGGCTTTGTTTTGTAAACAGGGTGTCTGGCATTGTGGAAGGCTGCACATGTGCTTTTGCTATCAATGCATGTTCCATATGATGGTTTTACACACCTGTCATCAGTGTGTTTAGTAATGGAGTTGCATATATATATATATATATATTTGTGTATCAATATATATATGTGTAATTTTGGAAAATGTCCACCAGTCATCCTGCAGTGTTAGTGATTTATAACATAAATACTTACATACAGTGCATATGTGTGTGTTTTTGTGTGGGGGAGTGGGGTGTTAATGTCTCTATGTGTACAGGGAACGTGTTTTGGCCCATCTGAAGGCTATTGGAACTTTCTACACATAAGCACTTAACAGTGTAATTTGTTTTGACACTCCATTTTGCATAACTGAGTGTGCTGAAGTCTTTATCTAAATAGGGTTCACTTTATCTAATGGCTAATAAAAGTTGATAAATGAGATCATGACAGTGTGGAAATGGTAGTCATGCTGTAATAATTGCCTCAGATTGGACAATTTCCAACAGAACATAAATACACTGAGTGACAAGAGTGCATGTGTTATTGTAACTGTGCCTTTAATCATTTCACAGCTTCTATCAGTGAAAATCATCAGCTGCTCTGTAGGAAATACAGAGGGTGTAATTAGTATGTACTCTTTATTAATCACTGGAAGCACACTCCCTTTTCGATTGTGTAATTATCGTAGTTAGAGCTCAACAGTAGTTTTAGTAGTTTATTAATCGTTATTGTGAATTTGGACTTCATGTCAGTATTTGAGTATCTCAGTGGTTTCTACAATTGTTCAGACTCTTTTAGATAAGAGTAAAGCCATTACTGTGGCAGAAGAATGAAAATCTGATTAGAAGACTTTGATTCATTTATTTTAAGGGTTTTAGAGCAAGTTTTTTTATTTTATTTTATTGGATTTGCTTGATTTGTGTACCAAAACTAAATTTGCAGGTGCAACCTGCCATATAAATTACCAAATAAATGGTCTGCATTACCTTTTTTTGTGATCTTAAAAGCAAATGTTGAGATGGTTACTGCAAACTATTTATTGAAATAAATTTCTCAATATCAAATTACATTTTGGTCAAATTAGACATTAGTAAACATACTCAGTGTTGGTTCACTTAAGTATTTTTATGCTGTAGTAGGATTTACACTACTGCAATAAATTCAATAAAAAATTACACTTAGACCTCCACTCATATTCAACTATACATGAAGCTGAAATGAAGCTCCAACTGTCATGTCTTGGCCCTGTCTCGTGTCCTTGTGTGCATTCCCCACGTGACCTGTGCTCCCCTGTGTCTTCCGTCTCAGTACTTTTCCACCTGTGTCTCATTTGTAGCTCCGCCCCTTCCCCAGGTGTTTCCCATTCTAGTGTGTTTGTGTTGCTATAAATAGCCCTGGTCTACCACTTTGTCTCTGTCGGTCTTTGCACTAACCCCTGTTGTTTGTCTCTCCGTGTCTCTTTGTTATTTCTAGCCTTAGCCCTAGCCCTAGTTCCTTGTTTACATCTTCTTGTTTCTTGTTCCCTTTTAGTTCCCTGCTTAGTTTATTTATTCTTGTCTAGTTTAGTTTTTCCCTGTCTAGTTTAGCCTCTTGTTAGTTCCTTGTATATTACCCTGCTTGTGTTTATTAGTTTATTCCCTTGTTTACATATCCCTGCCTTGTTTAGTTTTGTTTATTTCTTGTTTGGTTTTTCTAGTCTCTTGTTTAGCTCCGTGTTCCCTAGTTCCTTGTACATACCCCTGCTTTGTGTTTATTCCTAGTTTAGCTCCCTGTATATATTCCCTGTTTGTTTTTCATTATTATCATCACTCGTTTGTTATTGGTTATTTGTGTTTCTTTGTTACATGTTTACTTGTTCCTCGTTTCCTTGTTTCTTTGTTATTTATTTAATAAATTATTTATTTATATCGCCCTTACCTGCACCTGTGTCCGCCTCCTCGTCTCCCTGCCTGAGTCATCGTGACAGAAAGACCGACCACAACATGGACACAGCAGGTTCTGCGTGGACTGGCACCAGAATGGCGATTCGCCGTGCTCCTTGCGGGACCCCGGCGCAGGACACCTCGAGGCCTCAAGGACGCCGCAGGCCTCGGGGTAGGCGTTCTAAGGGGTCCCGCCAGCCGGAAGAAGACCCCTTTTCCGGGGAGGATTTTCTTGGGGGGGCGCTAAGGGCTGGTGCGGTTAGCCTCGGTGCCTCCGTGTACCCGAGGCTAAAGGAGCGGGATCCGTGGGACTTTCTCGGGTGCGCTCCCAGTAGCTCCGAGGACGAAGAGGAGCTCTACCCTGCACCAGTCCGTGCTCCGTTACCGTTTCCCCCAGGGGCGGTGCTCTACCCGGCTCTCGGCCGCACAGCTCCAGAGGCCGTCCCGACTCCCGTCCGATCCCCTGCAGCCAAGGTGCGCTCCTCACCGGCGGTTCCAGAGCTAGCTTCCCCGGTGGCTAAGGCGCTAGCATCCCCGGCGCCTCTCAAGCTAGCGTCTTCAGCGGCTAAGCCACGCTCCGTGACTTCTGTGACGGCTGTGAAACCGCGCCCCGAGATCCCCGCGGTAGCAGCCGAACCTCGCCCCGTGTTCCTCGCGGTAGCTGCCGAACCGTGCCCCGTGATTTCCGCGGTAGCAGCCGAGCCGCGCTACAGGACCTCCTACCCAGCGAGCAAGCCGCGAGCAGAGATTTTCCCCGTGCTTGACTCAGCCGGAGAGAGTAGAAATCCAGTCCGGGATTTTGCGGCAACCGCACTCTCAAGCCCCACAGCTGCAGCGCCAGCACCTCAGGCTGAGGAGCTGGTTTTCATGGCGGCTGCAGAGCTGGATTCCGCCGCTGCGATCCAGCCTCTCTCTAGGACTATCTCCGCGGCAACCCAGCCGTGCACTGGGACTGTTATGGAGACTTTTCCCGCACCGGTTTCTACCGGCGGCCCCGCGCTGCTTGCAGTGGACTTTACCGGCGAGGCTGCAGATCCAGTCCGGGTTTTCGTTTCTACCGCAGTCTCAAGCCCTGCTGCTGCTCCGCTGGATCTGCACACACCCAGCTCCGAAATTCTCTCGGCGGCCACGCCCACCTCCGAGGTGTCTTCGGCTGCTGAGCCACGCCCCCGGACTCCTGCCGTGTCTGCAGAAGCTGCTTCAGCCTCCGTCTCTGCAGAAGCTGCTCCAGCCTCCGTGTCTGCTCAAGCTGCTCAAGCCTCCGTCTCTGCTGAAGCTGCTCAAGCCTCCGTCTCTGCTGAAGCTGCTCAAGCCTCCGTGTCTGCTGAAGCTGCTCAAGCCTCCGTGTCTGCTGAAGCTGTTCAAGCCTCCGTGTTTGCTCCAGCTGTTCAAGCCTTCAAGTCTGCTCCAGCTGTTCAAGCCTTCAAGTCTGCTCCAGCTGTTCTAGTCTCCGTGCCAGAGCCAGCTGTTCTAGTCTCCGTGCCAGAGCCAGCTGCCCAAGTCTCCGTGCCAGAGCCAGCTGTTCTAGTCTCCGTGCCAGAGCCAGCTGCCCAAGTCTCCGTGCCAGAGCCAGCTGCCCAAGTCTCCGTGCCAGAGCCAGCTGCCCAAGTCTCCGTGCCAGAGCCAGCTGCCCAAGTCTCCGTGCCAGAGCCAGCTGCCCAAGTCTCCGTGCCAGAGCCAGCTGCCCAAGTCTCCGTGCCAGAGCCAGCTGCCCAAGTCTCCGTGCCAGAGCCAGCTGCCCAAGTCTCCGTGCCAGCACCAGCTCCCGCTGCCAGAGTCGCCGCGCCGCCAGCACCAGCTCCCGCTGCCAGAGTCGCCGCGCCGCCAGCACCAGCTCCCGCTGCCAGAGTCGCCGCGCCGCCAGCACCAGCTCCCGCTGCCAGAGTCGCCGCGCCGCCAGCACCAGCTCCCGCTGCCAGAGTCGCCGCGCCGCCAGCACCAGCTCCCGCTGCCAGTGTCACTACCCCGCCGGTTCCTGCTCCCAGAACTTTGTTTGGCCCCAGGGCCCATTTACCCAGGCAGGCACCGAGGCCCCCGGACTTTCATTCCAGTTATGTGCCCAGGCTATCCCCTCAGACTTTTGCCAGTCCTGGGCATCCACCCATGTTTTTGGTCCCTGTGTCTCTCCCTGTCTTGGTCCCCGTGTCTGTGTTTGTTCCTGTTCCTGTCCCTGGTTGTTTCTCCGTTCCTGTCCCAGTCACCGTGTTTGTTTCTGTCCCTGTTAATGTCTTCGTCCCTGTTCCCATGTCTAGTCCTGTCCAGTCTCCGTCTCCTGTCCAGTCTCCCGTCCAGTCTCCGTCTCCTGTCCAGTCTCACGTCCAGTCTCCGTCTCCTGTCCAGTCTCCGTCTCCTGTCCAGTCTCACGTCCAGTCTCCGTCTCCTGTCCAGTCTCACGTCCAGTCTCCGTCTCCTGTCCAGTCTCACGTCCAGTCTCCCGTTCTGTCTCCGTTCCCCGTCCAGTCTCCCGTTCTGTCTCCGTTCCCCGTCCGGTCTCCCGTTCTGTCTCCGTTCCCCGTCCAGTCTCCATCCCCTCTCCAGTTCCCCGTTCAGTCTCCTAGCCCTGTCCAGTCTCTCGTCCAGTCTCTGTCCTCTGTCCAGTCTCTTGTCCAGTCTCTGTCCTCTGTCCTGTCTCCGTTTCAGTCCCCGGTCTCGACTCCTGTTTTCCCTGGCCTCTCCCTGCCGCCAGCCCCCGGGGTTCGTTTTTCCGCGCCTCGGGAGCTGCGCGTTTAGGGGGAGGCTTCTGTCATGTCTTGGCCCTGTCTCGTGTCCTTGTGTGCATTCCCCACGTGACCTGTGCTCCCCTGTGTCTTCCGTCTCAGTACTTTTCCACCTGTGTCTCATTTGTAGCTCCGCCCCTTCCCCAGGTGTTTCCCATTCTAGTGTGTTTGTGTTGCTATAAATAGCCCTGGTCTACCACTTTGTCTCTGTCGGTCTTTGCACTAACCCCTGTTGTTTGTCTCTCCGTGTCTCTTTGTTATTTCTAGCCTTAGCCCTAGCCCTAGTTCCTTGTTTACATCTTCTTGTTTCTTGTTCCCTTTTAGTTCCCTGCTTAGTTTATTTATTCTTGTCTAGTTTAGTTTTTCCCTGTCTAGTTTAGCCTCTTGTTAGTTCCTTGTATATTACCCTGCTTGTGTTTATTAGTTTATTCCCTTGTTTACATATCCCTGCCTTGTTTAGTTTTGTTTATTTCTTGTTTGGTTTTTCTAGTCTCTTGTTTAGCTCCGTGTTCCCTAGTTCCTTGTACATACCCCTGCTTTGTGTTTATTCCTAGTTTAGCTCCCTGTATATATTCCCTGTTTGTTTTTCATTATTATCATCACTCGTTTGTTATTGGTTATTTGTGTTTCTTTGTTACATGTTTACTTGTTCCTCGTTTCCTTGTTTCTTTGTTATTTATTTAATAAATTATTTATTTATATCGCCCTTACCTGCACCTGTGTCCGCCTCCTCGTCTCCCTGCCTGAGTCATCGTGACACCAACAAAGTTACATAGTGCAGTAACATTACACATTACAATTAGAGACACCTTTCTCCATATTACATGCCATACTATCAAAGCTAGATTTTAAAGCTGTTTAAGTTGTCACATAATATTGCTTTAAATGTGTACAACATTTAAAGCAATATTATGTGACAACTTAAACAGCTTTAAAATCTAGCTTTGATAGTATGGCATGTAATATGGAGAAAGGTGTCTCTAATTGTAATGTGTAATGTTACTGCACTATGTAACTTTGTTGGAGCTTCATTTCAGCTTCATGTATAGTTGAATATGAGTGGAGGTCTAAGTGTAATTTTTTATTGAATTTATTGCAGTAGTGTAAAAGTAGGGGAGACTGCAAAATTAATTCTCACATAATGCTACCTTAAATACTGATTATGTAGCAATATCAGTGCAGTTCTATAATTTGGTCTATTTTATGCAGATCTGGTTTGAGTCTGGGTAAAGACCCACAGATAATTATGATCAGAAGTCTAGCAATCCATCTTCTTATCAGTTTCCTCCAGATCATGATCTCAGTGCGTCCGGAGGCTACACAGATTCACTGGGCACAAAGAAGGAATACCCTCCGGACAGATAACCAGTCCATTGCAGGGTACTGATCTTAAATCATCTGAGTTTTTTCTTGTGTAAAGACTGTTTTGGGATGTGGGTTCACATTGCTAGTTCCAGGCCTGGGTAACCTCTGACCTCTGGCAGATGAACTGAGAGTGATCTGTTCTGCGTCTCTCCACGCACACTGAATTTCCCATTCTACAGCTGAGGAGAGAGTTACCCTGCACTGGGACAGTGAGACACAGAGGCCAAGAGTCAGAGGACGAGGCAGAGAACGCTTGTGTAATTCTGAATATTTATATTTCCACTTCTGTTGTGTTTATTGTGTCAGTGTATTTATGTGGGAAAAGGCAAATATCACTTGAAAAGACACATTTCAATACTCTTCATTACCTAAATGATAAGACACCCTTTGCGGCTTTCTGGTGCATCATACGAGGAATGTTGAAATCCAACCAAGCTGGTGTCAACCGAAGCAGACTGATGTGGAGAATTCTTGATTTTATTCTATCCCTCACATTCTTCATGCTGTTTGTTTACAGTGTAGTTTGTATTGCTAGGCTCACCCCATTCTCCCCCGGGGCTTTCTCTGTCACTGGGAGCCACTGAATCTCCCAGGGATTCTCTGCAATTTCCTCCAAGGACCCTGCGGCATCGGGCCTGGCTATGTCTCTGTCAACAATCAGCAGATCCAGTGGGAAATAGCGCAATGCTAAAATATCTTTACTTCATGTCCAGCACTGTCTATGTGGCTCCTCTCCATTTTATTCCTCACCCCTAGCATTTAACCCTACCCCTCAGTATTTCATGTTCATGTCTAAACGTGCACTTACACTGGTAGGCAACAAAGCGACAAGGACCAGTCTTTTCCTATGGGGGGCTGCAACGTATAGACGTAATTTTGGAACAAGCAGCATGCGGCATGAAGGTGAAAGCAAAAACCGACAAATTCAAATGATTGGCTATTATATGAGTTATACAGGGGTTGGACAATGAAACACTACAAAACTGTGCTCTTACCCTGCTAATTGAACCTTCACACTCTGCTCTTACTGGTGCAATGTGCAATTAATGAAGATTGGCCACCAGGCTGCTCCAATTTAGCCATGAAACCTCCCACACCAAAATGACAGGTGTTTCAATTTCATTGTCCAACCCCTGTATATCTCCAGCGGTGTGGTCTGTCAGAGAGGTCTATAGTTGCTAATGATTCTTTTCTTGTTTATATGATAAATCTCTGCACAAATTCAGGGTCTATTTTAAGAAAAAGAGAGCATAGAAGAAAATAGCAGATGGCTTAATGGGTTTGTTGATACATTATTCCACATGAGCAGCTTTGAACATAACTTAGGACAAAATTAGGCTAACAAAAGCAACTCTGTCACCTACGTATAGAGGGCCTTTTCTTCATAACAAGAACCTGAGGTTCTGCATGACTTAAGGTGGAGCGAATAGATAACTTCTATAACAGAGAAATTAGGGTCTGGCGATATGAACAATTATTTTCAGACCCTATAAACCAGGGGTGTCAAACTCATTTTGGCCGAGGGCCACATTGGCACATTGGCTGTCCTCTGAGGGCCAGATGTAAATTCTTATTCTTTCTTATAAATATAAGAAAATGTAACCAGATGTAATATAAAATGAATGTGATTACTCCTTAATGTTAAATAACTCTCAATATATTATTTATTCAATCAAATATTACAGTTGCATGAAAAAAATGTTTGCTTGTTGCTCTATTAACATAAATCCTTTTGATTTTTCATGTTATGAAATCCAAAAACTCCATCAATCAAGAACCAAACTATACAAGTGAATAGAAATGACATCAAATACAAGTTATATTAACTTTGATCAAAACGTTTGATACTGAAATAAGGCTTAATAATAAAAAATTGTGAGCTGTTAAGAACATTTAACAGATTTAGCATTTCCTCATCCAACCACTAGTGGGAGCTGCAGCAGCAGCACAAGCCCTCAGTCTTTACTTAGTCAGAGCTACAGCCCAGCCACGGGCTACAGGGCTCAGCTGAGCCAGTCTGGAGCGTTTTTAAAAATTTTAAGTTCTTCTGTGTATGAAATAAAATAACCCCACAAACCGGATAATACAGCTCTTTACAGTTCATCTTTCAGCCCAAGCAGCTAGCAGCAGCAGCCATCACGGAGTCACTGCTCGGATTACATTATAAACAGGTCAGTTAGCGCGCTGCTAACCTCAGGATGTTTATAACTACGGAGTTTAGTGGACACACCACGGCTGCAAGGTTAGACTGTTGAAGGCTACTGAAGACTATTAAAGGCTATTGGAGGTTATTGGGTGCAGAAATCAGTAAAGGCTGGTTAGATAAGTGATTCATGTGCTCGTCCTTTGCTGCGGTGAAACTGTGAATAGCGCTGTCACAGTGATGTTTATTAACATCATTAAAACAGATTTTCTCAGCTATTGTCTTATAAATATTTACACATAACTTATATCTCTCCTAAAAAGCGTTTATTTTGGTAACACTCTTCGTAACACAAAAGGCATACCGGTCTTTCGCCTTGAAGCACAGCCGTCCATCTGCATCAACTTTTCTTTTTCTGGACATTATGGGATAAACATTTGTATGTCTCAATTCCACCCGCGAAGTTACGCCTTCCCTCCGGCAGGGTTTCCACATCAATGACTACACTGCCGTGTAGTGGCAGTAAGCCGTAACTTTGCGGGTAATACAATCGACAAGCATTGTGGGAAATGTAGTTTTTGGTCAAAGAACGCTTCTGACCTATTTATTATAGACACTGAGATCTTACAAGCTCTCGCGGGCCACATAAAAGGATGTGGCGGGCCACATTTGGCCCGCGGGCCTTGTGTTTGACACATGTGCTATAAACCTTTGTAATCATTGGGCTTAATCCCATTTAATTCCTTACCCCTTCTACTTAGCCCTATCCCTACATTTTTCAAGTTCACCCTTAACCCTGCATTTACACTGGCAGGTGACAGAGCAACAAGCAACCAATCAGTTTCTATAGAAAAACACAACTAATAGACATGATGACAACAAAGCAACAAGTGTAAATTGTTGCAAAACCATCACCCAAATGTCAAAGCTATCTGCAGCTTCCTATCACCGAGGAATAAGCAGTGTTCTTTTTTTCTTTATTTTGATAGATACAGGGTTGTCACATTTCTTAAAGAGAGGATTTTAACCACTTCCCTATATAACTCAGTTCTGAAGGAAAGTATGGCTCTTGAAAACAATGGGTAGGGGTTAACAAATGAGAAATGGGATGGGGCCTTATTCTTTATTTCTCATTGTTATTTCGCTGAACAGGAGATACATGGGGCCGTTTCTCGGCGCACCCCTCGTGTGTTATTGCTTTCAAAGAGCATGTGGCCCGCTTTTCAGAAAAATGGATCCCCCCGTGGCGTGACTTTTGGACAGGGAAGTGATGCTGACAGCTTTTGGTGCAGAGCCACACATCCAGAGAGGACTGCTGTTTTTCTGACCTGCCTCCCCTTCTCCATCTCTGACTCAGAGAATTGCAGCTGAGAGAAAACATTGAAACCCTGCGGTCACTGAGCTAAACTCTTAACTTCGAGATATAGGTCAGGTTACGACCACCGCTCTATCTAAACTACACATGACTTTATTGCATGTTCTCTCTTCAGCTATCTCCTGTTTCAGTGGTGAATCTACCAAGCCCCCAACGTCTTGGCAGCCTTTCTAGAGATTTTGACCTTGCGGAATGCATCGTGAAAAATAATAAAGAAAGAAAGTAAAGAATACATCTATTATGGCTAGGCTAAGTTGTTTATAGCCGTCTTTACCCCTGCAGTGCTAGCTCTCAAATCATGGGACTTTCCAAGATAAATACATGCTTTTAGATGCAACGGCTCATTATTTCGAACATTTTCTACAAGTGAAGTGCCATCCCAGGAGTCAGCATGGACCTCTCACACCACAAGACTCATCTCCTCTAATGGTCTGACCACAAGCTTATGTAATAATGATATGCTGCGGATAAGCACCGGGCCTGTTCTCTGTTATACTAAGTAATCTGGGGAATAAAGCATTTTGACTCTGTTCTACGGTTCGCCGGTCTAGAAACCAGAGTAATCTATTTTTAAACCCAAATTCCCTGAGCTGAAATTCTCCAACGTTAAGATTTCTTGCCTGTGTTTCAGACCAAACAAGAATTAGAATAGCGAGGAGAGACTAGATGGCTATGGAATGTGTTTGTAGCTGCAGTTTCCGCTGCAGTTAGAGGCTTTTGGTTGTTAAGCCTGGTTTGTCTCACGTTTGGTCGGCTGGCAGGGCAGTGTGTGATGGCAGCCGTGGGGGTAAGGGGTTAGCGAACCAGTGGGAGGTAAGAACAGAGGGGAAAGGTCAACCACAAATAACCCTGAAAAACACCAGCATGTCAGCAGGGTTCTTCTGCAGTAGATGTCTACCATGGACGAGTGAACATCATTGTGGTCGAGAGTTGGAGGACCCAACCCTGGTTCCTACCTTTAACCACATCAGACTGTTGAGATGGGTGGGGAGGTGTTTGAGTGTTTTAGCGGGAAATTAGTATCCAGTAATCAATCACATTTTCAGGTTGATTATGTTAGCTGGGGCTTGCAATGGTTGTGTTTTATGCATACTAATATAAACTCTGCAGTGATGAATACATAGTGCTGATCAAAGTTACCTCAAACAAACATCATGATAATGGGAAACTATGATTAATATACAATTATTTTATTATTTTTTTATCATTTATTTTTTTTATTTGGACCATTCATATCAACTCCCCTATCACTAGTAATGCCCCCAACACAAGAGATTGAAAACCAGCACATCAGCCACCACCTCTTTTTGAACTGCTGCTGATGCAGCATCACTGGGTAGTCACTTTGGTACAAGCTGCTCTAGTTGCTCTGCTGTCTCAGTGTCTTCTCATCTATGTTACTCTCATTTTCAGACTGGAAGGGCAAAGTTATGTGACTACACACTTGATAGTATGTTTTTCCAGCCCTAGGTATACAGTATCTCACAAAAGTGAGTACACCCCTCATATTTTTGTTAATTTTGTATTACATATTTTTATGGGATGACGTTGAAGATATGACACTTTGATACATTCAAAAGTAGTAAGTGTACAGCTTGTATAACTGTGTAAATTTGCTGTTCCCCTTAAAATAACTTAATACAGGGGCGCCGAGTGGTCCAGCGGTCTAAGGCGCTGCCACTATGAGCAGGAGGTCGCAGGTTCGAACCCCAGCTTGCCATCAAGCTGCCGGCGTCAGAGGGAGCAAAATTGGCCCTGCTCCCTCTGGGTGGGTAGATGGTGCTCTCTCCCCACATCACTCCTAGGGTAATGTCTGCAGCACAGGGCGTCTGTGAGCTGATGTACCGGAGCCGAGCAGCTGTGCTTTCCTCCGAGCGCGCTGGCTGCTCGGCAATGCTGCATCAGCAGCAGCTCGAAAAGAAGCGGTGGCTGGCTTCACATGTATCGGAGGAAGCATGTGCTAGTCCTCACCCTCCTGGTGTGTTGTGGCATTACTAGTGATAGATTAGGGGAGTCCTAATGAGTGGGTTGGGTAATTGGCCGTGTAAATTGGGGAGAAAAATGGGAAAAATTAGAAATAAAATTATATAAAATAACTTAACACAAAGCCATTAATGCCTAAACCACTGGCAACAAAAGTGTGAGCACCACAAAGTGAAAATGGCCAATTTGTGCCCAATTAGAATTACAAGTTACCAAGTGTAAATAGGGAGCAAGCCTGTTAAATTTGGTGTTTTGGCTTCCATTCTCTTATACTGGCCTCTTCTTCCAACATGGCACTTTAGGGCAAGAAAACTCTCTGATAATGTGAAAAACAGAATTGTTGCTCTCAACAAAATGGCCTAGACTGAGATACAGCACTATGGCCAAGGTCATATAGAAGTTTTCCAGGACAGGTTTAACTCAGAACAGGCCGCATTTTACAGGCTTAGTCTTGTGTGATTGAACCTTGATAATTAGTTCCACTTCTGATAATTCTGGTAATCCAGATCATTCATCACAATTCCTCTGTTTCTTTGAAGGACTATCCACTCTGTCCACATCATGTAAATAAACACTTTCTTAACAAATTTCATCTTTGTGAGGGCAGGCCGTAGGTCAAGTTGACATGTAGAGACCCCTTTGTATTGTTTATATGTCACATTATCAGTCTTTTCAAAGGCTGAAAAAAGGCAGTCCTTGGGGCCTCATTTCCTCGGCTTGGGTAGAAAGTGATGCTAGCCAACTGATTTTTTTCTTTCTTAAAGCAGGTTGAGCTGTCAAATGGTGTAACATTAACTCCAGTTCAAAACATGCAACTGGTGGTTTCATGTGTCTTGGTGGATGCCTGAAGGGAAGGCTCATTCTGGTGTTTGAGTTTATCACTCAGTGGTGTTTAAAGGGCAGGGGCACCTACTGCGTGACACCCTATATAGGCCTGTACATTCTGGAGCTTAAATAGGTGGAGTGGATGCAATTGGAATGTGTTCTGTATACAGAAATACCAGTTTTAATGTGAAACCTAAAAAAATAAAGATCCTAAAGTTTCAGCTCCTTACAGGTTTTTGGCCACAGGGCTGCACTGCACTGAAGGGGCCCCTGGTCCTCCCTTGTGTCTGCAAGTGTTATCACTGATAGGTTTTCTTCAAACAAGACTTTTTTTTCTGACTGTCAAGTGCCCTCAGTTAGGGATTTGTCATATCGTATTGTACACAAGTAATGTATACTGTGACAACTGATACTGCTGTTTTAAAATCCAAATTGTGATAATAGGACTATTCTGTCTTTAAATTTGTATTTTATTTACTGTGAAGCTTTTAGGGTTTTATAAGGGAATAATTATTTATGTTTGCAGTTTATATGCATGCACTAAATATCCTGTGATTTGCTATTTTGTTTTTGATACGTTACTTTATTTTATGTTACATGATTTATATAAAAATAAGAGACTCTTTGATTTCTTTGATTTTATCAAATTGAAAAAGGTATGGGAAATAATCAAGAGGAAGATGGATCATCACAAGTCATCAAACCAAGCTGAACTGCTTGAATTCTTGCACCAGGAGTGCAGGCATTAAGTTATCCAAAAGCAGTGTGTAAGACTGGTGAAGGAGAACATGTCAAGATGCATAAAAAAACAGGATTATTCCACCACATATTGATTTCTGAACTCTTAAAATGTTATGAATTTGAACTTGTTTTTTCTTTGCATTATTTGAGGTCTGAAAGCTCTGCATCCTTTTTATTATTTTAGCCATTTCTCATTTTCTGCAAATAAATGCTCTAAGTGACCATTTTTGGGGGGAATTTGGGAGAAATGTTGTTCATAGTTTTTACAACAAAAGATAAAAAATATCTTAATAATACCCTGAAATATTGTGATATT
The DNA here is from genome assembly GCF_023375975.1 of Astyanax mexicanus. Taxonomy (NCBI): domain Eukaryota; kingdom Metazoa; phylum Chordata; class Actinopteri; order Characiformes; family Acestrorhamphidae; genus Astyanax; species Astyanax mexicanus. Next base: position 14,599,222 of record NC_064424.1, read on the forward strand.
ATTTTATGGTCATACCACCTCTACACTCTATATGCTAGTGACTCAAGATGTCGTTAATCATTATCTTAAATCTTCAGAGAATTGAAAAGCTGCCCAGATCTTGTAATGCTCCATGGTCAGTGGTTATCTCAAAGATTCTGTGAGCTCTGATCTCAGGTCAGTGTGGTGGGCAGTAGGGGCAGAGGTCAGAGCTCTGGCTAGAGTAAATTGTGGGAACAGGTCTGGAGGTGAGAGGGCATTTCATGCTGCTGATTGACAGCTTTCCCCTGAGTCTGGCCGCTCTGACACACACACGGGAAGTTCTCTCTAATGGTGATGGATACTCTGACCGATTGGTTCCGTCTTGAGGTGAAGAAACGAATCAATGGTGTTACCAAACCAGGTGTGTAGGTAAAGGCTTACTCCTAAATATGTTTGCCATAATTTGGAAGCTGTTGTAAAAAAATGCATCTTCAGAATAGTAACATTGTACAGAAGAAGACATTTGATCTAACATTTAATATACTTTAGGTCCAGGGGACACATCAACATAATAAATGTCAGCAATTATTGGAATATATCAAATTGATTTTTTTTTGCATTATATACACGGCTATGCCCAATAAAAAAGGCCGTGTCCCAAATTGTAAAGTACCACACTAAATATTGTGTTTAATAAAAGTGCTCCAGCATTAGAAATGTGTCATTATTGTAATTAGTATGGTACAGAAGTGTGTGGTTTGGGACACAGCATACATTTCTCTGTACAATACACTTTACTTACACTAAACTGATGCAAAAATACATTTGCCAATAATTATCGTAACTAAATATTAGCCCATAAATAAAATAATCCCAAGTTATAACTATTTTTACTTTTAAATCTAGTATTCAAGTAAAAATATTAATACTTTATTTCAGGTAAATGTTAGCTGTGACATAAAACAGAGGTTACCCGTAAACACAGTTTTTTTATGTTGCAGAATGATGCCCTGAAAGACATACTACAGTATGTGTTTTTAGGAGAAAAGGAACAAAGAACATATGGACATATTAAGCAAATTATTTATCAAATTTAATATTGTAGGGTATTTACCACAGTATGACTTAGATAAAACTCAGATGACCAATGAGTCAAAGCTTAGAATTTAAAACATATTAAAGTTTACTGGAAAAATAGTTTTAGCATTACAGATATATATGTATATATATATAAGGAACAAAAATTAATAAATATATATTAGAAAAGAGTAAAAGTACATCAACAATACATAATTAATTTATATTAATTATCATGGCTAAATATTCATAATCGAGCATACACACAAAAATCACTTAAAATTCACCTAATCAATTAGGTGTATTAGGTAAAAAAAATCAGCTAATCAATTAATCTACTATTAGGAAAACATTTCTAAAATTAAATAAATTAGTAAATAAATTGTAAGATGCAGTAAGATTGTTAGATTGTTAGATGCAGTTCTATTACATGATTTCTAAAGATTAAAGATCTTTAGAAATCTCTAAAGATTTAAAGTTGGGATAGTTTCTGCTGATGTCGTGAATTGTTTTCACAACATTATGTTAAAGTTTTTGATGTGACAGGAATAATAAATAAAAATCAAATCCCCATTTATACTTGTACAAGTAGGAAGTAAATTTATAGATTTGTTAATGTTTTAATTTTTTTAATGTTTGTGTAAAATATTCCTTTTGTTCTTTTACTTGATTTATTGTTAATTTGTTTTTTTTTTTAAGTATTTCTTTGAATTAAAACAGTTAGACTGATTGTTCCCACATGAAGTAAATTTTTTAGGTTAAAGTGATTAGCCATTTTTATAGTGTGGCTAACAAGTCATGAAAGCTTATACCCTCAACAATTAGCATCAAACACACTACTGAGTGCCTGAGTTCAGTTGTTGAGTAATAAACAGCCCTGCTTCTTTGTTTTTTTTTTGACATTGGAAAACGATACATGCACATTTTATAGATAAAAAGATTGTTTTGAAGTATATATGGTCATTACCAAACACACTTTAGCTGAAACCGTGTGAAACCAAATGTAGGTGTGTACAGTATGTCAGTGACAGTTTGACGGATGGTTTCTTGTGTACAGTTAATATGGTGTGACAGTAAGCAGCATGTGGCATTGATCTACACCTTAAATCAGATCTTCTGAGGTCACAAAGGTTTTCCTCCTGTGACAAAAGAGGATTTTACGTCGGAGGCAGGGTCAAGAGCGGTAAGTCCCATGGAACTAATGTACAGAAAAATTCTCTTTATCTCAGTTATGGTGTTTTCCGTTTTTGATGCAGTCTGCTCTCAATTACTGAGCTCAGAGTTTATTAGGCGCTCCAGAAATTCTTCCCTTTCAGCTTGTTAATATCAGCGAGGTACATAACATAGCATCGCTATTTACGAAGAGGAGCAAAGCATGCTTTGTTGTTATAGCCACAGTTCTATGTGTTTGGACTTTACCTTATTTGGGCAAATAAAATATTATCATGGGTCTAGTCTGTGAAAATCTGTAAAGGAGCTCAGGAGTGATTAAAGGAGTAATCAGCATGCTTAATTTATAAAATTCCCAACACTTTGATCTGGAAACAGTTTCAGAAGCATAGTGTATCAGATATCATTGAAGATTTCCCAAGGAACTTGGCTTCAGAAATAAACCACAGAGGCTAATAAAAAGGCTGAAGTATTGTTTGGTAAAATATAGCAAAAAAAAGTGGTCAAACAAAGAAGGGACTTGTGGTTATAATAGTTGTTATAATAACTTAATAAACTTATTTTACAATCAAAAACAATGCAATCAAAAAGTGAAAGTAAATGCATAGATAGCAGATAAATGTGCACTGTGAATAACATTACATTGCTGTTTACAAAGAGGGGCTTTTTTTTCTTCATTTTTTAAAGCCATAAAAATTCTAAATGGAATATCAATATAACAGCCCTTTTGTGTCTGCAGCATGTATTTTTTTAGATGAATTAACACATTTTGTTAAGAACATAATAGTTCCTAATAACATTTAAAATACAGATGTTAAAAGATGCAAAATACTTTGCATTTTATGTAAATAATTGTTCAGATAATACTTCTTCAAAGCAGTTGACTTTATGCAGCACTTATAGCACATTAAATATTTGTGGCTTATTGCTATGGACTTACTGTTTAAGAGATTGTGCTTCAGTTATGACCTGCAGAAAATTTTACTTAACAAAAAGAGAGAAATTCTTAAATTTGTATAGAAAAACATGGGAGGTGTCAATGACAAGGTGAACACAACTTGTGGTTGCATCAAAAATGTGTTCTGTTCCTAAATAAAAATGAGTGAGCTGGGAGTCTGTGTAGTGTAAAAGTTTTATAAGGACTTAAACACATTATTTTCAGCAGAATCGTATTATATTCTACTGATGCTTTTTACCACGTAGCACTTTGAGATTTGGTTCAAATGTAAAGTGCATTACAAATAAAATGTATTATTTTTTATTATAAATATAAATATAATGAATAGTCAAAAAATATTCAAAACGTGGTCAAAGTTATGTAAAGTCATTCTGAAAGTGACCCACACACATTGGAATTCTCCTTATTTAGGCAAGTACAGAAGAAACCCTCTTAATCAATGCATCATTAATCTTGTCTATGAAGTCTATGTTCTAAGTTCAGGAGTAAAGGAGTAATCAGCATGCTTCATTTGCTTAATTTCAATCACTGTTATCAGCAAAAATATGTTTCAGAGCCTAATGGACCAAATATCATTAAAAAAAAGATACCCAGGGAACTTGTGCTGTGTGATATGTTCTGTACTGTATGTCACTCTATGTAGTGGGGTGGATGTTAAAGCTCCCTCTAGTGTTCAGTCTGCACAGTGTTTATTTATTCACAGTTCCTCATCATCACCGTGGACCATAAACATGTATGACAGTTTCTAACCTAAACCTTAAAACTTAAAACTACATGCTCTTCATAATGGATTTGTTTGGTTTCTTTGTTTCCTGTTGTTGATAGAACCCATCACATTGAAACCTTGTGACGACACCTTTCCTTGTTTTCTTTGTCCTCAGAGTCAAGGGCGTGATCTCTCGTGTGTGGGGGGTAATGGGGGACCTCTGATGTTGAGACAGTGGAATTTCTAACATGTTTTTAAACGGTTCCTCATGAGCCCACAGATGCTCTGTGTGGTCTTTTCATCCTTTCTGCTTTTCATCCCTCGCTGTCCGCTCTGTCCTCGGAGAAGGACCATAAAGGACAGAAAGTCTTCCTGGTCTATTTATGACTTTCAGCTCTCCAGACCACTCCCCTTGTGCCCAAACTGGCAGTTCCTTCTGCTGTTTGTTTAACATGTATTTTATTTCTCATTCTCTCAGCCAAGAGAGGAGAATAAAAGGCGTCAGCTCTCAGGATGATGTCAATCAGTGTGACCAGGAGTGACGTTTCTTGTCGTTTTGCGATATTCTCCTACTTCCATATGTGATGGCAGCTTACATTCTCCATTATCCTTATTGGAAACACCTACCATAGTGCCTGCACTGGATTGACACTTCTTGAGTACAGTTAGATATTGTAGTCTCTACCCTATTTGTTGATTTATATCAGTTTCTGATCACTGATATTTGAAAGCTGGAATCCATCTTTTCCTTACTGATATCAATAACATCACAACTTTCATACTGTGTCCTTTTTAAGGGACTGAAGACACCTTGTGCATGTTCAGCAATTAATAATTAAAATAATATTAATGATATTAATAATGATATTGTCTCCAAACTTAGCTTAGTAAACCATTAGTGTCCAACCAATCATCATTTTTGAACATCAAAATGTCTCTTTGAAACAGAACAAGATCATTAACATCAATTCTAAATGTCTACAATTCTAGGTCTACCACACATTCGTCAAATGCCCATTTTACTAAAATTGTCCATTCTGTTATTGGCTACTCTTGTGTGCATTTTGAAAGTTTTCTTGTTGTTCTAATTGTTGTAGGTGTTATTTTTCTACATAAAATTATAGTTACTAATAACATTTAATATACAGATATTAAAAGAGGCAACCCAGTGAACATTTTCTGAATGGTTTTAATGTTTTTTTTTTATGTTTAATCTGTTTACAACATATTTTTATAGCTTTAAACGTATTGGTAACATTGCTGCAACGTCGCTTGTTTCAGGGTTTTAATTTTTAGTTTTGGTAATATTACTTTCAAAGTTTCCATGACATTAGTGATCGTCTACCTGGGAATGTTACTTGAGAAATGTTCTAATAACATTGTGATGCAAATCATTATTATGTCACACGTTTTCAGAATGTTTCTGGAACTTTCCTGGGACCTTTTTAAAGGCAAATTTTGCAGTGTGTCCAGAAGTAAAACCGTTGATTGGTCTATCTCTATGCCATACGCAGAAAACAGATCTATGGTTCTTTGGCCATATTTTTTAAAGATTTTGTGGCTGATTCTGATTTATTTTATGGATGAAATGTATCATCTGTATGTATAGCACCTATGAGAGCATTATAATGTTGATATCGGATGTACTTGCGTAAGGTTCGAGGTTTGCTCTCTGCTGGAGCTCCTGGTCTTTCAGCACAGAGCCACTGAGACTCCTGTGGCCCTCTCCGCAGCTGTGTTGTAGCAACCAGCGAGACGTATACATTCCATCCTAATCCCACACTGCTAACTGCAACACAACCAGCGGCAGCGAGCACAAATAAATCATCTGAACAGACCTCTGCTCTCCTCTTTATCCTGTTTAATCCAGGAAGAGTTTCTATGTAGGTCAATCGTGGGGTCGTTCTGCCTTCAACTCTCTGACTAAAGAGCCGGAGCGGCAACAGATGCCCGTTCACCACTGTTACACACATCACATTCTCAGCCTCTTCAGCTTCTGCTGCAATACACCCTCCAGCCATGATGCTAAATCCCCATATATTTTCCTGACCTAACTGTTGATATAGTTATCCCTTATAAAGAGTCCCTTATAGAGTCCCTTATAACTTATACCTTCTGACCCTTTATCCCACCTTGATAATTCTTGTTCATTGACTGCCTGCTACAGCACTACTAATGGAATTTTACAACTGCACTGTTGAGCTCAGAATGTCATTAGCTCTGCTGTGCTCTGATAATCACAGCATTGTTTTGAGATATAAACTCTCAAGTGGGATATCTGGTTATTGTTCTTAAAAGTTTTTACCCTGCTTCTTTCACAAAGCATGTTAAAGTTTTATAAATTCCACAAATATTACAATTTGCGTCAGATGACTTCACTCTGACTAAGTGGATGGCTGTGTTGAATTCTGGGTTGCGTCTATCAAATGAGTAACCGCAGCATGGCAATGATGCAGCAACTTGCAAAATTTGGATTATATGATCTGACCAACTTCCAGGACAAGCGATAGTGGAATCGCATGATACAAATTCATAGTGAACCGATCATCTCTAGTATAGCAGATGAGCTTCATTCACATCTATAATAATTCTGTATTATTGTGTGGTGAAATCTGGGCAGTCACCACAGTACACCAGGACTCCTGTATTATCCTACACGTGTAACATGATTCGAAATGTTAGTGAATAATAAGCATCATCTAATTGGATGAACATAAATACATATATCCATTTGCTTTTGTGTTTTAAGGATCTGGGTCAATGCAACCTACTATCATAATGATGAATTTCATCATCTTGCCAAACTCTTTGTTGCAGATGATGCTGTGGATTTCTATTCAATTTACTGCAGGTGGTAAACCCAGTGATGTGAACTGGACTGGAAGGATGGATGCTCAAAAACACTGAGTCAAGTCAAGTCAAAGTCAAGTCAAAGTGTTTTTTTATTGTCATTTCAGCTATATACAGAGTACACAGTGAAACGAAACAACGTTCCTCCAAGGACCATGGTGCACATAAACACAGTGTAGACAGAACAATAGTGCAACAGTACAAAAATGCAGACAGACAATACAACACCATACAGACAAAGAATAATAAATAACAAGACAGTGTGCAAATTTTGCAGTGTGCAAAAAGGACCAGGTGAGGTAGTAATTACTCTATTACACAGTGTGCAATAGAGTCCAGTGAGGTAGTAGGGTTTTTAGTGCTTTACATTTTCTGGGGTAAGTGGGGTAAGAGTGTGTGTGCATGTACAGAAAAACCATCAGTTCAATCCCTGCAGTTAAGGAGTCTGATGGCTTGGGGGTAGAAGCTGTTGCAGAATCTGGTCGTGCTGGACCGGATGCTGCGGTACCTTCTTCCCGAAGGCAGGAGGGAGAACAGTTCGTGTGAGGGATGAGTGGGGTCATTCACAATGCTGGTTGCTTTCCGGATGCTGCGGGTGGTGTAAATGTCCGTGATGGAGGGGAGAGAGACGCCGAAGATCCTCTCAGCTGTCCTCACAATATGCTGGAGGGTCTTGCGGTCAGAGACGGTGCAGGTCCCAAACCAGGCAGTGATGCAGCTGCTCAGGATGCTTTCAATGGTCCCTCTATAGAAGAGTGTGAGGATGGGTGGAGGGAGACGGGCCTTTCTCAGCTTCCGGAGGAAGTAGAGACGCTGCTGGGCTTTCTTGGCTGTAGAGCTGGTGTTCAGGGTCCAGGTGAGGTTATCTGCTAAGTGGACACCAAGGAACTTGGTGCTCTTAACAATCTCCACAGAGGACCCGTCGATGTTGAGTGGAGAGTGGGTGTGTTGTGCTCTCCTGAAGTCAACAACCATTTCCTTTGTCTTTTCCACATTCAGGTGAAGGTTGTTGACTGTACACCAGTCTGTCAGCCGCTGCACCTCCTCTCTGTATGCTGACTCGTCGCCTTTGGTGATGAGACCCAGCACGGTTGTATCATCGGCGAACTTGATAAAGCTGTTAGAACTGTGTTTTGCAGCACAGTCATGAGTCAGCAGGGTGAACAGCAGAGGACTCAGGACACTGCCCTGGGGAGCCCCCGTGTTCAGTGTGATGGTGCTGGAGGTGCTGCCCCCGAACCGGACTGACTGGGGTCTCCCCGTCAGAAAGTCCAGGATCCAGTTGCAGAGGGGGGTGTTGAGGCCGAGCGAGCTTAGCTTCCTGGTGAGGTTCTGTGGGATGATGGTGTTGAATGCTGAACTGAAGTCTATAAACAGCATTCTGACGTAAGTGTCCTTCTTCTCCAGGTGGGTGAGGGAGAGATGAAGGGTGGTGGTGATGGCATCGTCCGTGGAGCGACTGGGACGATACGCAAACTGCAGGGGGTCCAGTGAAGAGGGCAGTTGTGTCTTGATCTATGTCTTGTGTTCCTCATGACTAGCCTCTCGAAGCACTTCATGATGATCGGTGTAAGTGCAACGGGACGGTAGTCATTGAGGCAGGACACTGTGGACTTCTTCGGCATGGGGACGATGGTGGTGGACTTGAGGCACGTTGGGACAGTGGTGCTGCACAGGGAGATGTTGAAGATGTCCGTGAGAACATCTGTCAGCTGGTCTGCGCACTCCCTGAGCACTCTGCCGCGGATGTTGTCTGGTCCTGCAGCTTTTCGTGGGTTGACTCTGCGCAGAGTGTTCCTCACATCCACTGCAGTCAGGCACAACACCTGCTCGTCCGGCTTGGGCATGGTCTTTCTCGCCATCGTGTTGTTTTGTGCCTCAAACCGTGCATAAAAGTTGTTTAGGGCATCAGGGAGGGAGGCATCACGTTCACAGGACGGTGGCATTGTCCTGTAGTTGGTGATTGCCTGGATGCCCTGCCACATGCGCCGCGCGTCACCCGTGTCCTTGAAGTGGCTGTGGATTCTCTGGGCGTGTGCGCGCTTTGCCACTCTGATAGCTCTTGACAGGTCGGCTCTCGCTTTCCTCAGGGCCACCTCATTGAATCTCACCTCAGTGTTACCAGTGAACTAAACACTATTCACTAATGCATGAATGGGTTTAGTTAAAAGACAAGTCCATACTTTCATTGCCTAGTTATGTAATGTTTTGTCCAAAGTGTCGAGGCTCTTGACCTCCGCTTTGTTTTACTCTTTCTGCCAGAGTATCTCCGAGCAAAGTGCTCCTCTTAGTGGGGTCAGCTCCAGAGCAGCTTAGCCTAATCAGTAGCAGATATGAGTCATTTCACATGGATCGAACTCAGCAAAGATGAATAAAGAGGTATTCACAGATTCACGCTTACTCACTTACAAGGGATACAGTGCTGGATTTTGGAGAGAGCTCCATTGCAGAAGGATAAGTCCTCAATGATCCACTCAGCTGGAGCAGCTCTGTGTTTCGCAGATATTGTGCAAGGCATAGAACTGATGCATATTGTTTTCATTTGAATATTTCCATATTGAAGAACTCTTAGATGCACTTGATCAAATAAATCAGCAAACACAATATGAACAGTACTGTTAAATGTTTTGTAAACAACAATTTGCCTCGTGTGGGTGGTAAAGAGGAATGCAGACTTGGTGGGGACTCAGAGGGTGGGAAAGAAGGCTCTTTGAATTTAACTCAGCAGAAATGACTCTTTAGATGCAAAGGACAACATGCTAAAGACATGCTAAAGTAGATTGCAAAGTTAAAATAGCATCTACAAAGCTACTCTATGTATATATATCACTGTATATAGTTCTTAAGGTGTATCCACATGGTCACTAGGCCAGGTTGCCTTGTCTTGTGCACAAGCAGAATTGCATCAGCTGCCTAATTTGGACTACTTACGCATAGAACTGCAGAATGATCCAAATCCAAAGATGGGAAAGATCTGATCCAAAGATAATGAATTTAAAGAGGCCCTGTGGATACTAGAGCAGCAACACTTAGTTGCAAATGTCAATTATAAAAACTTGGCTTGGAATTTCAGTGTTGACACTTTCTTAATTTGTAACTGGAACACACTGTTGACAGTCTGCTTTTTTGTTTATTTCTAATTTTACTACATTTTCTCCCCAATATGGAAGATCAATTACCCAATATCTATGCATATGAACTCCCCTTCTAACACTAGCAATGTCCCTAATACTAGGAGAGTAATGGCTAGCACATACCTCCTCTTTTCAAACTGCTTCTGATGCAGCTTTACTAGGTAGCCAGAGAGCTTAAAGAAAAGCACCGGATCCCCAGCTCTGATATAACAGTGAATAGATCAACATCATAAAGGAAGTATTGAGAGAAAAGAGCACCATCTACTTTTTCACAGAGAGCATGGCTAGCAGTTGTGCTCTCTCAGACTCTGGTTGCTGATGCCAAGTACTTTGGTCCGGGATTAAAATTAGCAGCAGATTGAGATAGATAGAGCCATCATTTTTACTTGTGTGGTTGGAAAGAATGGGTGGATGCCAACTTGTTGAGGACTTTTTTGGGGGAATTGGAGAAGGGCTCTTTAACTCTGGAGCCTTCTGTCCAAAGTTGACACCAAAGTTATCTCAATCTGCTATTTTCACACACTTCCCTTCTAACTGGTAGTGGTGTCCTACGTAGCCGCACTGTAACAGTTACTTCAGCGTGAACAACTGGTTCCCGTTAACTCAGAGGAAACCTGCAGACTGTGGCCCTCGCTGAGCTGAAAGGTGGGGTTAAAGGGCTTCCTCCCCACTGTGTTTCTCTTTAAAGCTGTGATACTGATACCGGGGGCACGTGCAGTTAAGGTCCTCACTGGCCCTTTAGTGAACGCTCAGGTGAGGAGAGGCACTCACTCATTTGAGGCCTTTTGGCTCACAATGTCACACCCTGAGGGAGTTGTAGCAGGACACCATGCTTTAAATGATGTTACCCTGAGGGAAGGGGCCGAATGAACAGACTGGTCGACGTCTGAAAGATTTTTTTCACTATTTATAGTGTCAGTACACTTTGTGGTATTCAAAATACCAAGTGTTTCTTTGAAATGAAACTCCTGTCTAAATGAATAATGTGACCCACACTACATGTGTAGTAAATATGCCAGTTCCCCTCATACAGCAGCGACGCAGTAGCCTCTAGAGCAAAATGTTACAGTTTAAAGAAATTATGTACTTCCAAGGAGGGAGGAACTTTTTCTCTGCTAGCTGGCGAATGCAGAAGGAAGCGAGATGATTAGTGTTACAGCTAGAAAGCCGTAGGTCTTATTGCAGCTGTAAAATAAGATATATTTGTCTTCGATTCATCATTACAACAGAGAGAACAGACTCAGATGCAGAGGAGAACATGCTAAAGGCATCTACCAAGCTGATGTATGTACAGTATATTCCTGTAGATCTGGGGTTCTTAACCTGGGGGTCACGCTCTTTGTGGGACAAACCAAGACGGAACTAATGATTTTGCCAGCGGCTATGGTGTCTGTATATTGAGTGTGCTTTTATTATTTTTTCCTCTCTTTTCTGTCATAATTTCATCGCTGTCAGGATGCTCGCTCGAGGAGAGCGTTTGTTTGGCCACTTTTCAAATAACATAAAATAATGGCTTGCATTAATTACAGAAGAGACATTAACATTTTGGAAAGGGCATTTCAGGAAGGAAAATAAACGCAGGGATGAAAACTGTGTTAGTGTATTGTAATATCAACAAACAAACCTGTTTTCAGCATACTTCATGACTGTGGCCAATCTATCATTTTACATGTTGGAAAAATGCCCTGACAGCTCATGTTTTGTTCCAAATGTTGTTTGGACGTTGTCTGCTTGACTTGTTTTGGTCTGAGGACTTAGCTTAGATGTCGTGCCATGAAATAATCTAGTATTCAGATAAAGGATTGTTTTGCAGGAATTCCCAAATGAATTATGATACTGCAGAATTGGTTTACATGCTGCTTTCTTTCTTTTCGTCTAATTTCCACGTTTTCTTGTGCTTGGAAATGAACAGAGACAGAGCTCCGACTCATCAAAACTCACTTGTTGACCAAATATTCATGCAGATTCATGCAAGAAACACTGAATCTGTGCTCATAACATTCTTCGTAGTCCTCGAGTGTATCTGACCCCTCCAGCCCTTATCTCAGTAATTACATCTCTGGATCACAGAAACAGTACGAGAGGCCTTGGGTGTTAGACCAACAAACTTGACTCTGATGGTATCTTGAACTTGCTTTTATGATCTGGACCTACCATGTGCCAAATATTTTCACTCTGCAACAGTTTTATCTTTAAGAAAACCTCCTACCAAATAAATATTTTCTCTCGCTCTGCCCATGCAGCACGTACAATTAAAGCAGATCTATGTGTAGGTCAGTCTTACTGTCAGACTGCCGGCTACATACTGCACTCTCTGTTCCTGTAGGAGCTCTGAGATGTTTGTTCATGTGGGACTGATGTTTAAAAGGCTTACATTACCATCCTGGTATATCCATGTCTGGTTGTTGCTCTTAGCAGGGTGTATATTAGTTGGCACACCTGACACCAGTCAGAAATAACAGCTCATACAGAATATTTGCAGTTTTTTTGCAAATTGCCTCATTTAGAGGGTGGAAAACGGCATCCAGTTGGGAAATAGATTACACAAACTATGATGAGCCCCGAGAGGCTACAGGCTTGTCTGCATGGGATACGAGAGAGAGAAGGAGAGAAAGGGAGAGAGACAGACAGGCTGGCAGGCAGACAGCACAAGTTTGTATTGGCAGGGTTCATCTGGAGTTCAAGATAATGTTTCATACAGAACTGATGAGGTTCATCTCTGTTGACAGATATCCTCTTTTTTAGTGATGCTGCTTTATCGTTAAAATTTTATTGTTTAACTTCCTTACCCCAAAAGTCTTTACTCCTAATCCTATGCATAGAGTGCTAGATGATAATCTGAAGGTGCTTGTAATAAAAGTAATTAAAAACATGCAAAACATGTATGTAGGGTGTTTGCGTTATTGGAGTTGTTCTTGTTGGTTTCTGCAATGTTGGAGCTGGGCCAGTTGGGTTCCTCAATGAAGAGTCTGCACTCACTGGCATCCACATTGTCTAAATTGGGCCAGTTGTTGTCTGCGGTGTGAGAGTTGGGTCCATTTGCATCCAAAGTGTTACTAAGTGTCCTCAACATTGAAACTAGGCCCACTCCTTTGTGCAATGTCAAAGTTCGGCCACACAGGTGTCCATAATGTCAAAGTTACGTCTACGAGAGACTGCAGTTTCTGTGTTGGGCCAGTTGGCTGTTGGTATCCACAATATTGAGTTGGGTATGTTGGTGTCTGCAATGTTGAGGTTGGGTCTATTGGTGTCCAAAGTGTTAGATTTAGCCCCAATGGTGTCTGAGCTGAGCCAGAGTCAGAGCTGAGCCAATTATTGTCTGCAATATTGGAGTTGAACCCATTGGTGGTTCATAATCGCTGTGTTTGAGTCCGGCCCATTTGTCTTTGCAACTTTGGATTTGGGCCAAACTAGGTCCACTGCTATTTACGATTTTGAAGTTGGGTCTGTTGGTGTCTGTAATGTTGGAGTAAGCTCCACTGCTCAGCTCCACTGATGTCCACATTGTCTCAGCTTGATGTCTGCAGTGTCAGAGTTGTGGAGATAAAACAGTACCTGCCAGGGTCTGTGAAAGGAACTATTGACATCGTCACCTTTTCATGAGGCTGAAGTTGGCTTCTTATTCATGAGTTTGAGAAAATGTTATTTACAGCTTTTTATGCTGTCATGTCTATTCTCAGTTATCTTAAAATGACATCAGAGCAAGTCATAGATTGTTGTTGAGTGAAATAATGTCAGTAAAAATTACAAACAAAATACATCTGTTGCTAGACTAACCAATTACAATGAACTGTCAAGTACATGTTTTTTATTTATCCTAAGGGAAGTCTGCCTCAGATCCCTTAAGTAAAGGCTTAGCCCTTCATGCATAATTTGCTAGCGATGTTCCTGATTTCCAATAGAACGGGAGACTCTGGAGCAGCCATACCATGCCCAAAAGTAAGTGCTAAAAAACTAGAAGGGAATAGAGGCCCAAAACAATGAGCTGGAAAAAGTACTGCTAAATCTCTACAGCAAAGTTCAAACTTGCTACTGTATAATTTTTGCAGTAGAGTATTTGGCAAAGTAGAGGTTGTTATTACAGCAAATACAGCAGTCCCTATTATTAACCTAAAAATGCTTAAGAATATCAGGAGAAATGGTGAATAAAGGCGTTATATAATAAGGGACAGTTTGTGTTCTATTCTTTGGAGAAATTACATGTAGAAAGGGGCGGCACGGTGGCGCAGTGGGTAGCACTTCCGCCTCACAGCAAGACGGCCTGGGTTCGATTCCCGGCTGGGGTGACCCGGGTCTTTCTGTGTGGAGTTTGCACGTTCTCCCCGTGTCTGCGTGGGTTTCCTCCGGGTTCTCCGGTTTCCCCCCACAGTCCAAAGACGGCACATTCAGGCTAAGTTGGAAATTGCCCCTTAGGTGTGAGTGTGTGAGTGAATGTGTCTGTACTGTTACCGACCTACGAGTCCTCTTCTGAGGACGAGATCATAGAACCTTGTGAATAGACGTTACCTTTCCTGCCACGAAATAGCTGACGAGCTGATGTGGCGTTAAACTTGACTAACCTGACCTGACCTGACATGTAGAAAGCTATGGAGCTCAAAGCTAAACCAGGCTCTTCTCTTTGCAGGAAACCAACCTTTAGAGTATGATTACAGACAGTGTTGCTAGAAGCTTATGACTATACAATTTTGAAAATCAAATTGCCAAAAGTGGTTGATATCCTTAAATAGATGAATAAACCTATTCCCAAAACAATGAAACCCAGCTAAGAACCGTTTAGAAGCTCTATATTTACCAGTTTGAGGGTTGTGACCAGTGGCAACAAAACTGGGCTTGGTCTTGGTGGAATAAAAAAGCGCCTTGCAGAAAATTCAATTTAGCTCATTTTAATTATGTCGTTAGACACAAGAGTGTTTATGTGACGCTCAGCAGAGACGCACAGTTCCACGCTAGGTGCCAACTGTCCTTTAAAAACCCCAGTCCCCATCTGGAAGCACTGAAGGCCGAGCACAATCACACGCTCACTGAGGGACACATACTTCACAATTGCAGTCAGAAACTCTTGAGCATGTCCCAGACGACACAATGGAGTGCATTGTTTGCAAAGATAAACATACCTCTAAACCTCCATTATGTGGCTTCATCCCTGCTGGTCAGATGTCAGAACGCCTTATAAATCTGAGGAGGGGAGAGAACTCTGCTGCATTTTCCATGGTTTTGATTATACCCCATGCTTGGGTATTTGCCTTTGTTGATGCGTTCGTTTCAAGCACAGAATGCTCTGTTTTTTAATGGAGCATTCAGCATTTGTTGAATTATACAGGCTGTCATCTGTCTTTTGGAGTTGTATGAAGAGGGCAGATCACTCTCTGGAGATGCTGTGTTTCAGAACCTGCAAAGTGTCTCAATTACTGACTTAAATACCTTAAGACTGGAAAGCACACTCCAGTTAGGATATTATGACCACCTACATTCATTGTTTAAACATTTATTGTCCATTTTTCCTGCTCCATTGATCATATAGGAGCACTTTGTAATTCTATAATTACAGACTATAGTTAATCGGTTTCTCTGCACACTTTATTCTCCTCCTTTCTTTATTATTCCAATTTCTTCAGTGGGCAGAAGCCCACAGGACCACCGCAGAGCAGCTATTATTTGGGCGGTGGCTCCTCATTCCCAGCACTGTCAGAGATAGAAACTCATCTGTTTCTGCACAGTTTTTGATGGTGGTCACAGGACGCTGCCCACAGGATGCTGTTGGCTGGATATTTCTGTTTGAAGGAGTACTCTCAGTAGCACTGTCTCTGCATCTGCTTATACAGACAGAATACACACTAACACACCACCACCTCACAAAAATCCACCACAAGTGTTACGTGTTAACAAAGAAACTCACCATTAATGACAAATTACGCATCCATAAACAAACTACAGTATTTAAGTCATAGTGTAGCTACATGCTGGAGCCTTTATAAAGACCTAATAAAGAGTCTCTTGAGTGCAGACACAATTCCTGTCATGTAGGGTGCATGTTAAATGTCTGGGTACCTGTGTAAATAAAAGTACTTCAAAAGAGAATTAGGTTCAGGTTCCTGCATTGTACCACTCCACTGACATCATTAGCACTACTCACATCTCTCCCCTCAGCTGTACACGATGATGTGATTATGTGCAACAGTGCAGCTGTGAATCATGTGTTTGGCAAAGCTTTTGAAATACATTTCAGCACTCTCCACTCGTCTTATTTCAAAAAGAAATCTAGTCTTTATGTATGGCCGTCAAAGCTGAGATGCCCCAGGGTTCTAATAAAGAGTTATTTAGTAAAGATTATGTATAAAACCATAACAATGTAAAGAACTAGGTGAGTACCACAGTGATAATTAAACAATTGTTCAGCTGCCATGAAGTACTGTAAGAACCAAATAGCCTTATATAAAGCAGTGTATGTAAAAACAGACCTTCAGTATGTCATGCAAACGCAAAAAATTCTCTCTTAGACACCAAATGAATCCATCTTGTGGGAGTTACTCCTACTGTGTCCATTCATGGTGAGTGAACCAATAGAAATGGTCCAAAGTGACTTGAAATTAAAACATTATACATTCACTTTTATTGAAAGCTAAAAAGGTTTAAAGATTTCTGTGGCATTGACAGTTGGAGATATGTAATGATAGTATCTTTATTACTTTCTAAGATACAAGCACACTCACTATGCTACAGAAATATTTGGCCATATGTTGCAGGTCTTTGACAAAATAAAAAAAATGTGTATACATGCAATGGTGATTGAAAACAGGTGAAGGTGATCAGTATTCAGGTGAGAGGGAATGGCAGAACATCCATGATCCTTGACTGATAAGGTGGATTGTGTAACAGTGATAAAATGAGGTGTAGTTTTATAGAAACTGTAGTCACTGCAGTCAGTGGAAGCAGAAGGGAGGCCTAAAATTCCTGTAACATCATCATAATTCCACATTACTTCTCTTTCAAGTTTTTATCATAAAGAATGTAAGTCTCAACATAATGAGGATTCAGCAAAACTCCACCTCATTTTTTCCACATCCATACAGAGGCTCCATCCTCCCAATCTCCTCTCCTTCACACTCAGCATCCATTTCTGGTGAAAATATTCAAGCCTGCTGTTTCTTCGGAAACCTTTGAAGATCTACAACTGTAATTTCTCGATCTTAATGGGGCAGCTCTGCCATCTATCTGTTGCCCGGCATGCTGTGTTGTAGTCGTTTGAAGAGTGGAGTGGTTTTGAAGTGTTCACTCAAGAGTCGTCTCAGGTCACATCCAAAGTAGAAGATCAGCAAGAAAACATGAGCCAGCTTCGAGTGTCGATTCCTCATCGTTAGAGATTCCGAACGCTAAATCCCATGCACTTTTCAACTCGGGAGATCATGTTTTCCACTAACACTGTAATGAATGCTTTACATCTTAACTGGGCAGAAAGATGCCAAAGGAAACAAACATTGGAGCCAGACTGACCAAACAGACGAACTGGTTCTGAACGGCTTTTTTATGGCCGAGAGGAGGATAGGAGGATTGGAAGATGCTCTCACTCATGGCCTCTGTTAAGTCTTCAATGGGGTAAGACCTCTGAAAGATGCTCTTGAGTTGGGCTCTCGTGCTGATGACAGGTCATCAATTTCACTCTTATCAGGAGATGAAGGTCCTGGCATGTAAGGATGAGCATCGATTACAGGCTTAAGGCATTAGCAAAATCACATGAGGAGCATCTTGTGTGTAATCTGAGTAGAGCTCTGTTTTTTTTATCAAACTGTTTTTTTATTTTCATTCTTGACCTGTTTACCCTCACTGAACAGTGCTGTACTGTATATGCAAATCTGAAAGATACATTTTTTATTCACTATAGAACATAGAACATATTTAAAATGGTGAAAGTGAGCCACTTTGCCATTTTATGAAAAATATTAACTACATTAGGAAAAAGATACCATATGTGAACTCGATCCAGAAACATCACCCTCTTCTTTGGGCAAACGCTTATTTAAAAAGTTACGTTTTGTTTAATCTGATCACATAATAATGTTCCATTTGCCTCTATTTTAAATGAGGTTTGGCCTAGATAAGATGGCAGCATTTTAATTTGCTTTAATTTGCATTTGTTGATTGATGGATTGAGAACGATTTCTACAAATAGTCCTGAGCGCATGCAGTGATTTACAGTAAATAATCATGCCTGTATTTAATGCAGGGCCCAAAGATCACCAGCATCCAATATTCACCATCAGCCTTGTCCCTTACGCACAGGGATTTTTTCTAGATTCTGTAAACCTTTTGATGATGATATGTACCGTTTGTGGTGGGATATTCTAAGTCTTTGGAATTTCACATTGAGAAACATTTTCTTTCACATTTATATTTACATTTATGCCATTTAGCTGACACTCTTATCCAGAGTGACTTAGAAAGTTATTCCTATTACAGAAGTAACCAGTGTTAAGTGTCTTGACTCTTATTGCTGTAGAGCAGTATAGTCACCCAATTTGGGAATTGAACTCCAGGCTCCCATATTATGTGGTAACTCACAACATGCAGTGGTGTTATCCACTGCGCCACACCAACAATTTTCTGAAAGGTTCTGACATATTCCACAATTTTTAGATGAATTTTTTTGCAGATTGGTGCACCTCTGCCCATATTTGCTTCTAAGAGACTGCCTCTGTAAAATAACATTTTTTTACCTAGTTGAGTTGGTAAGTTGCAGATTGCTCTTATTGCATCTGTTTTTCATTAGTATAATTTACTTGTCTAGCTTTGAGATGAATGTTGCTGCATTTCATTCCTAAATTAATTTCTAAATGAGTTAAATCTTTTTTCATAAAATGGTAAAATGTCTCACTTTCATCATCTGATATGTGTTCTATGTTTGAGGGTTGTATTTAATACAGCATATATAGCTATCCAGTTCTTGAAACATTAGAATACATATATGAATACAATAATTCTTATGATACAAGTATTGTTACCATTTCTTTCATCTACAGGACATTATTCATTGAGGCAGTGTAGTTTTATGACATTCCTATTCCACAGTATTTATAATGTGGTTTAAGGGATAAACATTCTTTATAGTGGCTTCTCAACAGCTAGGTTTCATTTCACGTAGCATAGAAGAACTGCTGAGCTGTAAAAAATAAATACCGTCATATATTTATTATGATATATTTATATTCCTCGGAAAACCTCAGCAGATTCATGTCCCTCTGTTTCTCATGTCAAATATATCATAGGCAACGTCTGTATACATTACGCTGAACATTACATTTTTTATTCAGATTAAGTGGTTTTCAAAAAAAAAGCTTTCAAGGTCATAGAATATGAAAGCTATGCAGTACTGTTCACAGGTTCAGAGTTTTTATACACATAAGCACATTATTTGCACATTTGGCTTAATTTGTATTAATTATAATACTATCATTTTACTGAGTAAATAAACATTTGCTCTTAATTCTATAAAATCTTTACAATATTGTGTATATCGTAGCTGTCAAATTAATAACATACAAAACAAACATCCAAAATAGCACCATTACAGGAGAAAATCTTCTTAGTTTAACTTAATAGAATGCAGCTAAAAAGATTTTATTTCAGGTTTCATTGTAGAAAAGTTTTATTGATCCATTCATCAAGAAATTTTTACGCAGTGTAAGGTACAGTTTGTGTTCAAATTATGTAGTAAAAACCTACAGAAATAGATATATACTTTTTCACTGGACAGCGAGCAAATTTTTTGCTTGAATACTTGAAAACTTTAAGACTGATGTGGTCAATATTTATTGAGCTACACATACAGATGTAGTGTGTACGCATGCGTAACAAATGTGTAACACAACATGCCGGACATCACGGCATTGCCATACAGGGGGTTCCGATTGGTCCAGTGGACTATGATCGCTGGTTCGAATCCCATTCATGTAGCTTGCCATCAGCTGCGGGAGCCCTGAAAGAGCACAATTGGCTTTGCTCTCTCTGGGTGGGTAGATGGCACTCTCTCTCTCCCCACATCACTCCAAAGGGTGATGTCGCTCAGCACAAGGCTGCATCTGTGAGCTGATGTATCGGAACCAAGTCGCTGCGCTTTCCTCTGAGTGTGCTGTGATCCTACTCTGCGATGCCACATCAGCAGCAGTTTTTTGACACCAGGTCTTCAGCAGGACGTATAATACATGACGGCAAACTTCTTGGTGCAGATGATCTGCTGCCATTCTGCATTTGTCTTACTAGAGACAACCAACAAACCTGTGGATGGTGCACCATACATTACTTTTTTTTAGCATGAGGGATCTGGCAGTGGGTTGGGGTGGGCATCATGCAGTCTCATTATTATAGCAATGCTCCAAAATCTAGTAGAAAGCCATACCTGGACAGAAGAAACAGTTACTTCAACAAAAGAAGGACAAACATATCCTTATTGTCTTGATTTTACGAAGACAAATGACTAACCAATTTTGCACTGGGACTGAATAATATTTGAACTAGAAAACTTTTTTCCATTGTTGAGAAGCTGATGAAATGTGCATGAACTGTTGGGCTACATTTAGTCAGTGTAAATCTACAAAGTGGAACCAGATAGGTATAACAGATCAGATGGCCAGGGCGTGTTTTATATGGTGTGTCTTTGATTTTGTTCTGGTATTGTATATACTGAGCAACTATACTGATCCAGCCTGATGCCACATGAGCACCTGAAACCATCCTGAATGGATTTTATGCTTCAGTGTTTCTCATCTTATTCAGAGTCCTGAGGGAAGGAAAGCACAAATGTCATTTTGGATCAGAGCTCTCTAATCTATGCATCTTTCATTGTCTTCACTTCTCATAAACAATGACACACACTCTTCCTTCTTCCTGACCTCAGTACAGCTGAAGTTGTGTCTGTTAAGCTGGATGAGAGTCGTTCCCGAGGCTCCGTTCTTGCTTTCTGGAAGCATTGTTTACACCCCACGAAAACACACCAGCTCTCCACATCTGGAGCCATCTGGATCTGCCTAACTCAGTTATTCCTGAGCCGAGCTGTACCCTCGCAGTATTGCGCCAACTGAGAAATCGATATGTAAAGCTGTAAAGTTTTTCTGGCCAGTAAGTCTTTATTTTCTCAGGCAACTGGTGAAATTAGAATAGATTTAAAAAAATATATTAATACAGTTGTATGTTAGTTAGGATATTAGTGAAATAGGGCTGGTTAATATCGTAAAAAATAACATTTCAATATTATTCAGATATATAAGCATTCCTTGATTACAATTCAGACTCTTTTAGTTCTGAAAACTGACATTTTTAATTATTATATTTACAGCTTGTACAATTATGTTGTAAGGGCGCAAAACTGTTTAAGCACAATAAAACTTGAAATATAGCTATTTTTAAACAAAAGAAAATGCGTCTTCCTTCAACCTTAAAAGCAGCTTTTAAATTAAACTAGGATCTAAAATAATATCCTTATATTTCAGTTAAGGAAAATCAGTTCTCAGTTATATCTACTGAGATTTCCTCTGGCAGTTTATATATGTAAATATGTAAAATCTCCAAGATTTCACTTTTAAAATGACATTAAAACAGTAATTTCACTAATTTAATTTATTAGATAAATATACCAGAACAATCTTGTTAAATTTTATAAACAGAGGCCCAATGCTTAAAGTGATTTACAGTTTACAGTTATGGTAGTTATCTGACAACCATGTTATACAGAAAGGAGATTGTCTTGTTTGGAGTTATTTCCAGTTATATAGTATTACATGGTGTGCTTGTCTGGTTTTGGCCATGCTCCCCAGTCTGCCATGGAGAAAGTGGCATTGTTACCCACTTTGTGACACCAACCACAGTTTATTATTACCCACTGTTTATTTTGTTATACCGTCTCTGTAACTGAGACTGTTTGTCTCTGTGTTCTACTCATCCATATTCTACATTTCTCCTGTTTATTATTTTGTTCCCTAAAGTCCACTTATAACAGCTTATTCTGTTACTTCATGTGGAAACAAGCAGTTAAAACAATTTATTAAACTCATGAATAGTTTGAATTAAACAAACCAATGGAAAGTCAAATGCAATATTTTACTTAAAAAAAAACTGAGCACAGTTCCACTTAGTGTTGAACAATATGTTTATTCAGTATAAAGATCAAAATGCTCCCTATGGTCTGCGTTTTTTGCATGTACATACCATTTAATACTGTGGTATGCATCAAATATATATTACATAACATGATTTAGCACATGAAATAGCATGATGTAATTTAGGTACACCACAAACAGCACAAATGCTTAGCACTGAGGTGTTGCTAGCAATAGTAGGTTAGCCTACTGGCTTCAGATCACAGTCAGTAGAGACAAGCTCTGTGAAGCATTAAGCAATCACTTTAGACACAGACCTGCTGCACACAAACAGAGCATAAGGCCAGAAACACACTAAATAAAAGTTTGCAAACACAGCTGCCAACAACTGTCCAATTCAAGTCCTTCTGTACAAGCTCAATGTGCATTTTTATATGACTGTGGTAGTTAATGCACTTAGTACTCAGGGGTCGATATAGGACAAATTATTGCCTCTATAAATAACAGTTGACTGAAAAATACACCCCTGCAGTAAAAGGGAATAGTGGCTCATCAACAGCCATGTTAATAATTAAGTACAAAAAAATAACAAATGGGTTACATTTTGCAGTTGTTTTACATATTTTCATTGTGCTTACTGGGGCCAAGCAAACCCCATAATAAAATGAAATAAATTTATATAGCTGTTTCTTTTTGTTGCAAAGCAGCTTTACACAAATCTGGTAGCAGGATAATGAATCAAACAAAACACACAATACATAAAAAATAAGACCCCCCAATAAGCAAGCTGCAGCGACAGTGGCAAGAAAAACTCCAAGACTCACAGAGTGTGGCCCATCCTACTCTGGGTATAACTGCTTATAAATTATATATAAAAAAAACCTCTTGAAAGTAACAAAAGCTACAAACCTAAAAAAGCTCACGAAACAAAAATAAACAAATGAAACCATAAACAATAAATACAGTGAGATACATTTCTAGACATACCATCCAGTCTTAGTTACACTTATTGCTGTTCTCTCTTCTTACTCTCTTCTTATTTTCCAGGCAGAAAAACTTCTACAGTATGTAAATTTGTGGGTTATTGACACCACAATAAAAACAAAAGCAAAACAAACAAGTTTTTTTTATGTAAGGACCAAATATGGACTGGGTAATAAATGGCATGATGTACAATTGTTCACAACTTTGTCCATATACTGCGTCTTATTTTTGCAACAAAAACTTAATTTAAGTGGATTTAAGTTTTCAGGTGTCTGTTTGACTGCACAGTACAATATACCACCGGTTCTCTCATCTGGGGTTAATGAGCAGGCTAGCAGACTCATTTACAGTCTGTAAAAGAGGACGAGGCCTAGAACTTTAACCTCTATCTGTCTACCTATTTCTCTTCCGCTCCTTCCACCCAGTCCCCATGTGGCGCGAGGCAGGATGGGGACTGAGCGCTGCGGGAGAAAAGAACGCTGGGTTGGTTGGCTGGCGTATCGAGAAGGGGGGGAATGTTTTCACAACTGGAGTGGATTTACTCCATACTGGAGGATCTCTTATTCACAATGGCATTGTTTTTCCAATAGAGATTTGCATCCACAGAGCTGAGGAGCCAAGTCGGTAAACATGGGCGCCATGCTCCTTCATTCCCGTCGTCTGGTGATATTAACTTTGCTCGCAAGAAGCTTTAAGAGAAAAGAAAGTCAAGTTTACAGCCATGTGCAGTATATCTTCACTGCATGAGGTCGGATAAAAAGAGGCTGGATCTGGAGAAGATTAATAGACCCTTACAACAAACAGTGGGTCTGTAAATTACACAAACATAAATCAGGTGATGGACTGGAGTGAAAAAACACTGAGATGCTACCATGAAGCTATAGATATACTTGCTGTTGACTCCATATTCGCATACACATGGTTGCTGTATGATGTATGTCCTGTATCTCTTTGGATATCTGTAGAAATGAACACTGTGTGTAACCAAGGTGTAGCACACATAACAGTTATAGGGGCATTGACAGTACCGAAGACACAGGGTACATCTCTATTATTGTGCACCAATTATGGTTGCAATAGAAGCAATGTGCAACCCTATTATTATCTGTTTTTTCTTCTTCTTTTGTTATCTTCTTTACAACTTCCTGTCCCACTGTTTGCAAGATATTTTTCTGGTTAAACCTTCAAATTGTTCGGTCTGATTGGGAGATTTTGATTTGTATACAGCTTTTCATCCAATGCACATTGTTCTTCTAAACTTCTACACTGCATGTTCCAGTTCAGCTCAGTTGCACAAGTTTAAATCCAAAGCCATCCTTACCCATACTTACTTATTCGTAATTTTTGCATCCCTTGTTCCATCTATTTGTTTCCATTCATTTTTGCTTAAAGCCAAGGCCTGTAGTTTTATTTAGCACTAAACTGTGTGTGTTTCTTGAGTGGTATACTTACTTGCACTCATCTGTTTGTTGTTTTTTCGTCTCTTTGTCAGCTGCACAATCATTCTGCATTTCCTTTAGGAACAACACATTTTAGTTAGTAATGTAAACTTAGTTTTTGAGAACAGTGTTGTTTACACTCAAATAAGCATGTATACTCAAAACCAGTTCGAATTTGAGTGTGGTTCTGATTGACACTATCATCCCACAATACAATCTGAACAATATTCAAACAATAATAGAAAAAAGGACAATAGCAATGCAAGTGCATGGACAACAGCAGTGGGAGAGCTTGCAGTGACATATGTTGGCACAGTAATGCTTCATCACTTCCTGTTAGCACAAAAAGTACATTCATATTTTGTGTTTTAACCTGGCAAACCTTCACTATGAAGCTTATTATATTGTCTATACCTTATAAAATCAGTGTGTAATACGCAATTGTTGCAAAGTCTTTAATATAGCGGCCTTTCATACCGTGTACAAAGATGCCACTGTCCTCATTCTTTTCTGTTGTGAATGTAGAACTATCCAAATGCTAATCTATTTGAGTGTCAAGATGTTTGCATTATGTAAATTATTATCTGATTTCTACAGTATATGATCAGTGTTCTTTGGTCTGCCCTCTAGTGGAAACCTCCAGTAACACGTATAGCACACAGACATGTATGTGAACAGTTCATAATTCACGATGCAGCCATTTGTCTACGCAAATACATGACCAAACAGCTAGTATATCTCCAGACTTAGTGTAACCATATCATTATGGAGACGATGCTTCAGGTTTTGGTGCCCTGGCCTCTTTATGAATTGCATCTCCTTCTTAAGCGAAACCATCGCATGCTTTTCTCTTCTCAGCAGGCAGCATAATAAGTCGTTCCCCTATCAGCTCCAGTTTTGATCTCAGACAGCCATAATTCAGGATCGGGTTTCCAACATCCCTCAGCATCTGGAACAGGAAAACAGAGAAGATCCTGTCTATTATTTGTTCTGTGGAAGTGTCTAATTTTGGTGGAAGTAATGGGTTTCACTGGTAGGAACGCAGTCGGGTTTAGCAGTGGCTGGATTATCATGTTACAGCGCATTACTCCTCAAAGACATGTTAACAGTTTTTGACCCTTTGTGTCAGAGAGAGGGAATTATCAGTGGTGTATGGTTTAGATGTTACTGAGCATAATGTAGACTGCAGGCCAAAGGCTGGAAAGTAGCTCTAACTTTGTTTAAATAAGTTTAATGAAAAATAACAGACTAAAGACTTTTTTAAACATAGAATAAAATGACTTGACCAAACGCAATAGTAACCCCATTTACATTTGGTTATTTCATGAGACTAGTATCTGATTTTAGCCACTAATGCACAGGCATACAACAAATAAAAATCTCTAAGACAGAGGTCAGTAGGTTGTATTCTTTCATGGTTCGGTATAATATTCCAAATTGGCAGAATTTACTTTGTTGTGCAGCAGCTTGGCACAATTTGTCTTCATAAAACTTTCTTTCGATGGTCTATATTTCTTTTAGACAGACTTGTTTCCCACTGGATTATGAACTAACTATACACCAACTCCACCCCTGTTCACACCATGTACACATGTTCCAGTCATACAAGACCTGCATGACCTTGCATGACTCTATCGAAGAATCAAATTTGGTTCTATTTGGTTCTAGGTTCACTTTTTGTAAAGTATTTTATGGCCTTTTAAAGGTTTAAGAAGACAATGTAAAGGTATCTTATCAAGTTAAAGGTTCTGCACAGTTTTTTTCTGTGATATCATTGAAATAACTTTTTGTATCACCTCTGTTTTAAGAGTGTAGATTTAAGATAGGGTAGGGCAGGAACTTGATGGACCAAAACTGGGTATGTATTTGGCAGATTTTACTTTAATTAAATATTATAGAACTAGTGTTTTTTTACTTATTTAAATTGTATACTTTCTAAATACTTATACTAAATACTAATTTCTGTGATGATTGGGATTATATTTTTAGCATTAGTAGCTTCTTTGCCACTTAATATTTGCATGGGGAGTAGTACCACCAATTAATCACAGCTCACACAAGTTTTCTTGTCAGGGTTATACATAATTTGTCAGGTACTTTAATACTATAAACAAAGACACACGGCCTGAAACAGCCCTAATTTTATGTTAAAATATTCAGTTTTTACTTTTATGTATTTAAGTTTACTTTTTACACCTCTGGTCATGAACTCTGTGCTCTGATGGAATGTACACTATCAGGAGGGTTTTTAAGTTGTCAAATATGAAATGTATATATGCTTGTGTAACATCTGGCTAAAATGCATATCAGACCACCTCCTGAAGCTTTGTGAAATCTATCTTGAGGGCATTCTCACCTGCATTTTTATGTGCATAATCTCTATTCAGACATAATTCTGATGCATGAAATGACCAAGGGGAAAAAAAACCCCTTGTGGTGATTCATCTGTAGAGTTTCTTTGCTGCTCATAATCACATCCAGCTGATTCTTTCATACAGATCCAGATGACTTGATAACCTGAAGTCAAAACAATGAATTTAAAAAATGTTGTGTTATCAACAAAGAGTGTGATTTGCTCTATATAATAATTTAGAAAGATACTTTAAAAATATACTCAAACACTCTTTGCTTCTATATGTTTAAAAAAAATGAAGATGTATGTTTTTCTGTAATACTAGTTTATAAAATGCCTGGACTGTTTAGGATGTATATTGACCAATGATGTATTTTAAATGTCTGCATTTATATTTGTTCAACTTCACTGCCAAAGAGCTGTCACTGAGAGGTTATTTTCAGCTCCAGAAATGGAGAGAAAATGCTGTATACTTTCCACCAGCTAAATCTACCTCCTTTTATTTGACAGTGTGTTTTGAGTATTTCAGCTATAGATCCAAGAAACTGTAACAGCTGTCCTTAAGGCAGTTTTTCAGTGTCATAAACTCCAAGTGTCTAAAGATTCGGACAGAAGTTTCCGATTGAATCCTGGAATTTGTGAACCTTAAGTGATTATTCTTTATTTAATCAAACACATACTGTCGTCATGCACCCAGTTGTATAGAGAACCTCCTTACTAAGAAATAAAATGGAAAAACTGTTTGTCATTACTGAATATTTAGATCATCTGAAATATGGCCAGTACTCTGGCCTGCTCAGTTTACTGATTGTAGAGTGTATTCATTTAAACACACTGAATATAAATTATGCATTCAACCACTCTGTTATCCCATAAATCTGACGGATTATATTAAGCAGGAATAACAAAGATACTTTTATTGCTTGTTTTCATTTCAGGACTATTATGCATAATTTTAATCAAGCTTTTCTGGTGCAGCCAAGATGTGCTTTATTGAATCCCATAATTGTTACCTTATTGTTCTTTAATTCAAATAAACAGTTACACACTCGCTCTCAGAAACGTCTTTGTATTTTGTTCTCTGAGGATCTGGTTGAATTCCACTGGATTTATGTGAAAGCCTTGGACGTTTGATGGGGCTTGCTCACGTCCAGCTCTCTGAGGGGTCCAGAAATGCATCAGTGCAAGGCTACAGCTGGACTTGTTTCATGCGCCGATGCTGCGGCGCTGTGTTGGTGTAGTCTGCGCTACACGTGTGATTCATGCTGGAATGTTCACCCGTATCAGAGCTCCATAGTCACCAAATCAGGACCACTCTGGCCAGGAGCTGCTTATAAGCCTTTTCTTTGGCCTCTGCAGAGTTCCTTTGAAGTGAAGCTCCAGGGTGTCAAACCCAGACCATCTCTCTTCAGCTTGAAATGAGTCGTTTATTCCAATTCAATTCCATCAGTTCTTTAATTTGTGTCAAACAAAGTTTTCTTGTGATTTCTTTTCCAAACATAATGTATGCTGTAACTGAGATATATTTCTAGATGTTTTTGTACTGGAGTTTCACATTGGGGTGTTTATCATCACTCGTAGGGACCGTTTCGGTAAGGTTACCATCAGGTTACTGGTAAAGAGTCACTGCCCACCAGTCGGCCATTAAAGACCACCCCCATTTGTGCCCTGTTCTAGTGATTCTGTGTAGGCTACAGACCCTCAGTGACCCCCTTTACAGAAAGAAGCAGATAAGAGGGAGCAAGGGAGGGAGGGAGGATGGATGGATGGATGGATGGATAGATAGATAGATAGATGAATGTTAGACAGATAGATGGATGTATGGGTGGATGGATGGCAGCGTGGATGGAAGGAATGTCTTACGTAGATCAACTTAGCTCTAGAAGACAATTTGTAGTTGATTTTCAGGTTCAGTGCCAATTCTAAATTGCGATACAATTTGGAGCTCTTTAAGGATTTTTTGGAGATTCTGAAAGGAAATTGTAGTTTTAAAACTAAACTTTTTTGTTACACCTATATTTGTGATCTCTAATTTGTTGTGGTGCGATTTATTTGGGCATATGTGAAAATGTTGTTTCTGCCGTTATTTGTAATAGTACAAAACATTTTCTTGCATTTACTTTCCTGGTCCCGTCCCACACAAATCTGCCAAATAAGTGGCAAAATTAATCATGAATTAGTTAATGATGTGGATTTCTTTCCCAAATCAAACCAATGGGAAACACTACATGTTTACAATCTCAGTAACTGATTCAGACCAGAGCCAATGACAAATTTTAAACACAAGGTTAGTCTTAGGTTAAAGTCTAAATTCTGGATAAGTTGAGAGTAAAAGCCTTAGTATACTCTCTGTAAGAAGACCTTTACTTAACTTTGGTAAACAACAGAACGTAATTTTGGAGAAAACAAACAACTACAGGCATTACATAGAGGCTTCGCTTGCTATGTTTTACAAGTGGCAGCACCCATTGGTCCACCTGGTCAAAGACACTACAGGAAAAAAATTGGAACTGGACAGTAACAATGAGCTGTGCCATGAATCAAATAGGAGCACTTTGAGGAGCACTTTATAAATGCAAAGTAGCAAAAACAGTTCTTCCTCCTCTTCTTCTGAACTTCAATTGTCAATATTTATAAGAATTGGCATCATAAAATGTTACAGTGTCTCCTGCAGTTGTAGAATATATATGAAATACAAAACAATTGGAGCCACTCACTTTTAGCTTGCAATGCGTGTAAAGTATGCTAAGGCCTTATTTGTTATCAAACAGCTTATAAAATAACTAATAACTAATAAAACTTATAAAATCCTTGACTACTTTCCATGTTGCTTGATTAAAAATCACACCCTGTTGCCACCCTTTCACCCCATGTCCCTCTCTCCTCTACGATTTTACCCAATTAAGTGATGAGGGTTTGGCTTCCAATCAAACCGAAGAACCCGCCAGATCTCTTTTCCAGTATTTTCAAGCTTCCCTTCCCATTTTCACACTTGCTCGGTGTGTGGTCCGCACTCACAAACAGGTATTTAATTGTTAGTAAAAGACAAGATAAGCATCTGTAAAACAACAGTAAACCGAAATAAAGGGCAAAAGCAAAAGTTTTTGTCCAAGCAAAATTTTGGTTCCAAAGAACCTTTTTTATGGCACCTTCATTTTTTATGGGTGTATTTTGAAATTTATTTAGCTGTTAGGGTGTTAATCACTGGCGTTACTATGACATTCCAGCAGAGTTATAGAGAATTCATTGCAGCCATGCTTAAACAGTAAATAAAGAACTGCTGTGGAATGTGTTTCTGAATACAATGCAGTCTTGCCTTCAAAGTTCTCTGTGTATCTTGAGCAAAGCAACAAAAGCATCTTTTCACAGGAGGAAAGAATTGTTGGATACTCCTGTATGTCATTAGAATTTACTAGCATATCATGATTCAACAGAATATGTGAGTTATTTTCCTCAGCCATATGCAAATAATTATCATAAGGTTATGCAGTTCTGACTTGGACCTTGCTCAAGCCAACCAGACCAACCATTAAGTAATGAGCAATACATACTGTACACTCCATTCCTCAAACCCTTTTTGCCCAGGGAGGGAATAGACCTTGTTGTTGGACGTTCCATCCTGCGGTCTTGTGTTCCTGTGTTTAACTAAGATACTTATTGTAAAAGACAGGCGAGTGGAACAGTGCAGTTTCGCATTGACCTTTTTCTGATGTGGTCAGCACACACTGCCTTTGCACCACCATGTGCTCCACAAACAGTAAAAATAAATCAGGCTCTGGAATATTGAATCAGGCCTGATGAAGAGGTTTGTGTAGATGTGGATGTACCTCAGCCAGCTGTATCTGCTGCCAGGTGATCATGTGCGCACTTTTCACCTAATCAAGGGGTCTGTTTTCTTTTATTTGAAACTAACTGATGTTCTTATGTTAGGAACTTTTCTTATGTTAGGAACATTTTCACAGAATAGCCAGGGTGCTTAGTGACTGGACTCAGTGTTCCGACACAATGCTCAATTACTACGCAATAATCCACGGATGGATTAAACTGAAATCAAGAGAAGTACAGCAATTTCCATGAAGCTCTATCTATGATCAACGTAATTGTCAGTAATATCTACAAGATATATACAGTCTACAAGATTTCTGTAAATTACAGTGATAGCTACAAAAATTACAGTATATCTTAGCCTAGGAATTAAGCCTAGTCCTTTTTCAAATAGGTCAGTTATTTTTCTTGTTAACCAGTGTTAGCCTTTTTCTTTACATCTTATTTTTTACCAAGTTTATCACATTTTTAATGGAAAATTTACTACATTTATTCCATAAATGTCTACAAGAGATTGTCATTTATTTAATCATTATTTAGTTGTAAAACCCACTTTATAGCTACCCTTCACACCCAGCACTTCATAATTATTCTGATAATGGTGATTTTGTGCTTGTTGTTTATTCTTATCACACTTTTCTGTAAACAAAAAAACAACATTAAAATACTCTTTTGGGCAAAAGAAATTACTATGGCCTAAAGGTAGAAAAAGCACCTTCCTGTGTAAGCCATTTGATCTATTCTTGATGTTTGTCGTGGTCTGCAGCAGAGCAGCGGGATCGTAAGATGTGGATAAGTGGCCTTAATCGCAGTCTGGACTGAATTTGATCCCGAGTGGGTGGGGAACGCCAGGGCCATTTATTGCTTTTTTCCTCCCTCTTTTCACACCCTTTGTGCCAAATAAGCCTTTTCTGGAGTGTAACAAATTAACATCTTAACATGTAACACCTGTTCAATTAATGCCAACGGAATTCATCCTAACACCAAAGCCCCCATTAATTATGTCTCTGACTTTGCTGTTAATACAACACTGATGGAGGGCCCAAGCTCTTTCCAGGCACCTGACAATACTTTGCAATTGACGTCTTACGGTATGTATTAAAGCGAAATTATTTTAAAAGCTGACTGTAAGTGTTATCTCCTGTCTGTGCCTTTCATCCATTAGAGGAAATGAGTTTTATGTGCATGCCGGATCTCGTTAACCAGTTATTGACATTTAGTCAATGTAGAATGTGGTTTTATAAAGCACTATTTGTATGATTTCAGCATGTATATTATATATTACTGTTAATGATGAATCACTGAGGGAATTTTATAGTATGAGTGATTCTGAAACTTTAACTGGAAGTGTATACAAGGTTAAATAGGGATGTGTTGTGTAATCTGCTAATGGCATAAAATGCACTAGTGCATAAGTGCTTGTTTCCAGTAGATAAAGTTGACTCATCAACTTTTGCTCAAATCCCTAATAATAAGTTGATAATTGCAGAAAATCACATTTAGTCAACACATTTACATGCACCTGGGTAAACGGATAATGGGAAAATGCCAGGTTCATTCAGATCAGGCAATAATCAGCCATTAGAAACATTGAATAAACAGAAATTATAAACAATAATGGAGAACACGGCCAACAGGAAACAAACAGGACAACAGAAGACGAGAAGAAGCCGAAATATACACCAAAATGATAAAAAAAAACATGTGCATCACAATAAAATTGACTGTTAAAGGAAATGAGACTTGTATTACTGATATTTTGATTCTTTAGTGGAAGATTCTGAACTAAAACAAGTGTAATGTGATCATGATATTATGCAAATATTTAAGACCGTTTTAAAAAAAATCAGTTATTTTAAAGAAGAGAGGTGAGAAAGATACTTTTTAAAGAAAACAAAGCACATCTACAAATAATTTCTTTTTAAGATGCTCTCTGGGGAATCTGTTCTCAGATGTGTAGTTGTTTGTACGTCATTCAAAGCGCTCCATTCTGTGCTCATTCCTGCGAAACAAATAAAGGCCATTTTCCCAAAGCAGATTAAACTGCATCCAGACAGCAAGGCAGTTACAGGGGAAAAAAATCTAAAAGTAAAAAAAAAATTTTTTCCCCAAACTGGATCCAATCAGCACAGTCAGAGTGAATAGCACAGATTACAGATTTGATTGAAGTCCAGTTTGTCTTGCATTGAGACGCATTGATCTGACTCTGATCATGCAAACCACCTTTAGAGGGAGGCAGGTATATACTATATTATAAAAATATATTATAAAAAAAATTCATTCAGCATTTTTTTTTCTTTTTTTTCCCCTTTCTCATTGAATGAGAGATTTGAGAGATATAACCCCTTTCTGGATGGAATTAGTTTCTCAGGTGGTCCTGTGGAAATCTTCTCTTTTATGTGGGTCCTTTGTGATTTTATTCCCGTCCGGAATGACCATGTATGTGTTTTTCTCAGACGTCCTCTTAGAAAATTACAGGCTGAATTACCTACTGTTTTTCGCTGAAGTCTGTGGTCCTCTGGTAATTTTAGTGAGTCCGGACTCGCATCTCTGAGTTTCGTCACCTGCCATTTATAAAATAGCAATTTTCCACTGCCACGCACCGTAATTACACTTTGGACGCGCGTTTCCATGGAGATCCATGCAAACACAACAGAGAGTGGAAATGGAGGAGCTACTGAAAAAAAAATATTTTATCACTGAGTAGAAGTGTGAAATATTTTTCGCAGACGTCCCCCTGAGAAACTAATGCAGATAGATTTTTTTTATTATTATTATTTGAAGACTTCCAAATGTTTAAATTGATTTAAATACCTTGTAATTAGTAGTTTTGCCTGCTGAAAAAAACAGCCTGAGCCCAGATGGTCAAGCTGGTTAAGGTGGTTGACCAACTTATATTGTAATGAAAGAATAGTATGTTTTTATTAGAGTTTGATGGTTTAGCTGGTTTACAAGCATAATTAACCTGACTAAGCTAGATCAACATAACCAAGCATGACCAAAATCAACATACGCTACTGGTTAAGAAGGTCAACTAGCTAGGGTATGTTTTTACTTGGATGATCTTCTTTTAACCACCCAAAACATGATGAGTGATCTACCAGACCAGTTTAGATCACCAAAAAACTCACTATCAACAGTTTGTTATAAAGCAGTTATACCAGGGTATATGGTTTCCTGTCCTTTCAGAAATAATGTAGAAATGGTCTTCAGAGCATTGACCTGAGTCCCTCTGTCCCCCATTAATGCTAACTTTCAAACCCTTCATTTCAGTCAGAGATGTTGTTCACTGATTTTACTTTAAATCAGTCTCACATGTAACAAGAGGGAAATATGACAGCAAAAATATTGCGTAAAATGTGCCCTAAGCTTTTTGGGTTGAGTGTTTTCCTGGATCTGTCTATATTAGGATAAATTCGCTTTAGAGCAGGAACAACATGTTCTGCATTATGTCGTTTAAAAGGCATGCTTATTGCACACAGTTGTTTGACTAGATGGAAAGAAAGCTCACTTCATCACTTACCAACAGCCTTTTCTCTGCACTTGACTAAAGACACTCTGCTGCTGAAAGTGAAACCATAAGCAGAGTCTGGAAATCAAGCCTTCCAGTAAGAACATGGAAAGAAATGCGGGACTGATTTCAAAACTTTTTTATTCAGTTATTAAAGCAGCATGATGTAGCATGTTATGTTAAAACAACCACAGCAAAATAAATGTGATGCTCCACTAACTTTTAATGGAGATAATATTTAAAATCCTGTAATATTATTCTACTGCGTCAGACCACATGCTTCTTTCACCTTCAGTATCTTTCCCTGTGTTTCAGAGAACTTAACACAAAATTGCTTCACCCTCTTTACTGTCCATTGGGCTGGTCTACCCTGCCCAGGCCTCCACTGAACACACACCCCATCACGTCATTCATCCACTCACTCCCCCCTGGGCTGCGCTTCCCTTCCACGATGTTTTCTCCGTTTTCTGTTAACATGCATGTGGTGGTCAGATCGAGACTGTGCCTGTCTTAGGTTGTCCCTGTGTAATATGTTGGGATCTTACCCGTCTTTGGCTAACCAGCCTAGCCCACTGAGCCACACACAGCGTAGCAGCACTGCTTTATCAACATTCAGTGCTGTAGTGTTTCTGCAGGGAGCACAAACCCAGGTATGTCACACTGTCATAAATTCACACTCTGGTGTTTACCGTGAAAGCCTGTGCAAGGCACCGAGTACCCATGGTTTATTATTTGTTATTATTGTATACAGATTTTCCTTATTACCATCAGTATCACCCCTTTCTCTCCCACTGAATTTAGCTTAAATTATTCGCTTTGATAACACTGCTCTGGAATAGACCCAAAAGAGTGCATGTCAATGAATAATTATTCAGATTTGGCATCTGTATCTCACAGATGTACCACAAGGTTAAAGTTTGGTCCAGTTTTATTTAATATATATATATATAAATGTGGGGGAAAATCAACATTTATTCCATGTATTCATAATCAATTATACTGATTATTCCTGTTAATCATTCAATATTCATCCTGTTAATCATTCAATCAGTATTTTATCATTGAGTGTTATGTGAACTTATATTCTCTGATAAGGCCATTCATTCAGACTTAAGGGCAAAGATTATAAAAGCAGGGGTCTGCCTGGAGACTAGCGGGTCATAGCAAATGGTGTTTTCTGATTTATGAATTATTCTCTCCTAAAAAGCTTATCTTCTGGTACGTGCAGTTTCTGTTCCTCTTTTTATATTTGGTAGTGACCTGTTCCAAAACAGATCACGAGGGGATTGCCTCATGTATGCAGGGGGGACTGTATAAAAATGCCCAGTCGACACAGAAAGGGGCTTTTTACGACTTTCCTGACTACTCTCATTCTTCATCCATTGCTTTCGCTTTATTTTTGCTTTTTGCAACTTCAAAATAAAAACCTTCTCTTTTTGGCATCCCGGCTCGTTGACTGTCTTTGTCGATTTCCACGACACCTGTCTGTATCTCTCAGCTTGTCTTTTGGATGATTCATATTGGTCAATTCATCATAAAATGTTTAGGCATTGGGTTGAAACAAATGGCTTTGATCAGCATGAATTTCATTTTTATTTAAAAGGTTTATACTGGTCTGTATAATTAGTAAACACTGTTTTTTTCTGGTAAAACAGTGTAAAGAGTAGCTTCCTTTTTAGGTGATGTAAAAACAAAAGTATTTCAGTGTATTTGAGAAGGTTTCATCATGCCTGCAAAGATACATAAGATTTACTTAACAAGTTTTGTCAGAAGTAGCTGAAATATAAAGTCAGCGGTTGTTGATGACCCCTGTGAAAAGCCTTTGGCATAGTGAATGATTAGTGTATTCATTAAGGGACGATTAGGTGTTTGATTAGTGCTAATCAGATAAACAGCCACAGCAGTCTAGCTGTTAGGTGTCAAATCTTCATGCTTGTGTTAAATGTTGCTGATTGGATCATAAACGACCACTGATGCCTAGTGGTTAGGTGGAGGATCATGTTATTATCATTTAGTTAAAGGTGAGTGAGTGGGAGAATAGTAGAATAGAGGGGAAGAGAATGTGCCCTATCTGTACCAGTTGTTAGGTGGAGGATTTATCATCACCCTGTATTATGTTACATGAAAAATAATAACAAAAGTACTAAAATCTACTAAAACTGCACACATTTGTTAAGCAACAAAATCAACAATTTAGCCACATTCTGTTGTTTGTCACATGGTCATTACATCTCATTTGAGTTAAAAAAGCAATTAAAGCTCTGTGCAAGTCAGTTAAAAAGACAGAAATAACAATGACAACAGCAGTATTTTACATTTACACTCTTACTACTTCTTTGATTACCAACAAAAACTGTAAGAATAATGATGTGTTTAGACTGTAATGCAATTCTTGATAATAATGTCTTTATTTTTTAAATGTAACTACTTCATTATTCAGTGTAACTGTAACAGATTACAGATCTTGAATACGTAACACTGTTACATGTAATTTGTTAATACACAACCCTGGTTGTTTCTAATTTTTCACTTTTTTTCACATTATGGTGGCTTATGTTCTATTGGGAACTTTCAGTGCATCAGACTTTATTTGTATCTTTTTTAGATATGTGCTTTCTCACAGTCTTGCCTCTGAGGTCTATGCAGGTTTTACTACCTCAGTGCTCAGAATTTGGGTTTATGGTCTGACATGCATTATCAACTTTTAGACCTTATGTAGACAGAGAGGGGTGTATCAACAGGTAGTTTCCAGTCAAGGTATAGTAACATCTCGAGAGAAATTGGAATCCCCCAGAGCTAAATTTTGAGTTTTATAGTAAGTGGTCGGAATGCTTATTACTGAACACTTTTAATACTAAATAATGTAAGAAAGCGAAAGGGTCTAAAGACTTTCCAAAGGCATTTTTTACTGTATGTCTTCCCAGGTTGGGGAGACTCTCTCCCAGCATTACTGCTGTATTGGTAACACACATCAGTTCAGTTTATCCTGACTGGCAGCTCTCATTACCCCGTACCCTCTCTGATCCTCTTCAGTCCGTCTGCGGTCAGCAGGGTGAGTGCTGGTGGTGTGGATGCTGTGTTTGTTTGGCTGAGCTCATGTGATGTCATTCTTGGCTCCTGTGGTGCTGCAGATGGAGGATGGTGTGAACGGGTTCTCTCTGGATTTCCTTGTCGCTGTCAGAAGCAGCCTTTTCCCAGCAGTTTTATCGGCAGGGAGGACCCTCCTCAGGAAGTCTCCCCCTGGTGTAATCAGCGGGTGTAGGCCTGGATGTGCCATTTTTCTCACACACTGGGGGGATGTCAGCGACATACAGACGATGCTAACGAGTGCAGTGACATAATGTCGGGCCGCTGAGTGGACAGAGCAGACATAGCAGTTCCATATGACTGAGCATCAGTTTCCATTAGCAACTCAGGGCCAGCATGCTGGCTGTCCAGTGAAAAACATGCATCTCTAAAACAGCAACTTTACAAGAGAGAGAGAGATAAAACTTTAACTTTTAATGGAAGTCAAAGTTATAGAGTTTATTTTAGGCCATTTTGTAGGATTTCTATTGGTCTATTCATTAAGAAATTGTGACACAGTATAAACACTGACACAGTCTTGTATGATTGAGTGGTATTTTTTAAAGAAAGAAATTCTTGAAAAATACAAAAATTTCTAGAGGCATCAGATGTAATCTGATGTAATCAAATTTGAATCATGGGAAATGTAAGATTTTGTGTTCCATATTGAGTTGAAAGTAAAGTGTAACAGAAATAAGTCAGAGATTTCCCTTTTATAGGTTTATATGTAAGTGTTGGGTAGAAGCAACATGTAATCGCACAGAATATGATTGAACTCCATACCAAAATCTGTAAATTATCAGTAAAAATCATAGTAATTACATACATCTGCTTTCATATTCACAATTTTTTTGTTTTTTAACTGATTTTAGTTCAGTGTTTTGTTTCCACATTGCCCACACATTATGTGTGTGTAAGTCCCGCCTTCTTACCGCCATGATTGGTCTACCTGAACTTGCATCTATCTCAGCCATTTCACCCAGGCTAAAAATACCCACATAAATCAATTTGATTTGATGTGACCTACCTTATGTGGAGCTATGTATTATAGCTAAGTTTTGGGAGTTGATCCACGCCCTCACTCCTCCCACTTTCTTCCCTATTTAAACCGTCACTTCCTCTGTACCTGCTCATTGAACAACCTCGCACCCACCTCCTCCCCATCTTTCTCCTTCTTTAATTTTATTCTGTTCCTCATGTTTCTCTTCATGTGAGGGGGGTCTTCGGCTTCACGCTTTACAGGGAAGCTGCCCCAAACTCCACCCCAAATTCTCTGAGTTCGCTCTTTTCTTCTTCTCTGCCCAGTTAAGGGCGTGGGTCAATACTAGCAAATTGTTTGTATATACTTACTTTTAAATTAATAAATAAATATTGTATGTAAATACATATTATTTACCTGCATAGCTTTTATTTAAGACACATAAGTTAAAATGAAAGGAGATGATTTACGGTACTGTATTGGTACAGCTATACAGCTATAAAATCCTAACCACGGTGAATTCCCATGTGTCCGCAGTGTCCCCTTTTTTTTTTTTTTAATATGGTCCAGTGTGTGCATTATACACAATCTATATAATTTTGTTTTATTTAACTAAAATGTTTTCTTATTTGTCTTGCTTAAATATCTTGTTAAATATGTTTATGCATTTTACTTTACTTGAAACTTTAATTAATTCTGTAACTTATTAAAAGACAAGTTATCCTAAAATAACAAAAAGTGATCAGATAATTTTACTATAATTTTTTTATACAGTTGATTAGGTTAAATATTTCAACAAGAAATCAGCACAGTATCTCAGCAACCCCTTTCCTTGACCCTCATCCTAAAGCATATGATGCTGCATATGTGATTAATCCATATGCTTTTGTATGTATTCTCAAACATATAAGCCTCTAAAATTTTGCACTTATCTTAAGGGATATACTGTAGGTGTGGTTGGTACAGAAGTAATAAGGTCAGTGAGGTATTATGGGGCACAGCTGTATTTGTTTCTTTTTTAGAGCTCTCTCTGAAAAAGCTATGAAGGAATGTCTGTGTTCTCTACAGCTGCAACAGATTTTATGGAAGAACCATATTAAAGCACCTGAATGATAAGATATATAGTTCCTTCCTGCAGTGCTTATTTAACAGGAGCACCCTCAAAGGCCTGCACACGACCAGCCATAACATTTTAGACGTATTTTAAAATTGAGGATAATAGACGCCTGTTTCCTGCTCTCTGTGTCGGTGTAGGCTCACGGATGGGTAATAAATTTCTCTCTATCTATTTCTCTTCACAGGACCGCCGGGAAGGCGGGGCAGAAAAGGCAATCCTGGTGAGTATTCATTTCCTTTCTCCACTGTGAACCCTGTTAATCCATATATCAGTGCAGGGAAAAGACAAACAGATTTTTCACCTTGATGTTCATTGAGAAGGGCTCGGTATGAAAGCTGATATAGCACAGCTGTAAGTTAATGACTTTCTCATTAACACTCGTTTCTCCACATACATTCAGAGGAAGAATTATAAACATCTCTCTGTTTGAAAGAGGTCTAGAAAAAGACTTATACTACATACTAAAGGACACTTGAGTGATTTCAGCTGTGCTAAACTTCATCCACGTAGCGTCTCCTCTTTCTCTGCCTGTCAGCGATGTGAAGGATGCTTCATGTTCCTTAAGGTGTTCCCGTCTTTTTTTTCGTCATATGTTTTCAGTCATGTTTAGTTTAGATGTCTTTGATGCAGCATTGAACAGATGGAAATGTCCACGTCTGTAATGTGGTTTGGGAAAATCGTCCTTACTCTGCGGTTATGCTAACATTTTCTATTGTCTCTTCGGGGTCAATTTGAGGTCCTAGAAAATTCCCCGAGCATGCTGTTTGCTTTAGTGGCGTCCACTTAACCTTGAGAACCAGAAGTTGCTTCCATATTGTCTGAGCTTCGGTATCTCAACGGCCATGACAATCAAGGATTCTAAAACATGCACGAACATGCTGCGGCAAACTCTGGTAGCATGTTTCTCAGAGAGACAACTTGATGTATTCCATTGTATTTTAGTTTCATTCAACTGCAGTTAGTCATAAATCTCATTGTACATTTTGTTACAAAAGGTTTTCTTCAAAATATGTATAAGAATTTTGATTTTGAAAATAGTGGGACACCTTTTTATTGCTATACAGAACAATTTTAAGGTTATATATCTACAGCAAGTATTCCTTAACTCAAAATATAATTATGAAAAAAAAAAACAATTAAGCATCTAAATGGTTCTTTGTACAGAAGGCCATTTGCTGATACTCATTGAGGGTGGAGCTGGATGCCATGTTAACTTTTCCAGGAAAAACTATAAAGAACTATTGTCTTGACTAAGCAGCCATTGAAAAACCCTGTATTATAAGAGTGGGCACACTTAGGTCCCATCCACACCTATCCAGATATTTTTATAATTTATTTTTTTGTCTGGGTTTTGATCTCCAAATGAAAACTGAAAACTGAGCTTTTCAAAAACCCTCTCCAGTTTTGTTGTGAAAATGCTGACAACATAAAGCAAAGGGTTCTATAAAATACTGAAAAAGGAGTTCTGAAAACTGCTTTGTATTTTTTGTATTAGTCCTGCAAAGAGCTACAAAGAGTTTTTACCAGTTTGATTTACAGCTTTTTTTTGTAATTTTATCGAGATGGTGTTACTCCTGAAACATAGGCAATCATAACCTTAGAAGTCAGACCCAATAACTCTTTATTGGTGTACCATAGAGTGTGTTTATCCTGCCATGGAATCAAATCCTAGTCTGACAAATGAAAAACAAGGCTGTTACCACCTATACTGCACCAACCTCTTAAAAGATAGATCTCCAGGAACATTATTGGAATGATACTGTTGCCCATGCAAAATATGGGCACCTCTGGCCAAAATGCAAGAGAATTGCTTTTACTACAAACACTTTTTAAAAGTTTCCAATAGATTGGAAAATGATGATGATCTTCATTCAAAAGCAAATCCTGCAAAAGCATAAACTGTGCTGTAAAACAGGCCAATTCCAAACCCCAACACTGTTACATAAATATTTGCATACACCAGTGTTATTGCACAAGTCAGAGATGGCAGTGTGGTAACATGTAGCAGCCAGTTTCTGAGAATATGGTGTTTTTGTTGTTACTTTTGTAGTTTGTGTTCTGAAACATTCATTCCCTGGATGTGCATCAGTTACACCAGAGAGAAGCACATCACTGCCAGACTCTGCTAGACATCTGAACGTCAACCAGACCTTGTTACGTCAATCAGGCCTCATGACCTGAGTTTTGCCTGAGGCCTAGTATAGGGAAGGGGACTCTGGTGAGCAACTTTGCAAAAGAAAGAGACATGCGCAGGGATCCCAGATATTTTTTGCCCAGACCAAAGTCACATACAATGTAAACAATAGAGAATTGTAATTATTCGGAATTTAAGAAATCTAGAAAAAAAGTATCATCTCTTCATTGCTTTTCTGATACTGAACATATTTCATACACTGCTTAGGCCTTGTAGGTCCTCATTAAAGCTCTAATCCCATGTTATGTTTTTTTGGTTGTGAGGTAATCTTAAAAAATGACTGCATCAGACTGTGTAACTGATCCAGATTAAACTATGCTCCATCAGTGTGATTCAGGTTGCCAGACAGTAGCTCATCTTTTCATATCTGGATTTCAAATGCAATGAGTTTCATCTGCTGATTAATCTGTGGGTAAATGATGATTCTACTGAATCATCAGTTTATATAGCTGCTGAGGTCAACCTTATCAACCATTTCTCCCTATTTTTAATTTATTTTATTATTTTATTAACTTTTTACATGTAATATTAAAATTTGAACTTTGTTCATGAAAGCACTTAAAAAATACCTTTTTAATTTTCTTCAAAATGGGATAGATGGTTGATATATACAACTCTGAAAAAAAGAGACTACTGAGTTTCTTTAATTTTACCAAATTGAAAACCTCTGGAATATATTCAAGAGAAAGCCATCAAACCAAGCTGAACTGCTTGAATTTTTGCACCAGGAGTGGCGTAAATTTATCCAAAAGCAGTGTGTAAGACTGGTGGAGGAGAACATGCCAAGATGCATATAAAGTAGGGTTATATTAATATTAAAATCTGAACTCTTAAAACATTATGAATAGGAACATTTGGTTTATTTGAGGTCTGAAAGCTCTGCATTTTTTTGTAATTTCAGCCATTTCTAATTTCCTGCAAATAAATGCTCTAAATGACAATATTTTTTATTAGGAAATTGGGAGAAATGTTGTCTGTAGTTTATAGAATAAAACAACAGTGTTCATTTACTCAAACACTATAAATAGCAAAATCAGAGAAACCGATTCAGAAACTGAGGTGGCCTCTTATTTTTTTCCAGAGCTGTTTATCTAGTTATTTGTTAGAAGTACAGGTGAATATCAAGTGCAGAGCAAAATGGTAGTTTGTTTTTGGATTTATTTAATTATTTATATATTCAATTATATATGTTTACTTAGCTATAATTCTGATCATTTGATTATTCAATGATTTAACCTATTTATAAATATGTTTTAATAGTGTTTGTGTTCAAAGGGTGTGCTTGTGGAACTTGGTTTGTTTTTCCACAGAGGAGACTGGAAAATAGGTGGAAAACAAAACCCTAAAGAGGTGCACAAAAAAAGGCCGCAAAACAGAACAAAGGGAGTGCCACAAAATGGCATGTACAACTGAAACACAGCTTTTTAGCTTCAAATAACTCAAACCAAAACACAATCAAACTCAAAACGGACTGAGCACAGCTCAGTCCTCTACTTTTACTTTCTTTTTAGCTCTTTTATATCTTTTTTGTGCGGCTTTCTTTTCTTTTCTTTTCGCTTTCTTTCTTTCTTTTATTCATTTATTTACTTATTTACTTATTTATTTATCTTTTCTTTCACCCCCTGTTACCGGGCACCCCTCTTTAAAGGTGCGACCAGAATGAGTGGTTTGACTGGGCTTTATATAGAGTGATGCACAGGTATGGCTGGTAGCCTCTGATCACCGCTGGGGATTCTGGGACTTGGAGTTTCGGGACCCAACTCCACTTCTTTTTCCTCGCTGTTGCCCAGCTCCCCTGTTGGTGGCCAGTGGTACAACAATTTAGTAACAGTCCCTGCCATACATAGGAGGCTAGGACAGAGCCACGCCCTGGGCAACCAGGCGGGAACAAACTGGAGGTGATAGGAAAGATATTAATATAAGATAGAAAGTTAGAAATGTAAGTATTTCTCCCTTTTTAATACATAATATAATGTATTGAAGAACTAACAATTTAATTAATGTAAACCATGTCTTTCACCTTCTTGAGGTTTGGAGGCATCTGGGATTGATCATCACACAGTGAAAACACGTTTTGTGGTTAGACAAACCAGGGTTTTTAGTGACAAATCACCTTTTCTGGAAGAATTAATTCTATCTGATCTATGCTGCAACAAAAGTTTAGAACATTACATACTGTGACATTTGGACTTGCTGCTGATAACAGTCTGAATGATCCTTTTCATTTTTGGTTTGAAGCTCATGACATTTATTTCTTCCAAAAATGGGATCCCAAATGAGAAAAAAAATCGTACAAACATCCTGCTGATAGATGCTGGTTTCAATTCACCTCATCTGTTGTGAAACTCTAGTTGTGTAATACGTTTTAATATTTACTAAAGCTGTTTTTGGAGGCTGCTTTTATGAACAGGTTGATTGTTTTATTGAAATGAAAACATGCTTTTACTGATGTTTGTTTTTATTGTGCTCTGCTCACCTCTATTATTATTAGTATTAAACAGGATCAGCCACACCAAAAGCAACAGCTCATACCACCCTCTTCATGTAGAGAAATTAGCCATGAGAGACACGCTGTAGATCAGCCATCAGCAGTGAACACACAGACACTTACAAACACACACTCATGAAGAGACACCAGAAGAAGAACCCTATCTTTGTTCTCTGTTTGATGACTTTGGCTCATGGCGATGACGGGAACGCTGACCACTGACCAAAACACACACACACGTCTATCTCACTCTGTATAAGACACCACTAAAGCAGCCCAAGGATATGAGTGACCCCAACAAACACAGTGGGATCTCATTGCTCTCTCTCTTTCTCTCTCTCTCTGTTTCTTGCTGTCTCTCTCTCTGTCTCTTGCTGTCTCTCTCTCTCTGTTCCTTGCTGTCTCTCTCTCTGTTTCTTTCTGTCTCTCTCTCTCTGTTCCTTGTTGTCTCTCTCTCTCTCTGTTTCTTGCTGTCGTTCTTACTGTATTCTCTGCTTTCACTTTAACTTTTTTATTTCTTCTACTCTAATTCTCTCCTCCTTTCTCACTTTCTGTTGTCTTTTTTTCCTGTACTCTTTCTCTTTTTCCTTTTCTCATTTTCTCAATTTTTTTCTATGCTTTCTTCTCTCTGTTGTTTTCTCTCTCCTCTTACTTTTTCTCTTATTCCTTTATTTAATTTTTTTAAATTATGCATTTCTCTCTCTCTCTCTCTCTCTCTCTGTATCTTACTTCTTTTTGTTGGTCTTCATTATGTCTCTATTTCTGTTTTTGTTTCTCTATTTCTTTCTTCTTATTTCCTTACTTCCTTTCTCACACTGTCTCTCTCTTTTTTCTTTTTCTTTTTTCCTTGCACTTTCTCTCACTCTATTTCTTTCTTC
This sequence comes from Astyanax mexicanus, assembly GCF_023375975.1. Lineage (NCBI taxonomy): Eukaryota > Metazoa > Chordata > Actinopteri > Characiformes > Acestrorhamphidae > Astyanax > Astyanax mexicanus. The sequence goes on from NC_064424.1 coordinate 14,643,998, forward strand.
CTCCTTTTACCTTTCTTTTATTTTTTTCTATCTTTATTCTCTTTATTTATCTATATTATTCATCTTTCTCTATGTCTCTTTTTTACCTTGTTATTCTTGTTTCCTTTCATCCCCTCTATTTCTTTATATTCATCTCTTCTTTTCTTTGCTTTTTCTCTGTCTTTCTATCTGTTGCTATTTTCTTCTGCTTTGTGCTTTTTTCTTTACATGTTTTATTCTCTCTCTTCCCTCTTTCCATTGATCTCATATTTTGTCTCTGTTTAACGGTATTTCTAATATTCTCTTTATTTCCTTCTCTCTCTCTCTCTCTCTCTCTCTCTCTCATTCTCTCTCTTATGAATTGGTTTTCTGATGTGGCTGTGTGACAGCAAACCCCCAAAACAGCTCTTATCAGTTTGGCGGTCTTGAGGAGTTTCTCGTTTGTTTACACTCTGCTCTGATCCTGTCCAGGACAGCTCAGGACCCTCCCGCCTCAGCATGCACCCCCTGCTCCATTTACTGTCACATTCCCCCGCTATCACATCTCAGAGACCATCCCTGCATCACCAGTGACTGCCTAATATATTGCTTTCAGTATAATGGATCGGGGCAAATGAAAGTATGCAGCAGTCATGGGAAGAAATGGCTGAAACATATTTCTTCTGAAAGCCTGTGACACTTACAATATTGTAAATGTAGTAAAGAAATGCCAGGGGAGGTTAGCTTCCGCGTGGGTTGATGGATTATCCACTGAAAGGAGCTTTGTTTGGGAGAAACCAAAGTTACTCATTGCTAAATCAGAGCTGATCGTAACAGACTTTGTGGAGAATCACATAAAATGTGACTGGGTTTTACTGCACGAGGCTGATCTTCTGCCCACCAAGATTGTTTCCATACTGTCGGAATGCTTCACATTTTCTCAGTGGCTGTGTTCAATTCAGCAGATGCGTCCGTCGGATTTAAAGGTTTTTTTTCTGCTTTCTGTTTTTTGTCCTTTCACAGTCATTGGCATTAAACATGGATATCTGCATCCCTGTAGCAGGATGACATGTACTCATTGACAAAAACAAAGTAATAATGCACCAAGAAGGTGTTTTTGGAATTGAATGTAAACTTCTATGTGTGCAATTTTAAGTGATGTTATTTGCTCACACAATTTGACATTGTCCATTAGTGCTTTAGCTGTTTTAATCCTGTAAAAAAAATGACTTATGAATTATGACTTACACCTGAGCGTGAAGTGGCTCAAGAACAAAGGCATTTCTGAGAACAATGCCTGAGAGTATTTTCATCAACAGCTCACGCTGGACTGTTTGTTTGTTTGTGTTTGTTTTTTTTCAGGAACTCCAGTAAGTACCCGTGTTATCTGTGGGTGGCTAATGCGGAACAAATGTGAGCGAGTCTGGCCATGGGCAGCCGTGGCACGATCCTTCTCTGATTCCCACCACAGTGCCATGTGCTAGCTTTTACCGATATCATGTTGCCTGTGAAGGAGGTAAGATAAGAGGGAATGGCATCTGGAGGATGGATCCACAGAACAGATTTTCTATCAGGTCCTCGATATGTTTCACTTTCTCTGCCTGCAGTTCGCACAGCAGTGATCTGGCTCTAATGCCTCAGTTACACTGCCAGCAGCTCTTACAGCCAACAACACTGAAAGAAGCACATAACTAGATATATCTATATAGCTCACACCTTCTTACGATGAATAACACAGATTTTACTGCAGCTCAGGTGTCAAATGGCAGGTGTGTTTGGGTGTATGCATGTGTGTGTTCTACAATTACAGCTCAGATACCATCCATGCTCATGGGATTGCATCACAGACAGCTTTTATTCTTGGCATTGCATCATGTTTCTCATAAAGAGAAGCACAGACAGCATGTGTGCTTGTGTTTTCAAAAGATGCTCTCAAAACTTTTCTCATTAGTCACCCTCTTGTGGTCTTCAGTATATGCAGAGACTCTTTTCATTTGCAGGGCTGAACACATTTGAGCATGGCGTGTAACCGTTCTGGTGGCTTTTCCACACGAACACAGCTTGACAAGGAACACTTACAAACCAGTCCGGGCCCATTTTTCTCAGCACAGTTAGCTAACCATACTTGAGGCCACAGAACTGTTTAGCGGGTGGCCTGGGCTAGGCTGTCTCTGCAGTGGCAATGTTGGAAGACCAGCATCCCTTAACCAGCGTGCTAACACTGCCAGGCCAGTAGCTGGCATGCTAACAAAGCACTAGTGATGGCTGTTATTTGGTGTGCTAAAGCTAATGACCCGTAACCAGTGTGCTAATGCAGCTGTAGTGGTGTCTGATGAGGCCACACGCCAGCATAATAACACCACTTTAGCAATATAGCAATAAGTTTGGTCTCTGGCATGTTAACACCACCATAACCATGTTGGATGAGACCAGTATTTTAAAACTATAGTAGTAATATTGGACAATGCAGGCCTGACATTAAAACTTACAGTTCTCCATCCTGCATGTAGTTAGTATGCTCTGTAACACAAATTAGCATGCAGGATTGAGACTGAACCCATCCAACGACAGCCACTGACAAGACACCTTGCACATCCTGGTCCTGATTTTGCAACACAGCAAACGAAAAAGAACCTGTAATCAGTGTAACAGTTCAGCACCAGCACAGAAAGTAGTCATATGTCTCTTCAGTGGAAAAAGGGACCCTGATTTAGCCTAATTTAGGAACCAATGAAAGTGACAACAGAGGCTTAAAAAGTGTGTTGCCGTTCTCTTCAGTATTTACTGTATCATGTTGCTTTTATCCACTGAACCTCATTTCTATCAGCTGCACTTTCTCTCTGCCTTCACTGGTTTAAAAAAATCACTTTAGAGACAACAGTGCTGTGTGTACTTAATCCTAATCCAGATTTAATGTTGTTGTATTCTGGTTAATCCTAACAGGGCACTCCAGGGCGGGACGGCTACCCGGTAAATATCCCTCTAATTCTACTCTCTGACCAAATGCTTCCAGACAGCTCTGTCTGTGCCTTTGATACTTGTGGCGCTCTACAGCGAGAACTCCATCCCGCTTTAGATATCATAGAGCACCACCTGCTGGAGATCATATGCAATGTCTTGTTTATTCTTATTAGTGAAGTGGTGTTAAATAAACATTCTTTGCCAATAAATAAGTACATTTGGGTGTTGTCACACAAAAATCACCCAAATAGTCTCATGTTTTGCTTTAAAACCCTATTGGATTTACATTGTTTTAATATTTCATGATGAATGGACAAATAAAAATGCTTTAAAATTACTTTTAAATATTCTATTCTATATTATATGAATATAGTTAACATTTAGGTTATATTTGTTATTTATTTTATTGTTATTTATTGATCTTTTTTCTGTGTGGTGTCGTTCTGTGGATGTGTTTGTTATTTAATTGGTGGGACATTAAAGGTTTATTCTATGTATTCTATTATATTCTATTATAATTAAGAATTACAATATATTACATATATAATTTAGTTTGTAATACTTTGGAGATATGCATTTTAGTTTGACAATGACACAATAGAGAAGGCACCAGGGCACAGTCACAGTTTAAAAAAAATAAAAAATTGGACAATTGTCTGAGTAAGTGTTCACAGGTATAACCTCCTCCGAAAACACTTATATACACTATATATCCAAATGTTATTGAACACTCCTTATAACCATTGCATTTAGCTATTTTAAATTGCACCCATTATATACAATATGCATCCAGTTCATATTGTCACTGTTCCAAAGAAAAATGCATCACTATAATAGTGAATGTATAGTGGAATAAAAAACACATCTTAACATTGTATGGGATTCATTATAAAATATTTTATTCCAAGTATTTTGGAGCATTTCTATTGGTTCATTCATCAGGAACTGCTTTTGACGACAATGTATAGGACAATTTCTGCGTTCAAGTGATAAACATGTGACAATATGCAAAATGCAGCTTGTCAATAGATTAAGACTCTCTGAAGAGGATAAAAAACTAAGTAGAGGGGTTTAAAGCTCCACAGCTCAATGTACTGTCACACAGTAGAACTGTTTTCTCTGGAATGATGGCGCTCCATCCAGTACTGTTGGAATGAGACAGGTGGGTGCTGATAATCCCACAGCTTGTCCTACTAATACTGTTATCACTGAATGCATTCAAATCTATGCTCCACAATCTAGTAGAAAGCCTTCTGAAGAAACCGCATAGAAGCAGTTGTCCCAATACTTTTGTCCATATAGTGTATGTACACATTAAGGCAGGAACATGGTGACAGAGATGAAAAGGGTTTGGTGTGAAATTTATCATTGTAGAGAAATGTACTGGGTCGGACTGGTTCACAGTGGTGGTGATAGGAAGCAGATATCTGAAGTGTTTAATTAAGTCATTACAATGAACTGTTATGAATGTGGAGCCTAAAGCCTCGTTTTAAGAGCATCTTTCACATTAAACATTTTAAAGCTATTACATTGGAGAAGCATGAACAGGGTGTTGTAAGGCAAAATATTATTATTTTTTTGTTTACAAATGTACCTCTATTATTAAATATTGCCATTAATAAAACAAAGCTCAGGAGGCATGTGCAGGTCCAGTGAGGGTTTTCGATAGCAATTTGAATTGCTTTGGCTGGCTTTTTTGACCCCTGGTTGCCATCACCACCACTGTCAATAATTTCTTTACAATAAACCAACCAACAACTCTAAACAGCTCATTTCAAATTTCAAAGATGTGAATCTTGCGGTTAATGTCATAGTTTAACGATGAGTGGACATCATTAAAATTAAATGATTGGAAAAAATATTTTTATTGACTATTATTTTATTGAGTTTGACATTTTTGTTGTATTTAAGTTGTGTTAGTTTAATTTATTCTATAAGCAGAATAATAAGATTTATCAATGAATGACATTGTATCTGAGTGCAGGAAGTGTAAACCACTCTGAGGTTTCAAATATTGCCTGCACACATGTATCATCATATTCACTCATTAAAATCCATCTCGAATGCTCAAACCGCATCAGCATAGTGTAATTATAATCAGTAGGATAATTACTAACCACATGCTTCAGCATAACATCAGCTTCGCACTAATGCAACTAATCCACATAGACTGCCTGTTCTTTCCAATGCAGAATGTCTTTCTGCCGTCAGCAGAGGAGTCAGTTGTAAGCAGTCTTTTAGGGATAGTAGGCCGAGGCTCCAGATGCGGCTGGCTGCATGCTTTGGCAGCCCCCGCACCGCTGTAGTATCAACATAGAAACACGCGACTGTGTGAAGTCCCTCCAAGCATAACAACGGAGCCAGAGTGCACCGCGCTCGGCGCTGAGCCACATGTGAACTTCTAGCTCGCTCTCTCTCAGAAAACCATCACAACACACACCGTCCATCTCTCCTGCTCAGTCTGAATCTGCACATCTGCATCCCCTCGCTCCTTCTCTCTCTTTTCTCCATCTCTTACTCCCCCTGTGCTTTCTTGCCTGCCCTCATGGGTTTGGCAACACACAGCAGTGGCTCACATGTTGGAGCTGTGTGATGCAGCTGGGGAGAAGTGAGCTTTCAGGAGACGTTTATTTCTTTTTTTTAAAAACATATTTCACACATTTATGTCTCAGATTAGACATAGTTTTTCCCCTGCCTGCTTTTAAGACACATTGGTATTTCCATATGTGTGAAGACTCAGACTGATTGAATAAAACTCTACTAAACTCAGTTCAAAATCCACACAACTCAATTCAAAACAGTCTGTTCTGTTTTATTTCAAAAGCTATTTTTCTTATATTATAAAGCAGCTTTACACAAATCTGGGTCTGAAGTTTTAATGAGCAAACCCAGAGAAGATGTAATATATTGGACATTGAGAGGAACCAAAACTCAAACAAACCACAGACAGGAGCAAAGTAATGAAAAACAAAAAAAACTCTTCTAAAGAAGGAAACTGTAAAAGCATGATAAACAAAGTCTTAATAGAAAAACCCTATAAGAGCATTATAAAGGACTGTTTAGAAAGACCTAAAACAAAGAAAACAGAAAGAGATATTTCTCTAAGAACACAAGGAACCAAGACTCAAAAACATATTCCTCTATAAACAGGAGGAAGATAAACTCAAAAGCATATTCCTCTAAGAACAGAACAAAGCAAGACTCAAAAACATATTCCTCTAAGAACAGGAGAAAGCTAAACTCAAAAGCATATTTCTCTAAGAACGCAAGGAACCAAGTCTCAAAAACTTATTTCTCTAAGATCAGGAGAAAGCTAAACTCAAAAGCATATTTCTCTAAGAACACAAGGAACCAAGATTCAAAGGCATATTCCACTAAGAACATGAGAAGCCAAGATTCAAAGGCATATTCCTCTAAGAATAGGAGGAACCAAGACTCAAAAGCATTTTTCTCTAAGAACACAAGGAACCGAGAGTCAAAATAAATTTTCTCTAAGAACATGAGGAACCAAGACTCAAAAGCATAATCCTCTAAGGACACAAGGAACCAAGACTTAAAAACATATTCCTCTAAGATCAGGAGAAAGCTAAACTCAAAAGCATATTTATCTAAGAGCACAAGGAACCAAGACTCAAAGGCATATTCCACTAAGAACATGAGAAGCCAAGACTCAAAGGCATATTCTTCTAAGAATAGGAGGAACCGAGAGTCAAAATAAATTTTCTCTAAGAACATGAGGAACCAAGACTCGAAAGCATAATCATCCAAGAACACAAAGAACCAAGACTCGAAAGCATATTCCTCTAAGAACACAAGGAAACAGTACTTGAATACAGTTTTCTGTAAGAACATGAGGAACCAAGACGCAAAAGCATATTCCTCTAACACAAGGAACCAAGGCTCATAAGCAATTTTCTCTAAGGACACATAAACAATTCTCAAATACTTTAAGGGACATCGATTTAAATGAAGAAACTCTGATAATCAAAACCCAAGATTCAAAAAGGAAACCTGAAGAATATGAAGAACTAACACACAAAAAGCTCTCTATGATCAGGAAGAACAAAGCAAAAATAAAAAGAAACAACTTTTTATAAACATGATGTAATACAGTTGATAGGAACTAGGATGCAGAAGGAGAAGAACTCCTTCTAGATTCCAGTGCAAAAACTCTTTAAAAACTAATTAGAAAGGATAAATTCTCTAAAAGCATGAGGAGGACTATACTCTCTAAGAGCATGGGAAAGAACCACTGAGATGCAAACAAAAAAATCTGTGGCACAAACTTATGTAACCTATGTCAATTATGATTAAACCTGGATAAGAGACATAAATCAATTACTCCTGTTATAGGTAGATCATTTATGGTTAATAAAGCATGCCTTAGGCTTTTCAATCTGCATATGTGATTTACAATTCCACATATGAGATTTTGTTAGCTTAAGTGGCCATAATAAAAGTGATGCAGGTTATTGCACTTTGAGTGGAGGAGATGTTGGAAACTGCCAATAATTAATTTATTTAATGAAACCAGATTTTATTCATGTTTTTTTAAATATTTTTTATATTTAGCAATATTTGTTTTATTTATAAGGCCATTGCTGAAATGTATGTTCAGACTACAAGGAATACAAATCCTATTCCTTTCATAAGCTTTTAATATTTTTTCAGTTGCTTTAAATGTCAGACAGGACCATTTGCTGACCATTTAAAGTCAGTGAATAGTGTTTCAGCACCCCGGTAGAGTGGACAGCGACCTCTCTGGCCTGCGTTATGAGCATGAGTCTGAAATGATGGATTGAGCTTTCATTAAGTGAGATGATCTAATGTGTGTTGTGGGTTAGTCTGGAACCGTATCGTACTGATGCTATCTGTATCAGTTTGCAGTTTCTGTCTGAAGATGACTTACTTCCCAGATTTGGCTCCATAGTTCTCCTTTTGCTCAGTTCCTCCGCAGGTCTCGTTCATTTCTCTCTCCATCTCAATCATTCAGTTTTCCAACCACTCTAAGAGCACCACTGCCCTCAGTCTGTCATTTTTAATTACGTGTGGCGTGTATAGCCAAATCTTCTTCAAAGAACTCTCACAGCTCATTTTTTCCGAAGCATCTTCTTTCCAGAACTGTCACATCAGATTTTTAAATGACATTTTCCAAAGTTTGGTCTGCGTTTCACAGCCATCATTCTTATTTCTTATAGCTGTGAGATGACCTCAAAACATGCGTGCATCTGATCCTCCAAACGTGTCATCCTCTGATGGATCTCTCTATCTCTTTTTCCCTCTCTTACAGGGTCCTCTGGGTATGGATGGTAAGCCTGTAAGTACTCCCATCTGTCACACAGCTTTAACCTACACCACCATATAACAGCAGGGAACGCTGCAGGCTAGACATGCGAGAGTCTTGGTGTGTTTCCTATCAGTCTCTCACATCATTGATTTAACCTACTCTTGCTCCACCCACTGTTGTAAGGTTGAGCTTTACTGATCATTAATAAAATCACAATAAACCGGATGAATCCTGTTTTAAACTGTAATTTTAGTCACAATTTTTTCCTCTTATTAACCATGACCTTTATTACGTTTAGACTTGGTAAAAACCAATTGTCTTTGTATTGTCATAGCAATGCAAAGTTGAGCTGAAAAACCACCTGTGGGTTTGTGGAGTTTAAGAGGTTGCAGCACTAAATTGCAAAGTGAACATTTCATGTTAGAGGTCATCTAAACTAATCAGGTTAAAATAACAGCAGTAAAGTGCCCACATGCTTATGTTAACCTGATCTAACTGGGCATAATAGCTTACTGTAAGCAGTATAACTATTTGTTTGTAGCCAGGTGAGAATGTAGTAGCTATTTATTTTGTTTATATTATATGAATATGCTTATCCAGTTTTTCCAGTTTAAAACAGTCTATCTAAATTACATTTTTTTCTTTTTGCATATGTTATCATGCTGGATTTGGGTTCTAGGTTATAGTCCCAGCACATCAATCATAGTAGTCACTTAAAACCCTCAAATAAGAATGAAAAAAATAACAAATAAGAATGAAAATAAAAACAAAACCAAAAAAAACAATAAAAATGTAACATCATAAATGAAATGTGATTTTCTGCATTGTGACAAAACCTTTGTGCAAAAACTGTATACAGTTTCCCCAACATTGAAGTAAAGTGAAGAAAAAAAAAACATTAAAGAACAATGTGAAATTATAATAAAAATATAATATTTTTCTTAATTTAGATGTCTACATTTAAAAGATAATAGATAATTAGGCAATATGTCATATAGTGTCAGAAACCTTTTCCTTTAAAGAAAATGTGTGATGGGTTATTTCTTTTACAATATTTGTGTGACTTTGAGCTTCTTTTACAGTGTCAGAATTTAAAGGCAGAGTACTTTTTTGGTTAATTTAACTTAGTTTATTCAAAAGTTCTCCTAACTCTTTTTTTTTAAGTTCTGTGTCTCAGTTAGCTTCAGTCATGTGATAAAGCATGGGGAAAGTTCTAACATGCTGATAATAAACAGTTAATAAATAAAGAGAAAGAGACCCAAGCTAAAATGTTTACTTAAAATATTTTAACTACACTAAAAAAACTTTTGACTGAAGTAAATCTTAAAAAATGCTCTGTCATTTATAGCATTTACAATTTACTTACCCTTGTGAATGTTATCTTCACATAACTAATGCAATTTAAAAAAAAGTGTGTCAGATTTAGTAAAGCTGAAGTAGGGTAAAATTCTGTAAATGTGATTTTTGCATGATTGTTCAGTGGTAAAGGCACACACAAATGACTATATTTGCTGTGTTTGCAGGGTCCTCCTGGTCTCAAGGGCAGCCCGGTATGTTCTCATATCTTCATCTTTCTCATTGTGGTTTTGTATAAATCCAAAATCTCATTTTAATGTAGTCATATTAAAATTCTCATTTCCTCTGTTCCTAATGAGGCAGTTATATATTCATTGCCAGCGGTAGTAAACTCTACCCTATTACCTCAGCACTGTGGGCCTGATATTTAGGAAACAGCGAGCTTCTGCTCCCTTTTACTTTCATTAGAGCGCTCCATCACCGTCCACATGCCTGTGTTTACATAGAGCCAGTGTGCCTGTCATGCCTCTGGAGAAATGAAGAATGGCTGGTTAAAAGGAGCCTCTTTAAAAAGCCATTAGAAGTAAGTCATAGCATAAACTTCTGAGTGGATAAATCTCCTTGAACTGTCTACATGCTCCACAAGCCTAACGTGAAAGCACTCGTGATTCTGAACGATAAGGAGACTCTGCTTCTAATGAGGCCCGAAATCGATGGCTGCTGTACAGCTAGACATGAGAAGGTTGGAGTCAGTGTGTTTATTATAGTAATGATTTAATGCTGCAGTCATTTTAGACAGGGTGGGCACTGAAACGCTCAGATTAGAAGCGAATTTGAATGTATTTATGATTGATTTTATTGCATTAGATGGTATCAGATTTTCAGTCCAGCACATGTGAACACACGTGGTATTAAGACATGCCGGAACGCGAAACATGTGCTGCAAGTCTACCTAGCACAAATACACTCCATCTGTGTGTAAGAGACACGGAAAAGATGAGCTCCACTTTGTGACGTACCTGGTCCTGCATTACCAGCTACATCACTTAACACTACATTAGGATAAGTGTTTAGTCAAGGTCACACTCAAACACAGATGCATATAGAGTTAAATTATGTGTAGCGTCTATGGTACAAGTGAAACTCTTGGACACACCTGATTGAATGCATGATCTGAATAATCGTAAAAACAGTTCAAAGTACCTGGAGGAAGCGTGGCTTCCGCAAAATACCGGTAACTGAAGTTTTCATGATCCACCGTAAAGTAATTCCACATTGTCGACTCTAAACTCCCTGCTTTGGTAACTTTGTTTGTTAATGTTTCTCACTGCTGCAGGCCATATGAATAATGCCTGTTTATGCTGCCTGTAAAACAACAGCACAGAAGTAACTAAAACAAAGGATTGAATTTGGACTTAAAATGAAATAACCAATACCATGTCCTCTTAAATAGAGTAGTAACAAAATAAAAATGTGGCTTAATGACAATCAAATAGATCAGACAGGAAATTCTACAAAATACAAATGCAGCCTGAAAAAAGTTGGGTCAGTATGAACAATGCTATTAAAATGAGGTTTTAAAAATTAACTTTAACTTTTTTTTTTATTTCCTTGCACACCTTATGAACCCATGCAACACTTTCTAAATAAAACATTAGGATGGTAAAGCTTTTACCACTTTAGAATGTTGCCATTCCTTCTCAGATCACTTAAAAGATGTTTTGGCACAAAGTATCCCAAGTGATAAAGTGTTTCAGGTGTTGTTTTGTTCTGTTCTTTATGCAAACATATTTAAGGTGTGCATTCCTTGTTGCACTTTCTATTTCAATTCTCTGTTGGGGACAGGTCAGCATTGCAGACAGGCAGGGAGACCTATACAGTACCTGTGCCATTTACTTCCACACCAATGTCTTTGTAATGTTTTGCAGCATGTGGTTTTGCATTGTCTTGTTAAAAAATATGTAAGGACACCCCTTGCAGCATATGTTGCGCTTAGCCATCCTGGCATTTGGATTTTTGCTGATAACAGACTTAATACTGAATAGAATACTACCGAATTATAAGGCTTTAGGAACAGGAGTGGACTTTTCACCACTAACTCTTGGATGGTATGGTGATAATGATATCTGTTATTTCACATCTGTATCTTCTCTTGCCAGGGGATGCCGGGGCCAAAAGGAGATAAGGTACGTGCACCACAGTTCAGAACGCATTCCAGCACGATATTTTCACAATTTACTACACCACTGAGGGATATCATCATTTTAGCTTAATGTGAGCCAGCCTTGAGATGCCCCAGTGCTTTCCGAGCACAACTTCAGGGCTTGAGCAGAGCGGATTACGCGTCGCTGTGTGCTGTTTATGTCAGATATGGTTGCACGTAAGTAACGGCTAATTGTTTTTCTCTCCACAGGGCGACCAGGGAGACATGGGGCCCAGGGTGAGTGTGCCAGAAACATCAAAAAACTAAAGCCATGCCCTGCAGCGCCAGTGAGCTCATACACCGCCAGGATCTGTGTAAATCTATGTATCAGTTTCATTCACCTTCATGCTGAGGAGCGGTGCTGGTGTGAATCGCATTTCCATGCTGACCTGAAGTCAGGTCATAGTTGCTCTTTGACTTGATTGCAGTTTGCAGACTTTGGATAGGAATGATCAACATTGATGTGAGAATCTTTGCAGATAGGACTTTGATAAGACCGGTCAATAATTGGATAAGCCTTATGTAGGAACAGTTAAGTTTGTTGGGTTAGACGATTGGTTTGTGGTTGGTAAGTGGATAGGATATGAGAGTACAGCCAAAATTGGAACAGGCAAGTTTGCGGATTGGACTTTTATAGGAACAGTTAAGATTGTAGATAGGACAAGGATAGGGACAGTCGCATTTAACTTTGATTGCAACAAGCATTCACTGTGGCATTGTTTCCATTAGCTTCTGCAATGTCACAAGATTTATTTCAATCCAGTGTTGCATTTATTTTTCACCAAGATCTCGCAGCATTGATGATGATAGAGTCTGACGGCTGCACAAAGTCTTCTCCAGCACATCCCAAAGATTCTCAATGAGGTTAAGATCTGGACTCTGTGGTGAACTCTCTCAATCCATGTGTGAAAATGATGACCTCATGCTCCCTGAATCACTCTTTCACAATTCCAGACCCATGAATCCTGGCATTGTCATCTTGGAATATGGCCGTGCTGTCAGGGAAGAAAAAATCCATTGATGGAATAACCTGGTCTATATTCAGTGTATTCAGGTAGTCAGCTGACCTCATTCTATCAGCACATACTGTTGCGGAACCTAAACCTGCAGACCAACTGCAGCATCAACCCACATCATTTACTTAGTTAAATCCAGATGATGACTTTATTTGGTCAGGCAGTCTACTTGTCCTCCTGATGGCTAGTGACTTCTCCTATTATCTCTCTATCATTCATTACATATATAATATTCTTTGGTTAATCAGGTATTAAAACTGTGTATACGCATCGTCTTTGTTCATCTCTGTCAGAACCACCACATTTGTGCAATTTAACCAAACTTCTTGTTTTCCACCTGCTATACCAGCACAGTTCAATTAGAAACAGGTGTTTAGAGTTTGGTTATGAACAGGTGGACAGGCCTTATGTGTGGTCTGCATTGTTTTTGCTTCAAAATAATCTGTTGACCAATAAAGCAAACAGGACCAATATAAAGAAAGGGTATAAAAAAGAACAATGGCTGCTCTGTGGGATGAATATAATGGTGTATTAGTGCTTTCTTTTCATCAGACAGTAAACTCTTTGCTTTGGCAGGAGGCTGTAATCCATAGGACGTATTAATGCTCCTTGGGGAGTCTAACTCTTTGACCTAGAAGCAGATACAAGCAGAATGTTTCTTTCCAGATGGCAGGGCTTACTTTGTACTGCAGGTGGGATGAGATGACCATTGACCTCAGCCTTATTCACATGGGTCATGAGAAGTTTCCTACTATATCTCGTTTACAATGTAGTTTTGATATAGCTAAGCTAAACACTGTGCAATGTAAAAATGTATATTAACTGTGAGAAGTACAAGTACATCAATGACCTGTTCAAATATGAACATGTACTGTCTTTATATGTAATAATACTACACTTTTCATTATATACTGGTTCATTTACATACTATACACTGCAAAAAAGTAAGTAAATCTCTGTATACAGTACATGCTACTGTAGTACTCAGTATATAATAAGGGGCCAGTTTCCCAGACAGAGATTAAGCATAGTAATTTACTATATATTTTTTTTAAATGTTGTGTAGTTCACTACTAGGCTCAATCCATAACTGGGAAACTGCTCTGAATATATAGTATCAGGAGAGCCTCTTAAAAATGTATTTTTAACCATAAATGGTTCTAACAGCAAAGATCTAAACACACGCCCCCAAAAATACCCAAAAGTATCAGCTTAATTTCCATAATGATTGTTATACTTAAATATACCCGAAATCATCTATACAACCTCACCAAACATCTCTTAAACATTAGAAAATATCCCTTTCTTTATAACTAAACACAAATCCCAAACAACCACAAGAATCCTGCAATTATTACATTGTCACAGTACTTTACAATTACAAAATATAACAGTATTGCTCTGTTTTTGACAGATTTTCATTTTCATGATTTTTAACTAGAACTTTCTTTTTTCACAGTTAGTTTTATTAAATTGCCAAGTAATGTTCTCAAAAAACTATGTATTCTTGTCATTTAAATGTTATTTTCCAAGGAAAGTTTTAATAGGGAAAATACTGTAAAAGTTACATAGGAAAGCCCATGCTGGATCAAGCAGAAAGGCAAGATGCTGTGTGCTCACTTTTCATGCCTTTTTTTTAGATTTTTGTTGGTTGCAAGTTTATCATGGGTATTGCAGTGCCAACTATTAGAGCACCAAAAGCCACTGGTATTTTGGGAAAGAAATCAAACTTCTCCTGGGAAAGCGTTACCTTTCTTTATGAATCCCTTTCCTTCCCGACTGCAACTCTAAATAGAAACCTCATGGGCTAATGTGCTCCAATGAAAGGTAATCATATCCAGAAGCGCGTGGAGCCAATATACCCAGGATGTCTATGAGAGTCCTCTCGTTGTTTGTTGGTTGGAAAAGTAGGTCAGTGCGAATTACATCCGCACAGAAGAGGCATAAAAAAACACTGCCTCTCAGAACAAAATCAACTCATTCGTTCCGCATGTGTGTTCCAACAACATCCCTCCTTTCTGTCCTCTCACATCATCACTAAATCTGCTCTTCTGCCTCTTCTGTGTTTGTTTCCTCCCGTCCCGTCATCATATCACTCCTGGATCCCCCCTCTGACCTCCCAGGGCCTTCCAGCATACGCTGCCTCCGCAGGCCTGCTCAGTAATCAGATTCTCACAGTCAAGGTTTGTCCCTCTCCGACCACCAACCCTCCTCACCCACGGCCTGCACCACCACAGTCGCCTCGAGTCTGTCTCAGCAACGGTGTTTCTGAATGCCTAGACTCTGGTGCTTTTCTTTTATTCTTCCTTTCTATTTTACATGATGTAAGTTTTATTTAAGATGGATTAACTTTACCTATGGAGATGCTATAATTTAGGGATCACCTATGAGATTTGAGGTTTTAATTGACTAGGAATAAAAATCTAATGAAAAAAAATGAATAAAAACAAATTAAATTTGAATTTAAAACAATAAACTAAACTCATTCTTAAGCATAGTTTGAGCTAACTCAAATTAGTTTAGTCAAAGTTCAAGGACTTCTAATCCTCATCGAGGAGGGTTACAGAATTCA
The DNA here is from genome assembly GCF_023375975.1 of Astyanax mexicanus. NCBI lineage: Eukaryota > Metazoa > Chordata > Actinopteri > Characiformes > Acestrorhamphidae > Astyanax > Astyanax mexicanus. The sequence continues at coordinate 14,659,291 of NC_064424.1, forward strand.
CACTTTCAATCTTTTGACAAGGCAGTTGGACAGCAGTTAGACAGTTGCACCACTGTTGAGCTAAGAGACCATGCAAATGTTTGGGTCTAGAGCGGAACTGCCTGTTCATCAACTGTCAGGAGGTCGCAAGTTTAAACCAGCAAGGTCTCTCCATTATAAAAAGCCTCCTAGTCTGGAGACATCATGTGATATGGGATTTCTAACCTGCAGATAGAAATAAACAGGTACAAAATTAAATTAAAACACAGACAGAATCATACAAAATATTTCATCAGTCTCAGTTGCAGCTCATTTACTAATGTTTCTGAGTTGCGTTGTAAAAAGTGTGCAGTAGGAGTACCTTAAACTAAACTGAACTTGAGTTAGTTTAAAAAATGCTCTTTAATCAGTTACTTTATCAATTTGTCCTGCCTTTGAATTATTAATAGTGTATGTTTAAATTTGCATAACTTAAGTATGTCAATTGCTTGCAAGTCAATTAAATGTGATCAACACAAAAAAATTGAATTAATATTAATTTGATTGATATTGAGTTACAGCAGCAGCCGGAGTCAGAGAGAGCACAATTTGCCATGCTCTCTCTGGGTGGCTCTCTCTGAGACTGACTTTTTGCAGTCAGTCGACCCTCCAGCAAATCTCTGTTGGTGAGACAAATCTAACTCCAATGGAACTTAAGTCACTTTAGCTTAAATGTTCTTCTCCAAATGTCCTTCTAGACTAGCTATTGCTTCTGTTCTGCTCTTCTTCTTCTTCTTCTTCTTCTTTGCATTCTTTGCTTCATTTTCTTGTCTTCTTGTCTCTTCACTGATGCTGTCAGATGATTTTTCCACACTATGAACATAGCTTCCTCTCAGCCACAGCTGACCACCACAATTTTCACAGACGTCTCTTCAAGGTACACCAAAAGCCTCAAACATCACATACATCAACTTTTATCCCACCTCTCTCGTCTCTCTCTCTCTCTCTCTCTCTCTCTCTCTCTCCCTTTTTTTCCTCTTTCTCTCTCTTTCTTTTTGTTCATTTCTCTTCCCTGCTTCTTCTGCCATGGCTTTCTCTTTCTCTGTTTTCTCACATCTCGCATGTGTCCTTGGCCTTGATACCCTACAATTAGCTCCTGTAGCACTCTGGGCTGTTAACATGCATGCCAGCTTTGAAATAAGAGAAATAAGAGTGTGAGCAGTGTGCAAGAGAGAGAGAGCGAAAGAGAGAGACAGCCAACAATATATCCCGTAGCATGGATAAATGCTTTGTTTATAGACATTAAGAGAGGGAAACATTCCACCCAAACCACAGCTAATAACTGAACCAAAATAGACTTTTTTCGGCTTGGCAGCTACATAGGCTAAAATTGAGCTATTTTTATATAAACCCACAGCCTTGAACTAACTCTCTCTCTCTTTCGGTGTGACTGTTCAGTTTGCCAGCAGCCTCCGCTCTCTCCATGGGGCTTTTAGAGCTGCCATCCCCACATGCCTTTTAAACCAGCCAATTTTGGGGGGACTGGCCACTAATGCCAAAACCTCTCAGCCTCATTATGCATGGATTATCACTGAGATAAAATGAATACATCACGAAAACTAGTATGAAACATGAATCACTTGCGGTAAAGCTAAGAATGTCTGTTTCACTAACATTAATGTGCAAAAATAAAACAAAAGGAGATCTCTGAGCAATTTTAAGCCTGTTTAGATGAGTGTTATTTTTTACATTCCATTCAGAAACAATTTAAATTTTGCATCCCTCTCTTTTTTTCCTATTTTTCAATCTATCTGCCTTTTCCTTTTTGAAAAAAACTCTGTAACCCTTTATTTCTTACCTGTCTATTTTCATCTCTCACTTGTCTTTGTTTCTTTCCCTCTCTTCTTATCACTCTTGGTATCCTTATCTTTGTTTCTTTCTACTCTTCCTCAATGCTTTTCTATATTTTTCTATATTTTCTTCTTCTCTATATTTTTCTCTCACCTCTCTTTATTACTTTCTTTTTCTTCCTCAATCCCTATGTTTTTCTTTCCCGTTTCCTCTCACTTGTTTCTTCCTCATTCTAACTCTATTTCTTTCTTTTATGGTTTCTCTTTCTTACTCTTTCTCTCTCTTTCTCTCTGTCTTTCTCTCTCTCTTTCTGTAATTAGGGTGATCAAGGTCAGGCGGGGCCTCCAGGTCCCCCAGGGCCTCCCGGAGCACCTGGCCCCAGAGGGCCTCCTGGAAACACAGGCAGAGATGGACCCCATGGCCACCCAGGAGAACCGGTAGGAGAGCCAAAATGCACACACACACACACATAGACATGCACTGTCAGTGATGAGCTCAGTCGAGTTGTGTGACTCAGACACACGTGGAGGACTCCCCTCTTGCTTCAGCAGGTGCAGATCTTCTCACAGTGACACTGTATACAGCAGTTAGTCTTCTGCTCAGAGCTGGGTTCATATGGGTTCATCATCATCACTGCTGCAGCAATTTGATGGTGTGGTTTAGAGTTTAGGCCATTTGACTTTGAACAATGAACCAAGCTTCCTAACAATGGGGACAGGAATTTTATACACATTATAGCATCACCAGGGTGAAGTAACAAGGACAGGTCATATTTCCATTGAGCAAAACTATACATATATATATATATATATAAGAGAGATCAGCAGTGGTTCACTTATTAAATGGCCACTCACTTTTGGAGACCCTTGTTCACCCTCCAACTCCATATCAAGGAGGTGAATAACACTTCACCACAACTAAATCCCATTTATTTAAACAAACACCTATAACACCCCCAAATAATCCTACCAAAAAAGAAAGAACATTCACAGATCATGCCTGGAAGCTTCTTAGTGCCGTTACATTCAGTATTGTCATGCAAAATATATTATAATCTCTTTATGTTTTAAAAATTGTAACCTTTACTGCCAACATACTTCTCTGCATCCATTACATTGACACTGTCTCCATAATTTCCAGTGGTGCTGCTCTATTCTGTCAGTCTCTGTAAGCTTTCTGTGTCTATATTTGTACTGAAGGTCGAGCATAAATAAGTCTTTACTTTTCAGTGGTAGTCAGTTTGGGGTATTGCTATTGGTCCATTAAAAAAATATTGTATATGAATGTATACAGTTTTACCTTTAGCCCATGATAGCTAATGCATTTGTGGTGTTCTATGCAGTATTATATATATATATATATATATATATATATATATATATATATATATATATATATATATATATATATATATAATAAAGTCATAACAATAAACTTGTATTTCCTGTTTAGGACTTAAATGTACAGTGTTTCCTATAGGTGTATTATACCTGTATTTTTAACAAGTAGCTCTACAGTGGGCTGAGGTGGTCAGCCGTCAGTTAGGCGTCAAAAATATAAAGCATTTGAAGCTACCTAACCAGTTACACATGTACTAAAGATGACACAATTATGTACAATTATGCTTGTTTGTTCAGTGCTGTTTAGGTCTGGGCCAAAGGGCAATGTAATAGGATCTCAGTGTCGACTAACAAGTGACCTACTGACCATGCATCAAAGGTGATAACAGCCATGCTGGCACAGAGCATTAGAAGGAACCAATTTAACTGTGTGTAAATAACAACTTGCTAAGTAATGCACATTAAACATTGCTATTCATATATACCATATGTAAACAGTGATTCATTAGACTAAGATACAATGTTAAAAATAAAGATGCTTTAAGAGTTGCACAAAGATTTTAATGCCACAAAATAATTACTTTTAGTTCTTTTAAGAACCGTGTTTGTAAAAGAGATGTGGGGGTGGAAAGAACCTTTTAAGGAATTAAAGAAGCTTTACTCGATTTAAAGGATCCCATGATAATTTAAGGGTTCCTCGCACACACACATGGTTCAATATGGTTTTTCTATGGCATCACTCCCAGAGCCCGTTGTAGCACTCTTACTTTTAGGAGTGTAGTATAAATTATCCTCTACTCTATGTTGGAGGGTTTACCAAAGGCATTTATAGCTTAATTTCATAGCACCTAGTTCTTTCATTTCAGGCAATGATCCCAAACCCTGGTGATGGAGACCCACAGTACAAGACATTTTAGTGCTTTACCTGCTTAAAGCATACAAGCCTTTCATTATCTTAAGTCCTTATTAACTCCTAACTCAACTTTGCTGAAAAATCCAGCTCTTATAGGTATTCTGTTTCTGATGGTCTATGCTGATTTTTGATGGTCAAGGTGATTGACCAACATGATGTATATTACATTAGATTATGGTCCTCCTTGACCATGAAAAATCCATACTGAGTTTTGAGTAGCTTTCTGTTTTTTTTTATTAGACCACATAATGGAGAATGCAGCTGTATTTTCGTTAAATCTTCTTATAAACTGGAGCAATGTTTAAAATAACAGTGCATAACAGTTTGTGTGTCTGATTTGAATCTAAATGATTCTATTTCTTCTGATATGTCCCGCTCACCCCTCCTGGGAACTCTCCTAAAAATTCAGTACACTTTTGGTTTTCAAGGAATGATGGTGTGGCTGGATTAGTTGGGTGCTCAGCGTCCCTAAAATGTTGATCCTATGATCGCCCCTGCTGATCAATCACCTTAACCAGATTGACCACTTTGACGTGGTCCCTGTTAAATTATCAGTTTTTTTCTGCCAATTGTAATAAAATCTAACCATAAAATATAAAAAAAAAGAATTAGCAAGTTTTTTCATTGTTAAAAAATAACTGTTAAAATTGTGAAAATTGCTGGTATTATGTGGATATATTACAATCAAATATAGGTTATAACTGCAAGAAAATAAATGTCAAAAAAGCAAGAAAATTACCACTTTTAAACAGACATTTTTGGCGCCTCTGCTGCCACAAACGTTACGTTACGTTTACGTTTTGTAACAGATATTTTTTATTAGTACTGTTAGACTAACTAGTCAGTTAGTTGTACTTACATTTACCTTTAGTTATATATTTTAACAGTCATTTTATGTCATTTAATGTCTTAAGAAATGTACAAGTGAAACACAACATTGTGTAGGACAGTGGGCCTCCAGATCCAGAGCTGAGGACCACTGGTGTATAGCAGGCAAATGCTGAGCTCTGCCAATTGCTCAATGGTAGCATTACACCAGCAGGATCTCACAGATACATGTGTTTGAAGTCATAAAATCCTCTTAATTTGAATCTTGCTGAAAAAAGAAAGAAAAACATGCCAGAAAAAGGACGTAAGCTGCAAGGTCAGCAAACCAGTGAGACATATACAGAATGGTAAATAAATTTGAGAACATAGTATATAAAGATTATTCAAAGGAAAAGAAAGTATATTCAAAGGTTCTTGCTGCCAAACAGTGCTGATTGAACTGCTTGTGCAGACCTTCTTCAAAAAAGAAATCAGAGAAACAAACTTCATCATATACCCCCCGCCCGCCCACTCCCCCTCTCTCTCCATATTGTGAGCAGATGTTTTAGGGTCAGAGGCTCAGAGGCCATTTCCTGTTGTTGTCTTGCAAATTGTGTTTATCTTTGGCTGAGTGAAACCACCTCATTAACAGCTAAAGGCCTCCTGACGCCAGGCTCTGTCCTGCTCAGCCATTGTGCAGTGGGTGACGCTCTGGTCTCCTAAATCCAGAGGCCTGAACAGTTAATGGTGTCTGTGTTGTGTCGTCTGGATGCAGATCTGTCAGCAGGCCATTTATTACTACTAAAGTTGCATCTGTTACAAGAGCATGTTTGTTGTCTCCTCAGGTGGCTAACACCACATCACACCTCAGGTGTTGACTCACCTCAGAAGAAACCATGCAAAGTGTTGTTTGAATTGGAACAGTCTGCATCAATCTGTGTTTTTGCTCATTCTGTGTTTATTTTTCATGGAAACAAGCTCCATCTTGATGTCTTGAAATAATCTCTGAGTCATTTAGAGACAGAAAAAATGCTTTAGTATTTTTCCCAAAAGGATTTTTGTTTTTTTTAGTATTATTTTTTTTGAGTTGCTCTCAGGAGTTGTGCAAGAGAGTTTGTACACATGGGTGCATACCATGTTTTATTTTAGCCTTCAATAGAAGCATGCATGCTTTCTCTTCTGTAGATTTGCTGAAGAGGAGAGACATCTACTGGACAATCAGTAGAGCTACATCCCTGTTTATGCACAATAATCAAATGTCATAAATTTAAACTCTGGTTATATAGGCTCTACAGGTCAGTGGAATATCATTGCTCATGTCCCAGTTCACTATATATCTATAGTTTGCCCTATATGGCCCGGGCCTAAACAGCACTAAACAAACATAATTTGCCTATATTTCTTATATCTTTTACAAACTTTTACAAATTTTAGCCCATGAAGTCAACTACAAAAGCTTTAAACACTTTATGCCTTAATTCATGATAGAAGAAGGAGTAATTTAGTATGATGTAAAAGCATATTGCTAGCTGTGCCAGTTTTTACCGAACAATCAACAGGTTCAGCTTAAATGTGAGTTTTCTCTTGGAAATTAATTATGACAACAACAATAATATTCAAATATATACTGTGACTGAATTTTGCACAGTACCATATCCCACTGTGGGGCTACAACTCACAGAATGTTCTTTATATTGTATATATTATTGTATTATATTTTATTCCAGAATGACTTGGAATAAAATAAAAAAACTTTTTTACACTGACTTGTGTTGAAAGATCAAGGATCATTTGTTTATATGAACATATGTCTGAAGGTGATATAACTGTTTTTTTTTTTAGTTTTTAGTTTTTAATGTATCAGAACAAAAAGAGTGGTTATTTAGGCAACCACATGTGAACAGCATAGGATCTCAGAGTGGAGAAACATATTGTTACTGTTGGCCCTTGTATCTCAAAAATAGCAACTTTACAGGAAACTTACAACTTGGAAGTTAGTGTAAAACGATTGTATTCATTTAGTCATCTTGAGTGATCATGTCTACTGGTCCATTTAATACAAACTAAAGAACAAGTGGCAGATTCACATACATATGAAAATGAAGATACAAGCTCTGATGTTTGAACCTTGTTTTAATTCCACTGCTGATTAATGTTAAAATAAACTATATATGCTTTGGTTTCATATATTCCTCTGGATCAACTCATGTGGAGGTTTTAGTTTGATGATGATCTGTACATAATCTTTAAAAGTTTTATAACTACTTGTGTAAGTCATCTTTGTGCCACCAAACCAGCTTAGATCCATCAAGCCATGGACTCCACAAGATCTCTAAAGGTGTTCCGTGGTTAGGGCTGATCCTTTAAGTTCTGACAGGAATCTATGATCTCTATAGTGTTAGCAATTATAGTATTTAATTTTTTTAAAATTTATTTAAAGTATTTATTTAATATTCAGAATTTAAAGATTCACTGCTTGTCCTTCCTTGTAGCACTTTTTATAAGGTTGTTTTGTTCTGTAATCCAGAGGTCTAAATAAGGTTATCAGGATCAGTGATGCTTAAATTTGTGATTTCATAAAGATAAAATTATTTAATTTAGTTGTGATTGGGTTATGCATGAACAACCATGAATACCCAAAGAACATTATTAGGAGTTGAGCAATATGATTTTACTTACAGTTTAGAATAATAAACATGGACAATGTTCACCACCCTCTGCACAGCACCATCACCAGGCAGAGGAGCTCATTCAGCGGCAGACTGCTGTCCCAGTCCTGCTCCACAGACAGACTCCGAAAGTCTTTTGTTCCTCAGGCCATAAGACTGTTCAACTCCTCTCAGCACAGCAAACTAAAGACTCTGTGAAACTTTTTCATTCCGGCCACTCTGGCCACACCATGGACACACCCCCAGCTATGGACACACTCTCAGACTTGCTGATGCCTAGAACACTTTTTATAGTTCTACCATATTTTGCACTAGTAGTTCATTCACTAGTTAATTCATCTACTGTTTACGTATCTTTTGCACTGTTTACGTATCTTTTGCACTGCTTAATTTAATTTAAATTATTATATAACTGTGTATTTGCACTTTCTGTTTGGCTGACATCAGTTATCCTCACATTATGCACATCAACTGGTGTTCACTGTCTACTCCATTCTCCATCTCCATTACACACACACACACGAAGACTGTACATTTACACTGTATATTCTATTTCTTATTTGATTGTATTTATATGTATCTTTATATTTTATATTTTATCTTTTTTAACTTTGTGTATTGTGTAACCTGCTGCTGGATGCCAAGAATTTCCCCCCGGGGATCAATAAAGTATCTATCTATCTATCTATCTATCTATCTATCTACAATGCAAATCAGTGGGCAAAACATATTAGGTTGGGTTAACAGATTAATTTATTGGTGGTTTATCATATAACAAGAGTTATATGATACAGTTGGATGATGGAAAATGATGAGGTAATACCTCAAATGAATATGAAAGAAAGCAAGGAAGAGAGTCTGGGTGCTCCAAAGACCCCCTTGCAATCTGCCCCCTGGTATTCTCTTTTAAGTTGTACTCAGAGATCCTGACCTTTTATCTTGACATGACCGTTATCAGCCAATCAAGAGTGACCATATGTTAACATCCCTGACACTAAGCCCAGAAGGATTAGAGAGCCCCCATCCCCAGCTGAGCCCAGTAGAAGGAGCATCCTGCAAATTATATGAATTTATAGATAGTTCTGAAGTACTAACCCCTTTATACCCTCAAGGAACTCCCAGAAGGCCTCATATTTTTGAGATGTATTGATCCTGTAGTTCTGGTGGTTAAATGTGTCTGTAGTAAGTTAGACTGAAATCCAATTGCTGTGTGGGGAAAGACTATTTAAAAATATATACTTGATGGTTGTGCTGGAAGGAGTTTTGGACACTCTTGGAGAGACAGATGTGTTTACACTGCTGTAACATGTCAATCATATGTATCCCTGACCCTTTAATTGATATAAAATAATCAATGTTATTCTTTTTACCTCTCAGTGGTTTTAATGATATGACTGATCAGTAAGTAAAATAACAGTGTATTCATTTTTAACAGGGTCCCCCTGGAAAAGACGGGATGGAGGTTTGTATTTCACATTTAGCTTCCACTGCTGCTAAGGTCACCGACACCACTTTCTTTCAAATACAAGAAAATTACTTTAATTCATTAGCATGTGTTTAACTTACCTTTCTTTTCTTCTTAAAAGGGTCCAAGAGGGCCACCTGGTATAAAGGCAAGTCGTTCATTATCGTTTCCTTGTTTAAACAGATCAGTGAACCTCAACGGTTTAGCTCAATTTTGTCATTGAGTGGTCATTACTGTGTGGTCTGGTCTCTTGCTAATTGCACCACTTCTCATGCAGGGGGAGACTGGAGAGCGCGGAGTGACCGGACTTCAGGGCCCTCCAGGGCTAAAAGTAGGCTTTTAAATATTATGTTATTCTGTTACTTTCAATGGAACAGTTATACTACTATTGATAATAGGATGAGCAATATGATGGATGTGTTTTCAATATCATTGTATATTACACAGAAAATGCCAAACCTGCACAATACAATACAAATAATTATTTAATAATTTTTATTCATGTAATTGTACTTATTCTTATTATACTTATTATTGTACTTATCTGATAACATAACACTGTAGCTTATTGCTTTTTTTTATTTATTTTTAAGTAACTGCCAATCACATGTGACACATTGTTGAGCTCATGCATTATAATGACCTACACTATATGGAAAAAAGTTTTGGAACACCTGTTTATTTATTGTCTGTACTGAAATCATAGATGCTAATTGGTTGATGTTTATCTGCTCTGTTCTTTTGGCAATACAATCTGTGTGTGTGTGTGTGAGAAATAAAAAGTAGCTAAATGCATATATTTAAAGGGGTGTCCACCAACATTTTGACATATAGTATATTGTAAATTGCTGTGCTGTGTAGTATTTGTGGTTTTGTATCTATGTGTTGGCTTCTCAGGCAGACTGACTGATTTTTGTCTGCTTAATTGTGATTCTACAGGGTGATCAGGGTCTCCCAGGTCCAGAAGGAATTAGAGGTGTGGACGGAATCCCTGGCATGAAGGTACAGTTTTTGTAAAGTGTCATTAAGTGCATTTATATGCATTTATATTCCAATTGTATACAGAGTGCTGAAGTTATTAGATTGTTAAAGTAGTCATATAAGAGTAAGCTGTAGAAATCTGATAAAGAAATCTGATAAGGAGAACTAGATATTAGCCCTGTAAGGGTATCTCGTAGTGCATATATAATCTTAACTCAATTTAGCACAGCGTGCTAAAAGTTCTTAATGCTGCTTGATGTGTTAAAAAAAACAATGGTGTGAAATTGGGTTTTGCATGACATTTAACTATAATTTTGTTGGCTTACTTGTGTTATTTCTGAGTTGTCTGATTAGCCAAGTTATTGTAAACATGCTGATCGGGTTACTGACAAGATACAGTATTCTGCACTTGTTGGTTTATAAAGCGCATCTAAACACATTAAAACTACTTCAGTTGAATTGGATAAAATAAGAATAGCTACATTGTATTAGGTACATTTTATTAAGTAAAGCTAGAGCTCAACTGTGCACCTGTTCTTGCAGGGGGAGAAGGGAGAACATGGAGTTCCAGGACTACCGGTACATATGCTGTCTTCTAATTTTATAAACATAATGAACCTTTCTATGAATATATTATAGTATTGTTACACTATAGTAAGTTAAGTATAGTAAGTTATTAAAATATAGTAAGCCCATATACGTCATATACAATTTTTTTTCATTTGTCCTCCTTTTCTTGGGGCTTTGCTGGAGAGTAGGGTTCTGGGATCTCAGGTGAAACTGTTCCTCCTATAGAACTGGTGGTAAGTCTAAGTAAAGATTTGTGAAATATTACAGTGTATCATATTTATTTGTAGTACTGTTTTATGCCTTGTTTGAATGGTGTTGTTTTCTCTCACAGTGTCCTCCTGGTCCACCAGGGCCTCGTGGAGATGCAGGAGAAAAGGTGAGAGATTGGACAGACAGTGTGGGTTTAGATTATTTGTATTTTTAAGCCACATATCTAAATAAAGACAGGCAACTCAATGCATAAATTCACATTTAATTACATTTACATTAAAGTGTAAAGAGCTGCTAAATTTTTCAATTTTGTAAGACAGTAAACATTTCAGTATTTAAATTTATGAGCTGTATAAGCTTTAATGTTGTTGTGATTATACTATATTATAACTGTATTACATATGTTACTCAGAAACACGCCTGCCCACTTGTTGAGCAACAGAATGAAAGATTTAGACATCATGTCCAGCAGTCAGATAATTATACCAAATCAAAGATCAAATTTATATATAAGGCAGTGATATTCTTTTCACAAATTCTTTTTCCATTAGTGAAAACATTTTGCATCACTGCTAAGCATTCCTAGACTAAATGGAATTTGAGTTTGTGATTTATTTATTTTTTGCTCACAGGGTGAAACAGGTTCTCCTGGGATACCTGGATCTGAAGGCATACAGGTTGAGTTTAAATAAAATATAAACATTTACATATATGTATTTACATTATATTATATATATTAATGTTTTTTCTTTGGAACAGGGGCCCAAGGGTGATAAGGGCGATGCAGGAGAGCCTGGTATATCAGGAGCTAAAGGAGAGAGAGGAGAGATGGGTGTGTCCGGGCCAATGGTGAGTAAGGCACTAAAGCTGTAGCTACTCCACCACTGTAGAAGAATGATCAATGTCTGCTGATTCTATTATCATCACTTATGAATTTTCTTCTTATCTCAGGGTGCTGATGGTCAGAAAGGGGAGAAGGGAGACTCCAGGCTTGAGGAGAGTCTGGTGAGTTGAACTGTTTCATAATAAAATCTTATCTTATTTAGTATTTTGTTATTATGTAATTGCCACATGTGGCATTCATCTTACATAATAGCTAATAATAAAAATATATTTTTCTTCATAATTACCTAATTCTATAATTATGTCATAATACATAATTTGTGTTACATAATAGTTCATATTAGAATATGTTTTTATAGTTACAATGTTCTAAATGTCAATTTTAATGTAATGTTTTATTTGTATGAAATGTGTCATGACACAAATAATAATGTATATATTACATAATATAGTAATTATCTCTATATATCAGATATAATCCATATTAGGCTTATTATTATATTCCATATTATGTTGTTTTTCATTAGATAACTTTGAACAAATATTGTATCATAATTACAGGATATTTTATGTCATAATTTGGGCATAATATATCATTTTTATTACCAAATGACATTAAAATATATTTCATCATTGCTACGTCTTGTCGTAAATATGACATGTCGGTTAATTACAATTGTTTATAAGAAAAAAAAAATTCTTATTATATCTTATTTTTTGTATTTTTTAAATATTTTTTATTACAAGATGTTAAATTATGTAGTTGTGGCATAATCTTTCCCTTTATATGACATATATTGCATGATATGTTGCATAATTGCAGGATTTTCTATGTCATAATAATGCTAAATAATGTTTACATGATAGCTCCTAAAAATGTTCTTTTATGACTATGAGGTCGGTTTTACGACATAGTATATCATAAAACTGAGACAATTACTGGATGTTCTATGTTATAACTAGGACATATGTGACATACGTCGTTTTTACAACAAGATAGCTCATAAAAATTGTATTTTCACATAATTTCAGAAGGTTTTATGTCATACTTACATTATATTACCTCCTATATACAGATGACAGTAAATTACAATCTGAATAATAGGTTATTAATACTAGGTTTTACTGTATTCCCCTAATGAATCTGTTTTTGTTTTATGAGCTCATACTTGAGAATCCGCTTTCTCTTCCTTTCCACTAATTTAGGGTCAGATAATCTCACTACCAGGCCCACCAGGCCCTCCGGGACCACCTGGGCCGCAAGGAATTATGGTAAGTAAAAACATTAGAATCTATTTTATTTAAGCATGAATAGATTTATGCCCTGAGCATGGAAAATTAATAACACCACATTTTTTCACTTACTTTTGATTAAGGGACATCATGGAATGCCAGGCCAGAAGGTAGGACTGCGGTGGAATTTTAAAACCAGCAATATCACTCAATATAAATAGCATTTCAGTCTTTATATAAGACTAACTTTGTGTGTGTACTTGTGTGTGTATTTTGACTCAGGGGGAGGCAGGTGAGGCAGTGAAAGGAGAGAAGGGAGACATTGGAGAGAAGGGTCCCCAAGGACCACGGGTAAGCCTTTTAATTCAGCCTAGTTCTGGACTAAATTTTGCTTGCAATGGAGATTATACATTCCGAATGGAGTGTTTCAGGAATGAGCCGAATCTCTGCCTGTGAACTTGAACATGTATGTAGCCTATACTGCTGGACTTATCAGTACTGGCACATCAGCATCCACACAGGCATCAGTGCAGTAGGAGAAAATCAGATATTAGACACAACACATGCCGTGTAAATCAAATACTTATACAGACTGTGTCCTGTGAGGGTTTAGTTGTATTTTTTATTTGCTGAATCTTTACAGAAGGTGTCTGTAAATTAGACTGGACTGATGATCTTGTTGATCTGTTTAGGGCCTTCAGGGATTTCCTGGTTCTAACGGTTTGGTTGGACTTCCAGGTGCAAAAGGTGAAAAGGTTAGTGTCAGTATCTTCCAAGAGAAATCACTGACCTGAATGATAAAATTCAACCTAATAAATAAAAATATAAAATATTACATTTGTTTGTGTTAACAGGGAAAACAAGGAGAGCCTGGATTAGATGTGAGTATGAAGAGCATTATGCAGATGAGTGTTTCTTGAAAGTTAAGCACAGGTCTAGCGCCTCTGCTGGTATGATGTGTAGCTCCGCCCATCTTCATATGTTTCAGTGACACATAAACCATTTTCCATCTCACTTTTCATCTGTTATCTGTGTGTATATTTCCAGTGTCAACTTCCAGTTAGTCAGTGGTTCCTGTGCTAATATTGGCACATGTATTATGTTTTTAGGTTTTTAAACCATTATTCTGTTGTATCAAGAGAAGGCAGAGTTACCCTTTGAAATGGGGTAACTGACAGGCTGGAAATGACAAATCTACAGGCCCTTTCTATATATTTCATGGTGTCACCACCAGTGTGTGTGGACTCTCTTACTTTTACTGTTACATCACACTTACTGGACTTACCGAACAAACTAGGTATCCAGTGGAATAATTTTGTTCTGGTTCTTTGGATTGTGCTATAAACAGAACAAGAAATGGACGCGTCTATCAAATTAGAAGGTGAATCTGGCTCTGGCTCTAGTCTCTACTGTGCAGACTCTGTTTTTTGACAATATAGCATAAACATTTGGCTTCTTTTTTATAGAACAGAGGGGAACATAACCACACCATCCATGTTTTTACCATTATTGGCTCTTAATGTTACTTTGTCTCCTCTACTAGGGCTTTCCTGGACTACAAGGAGAGAAGGGAAACAAAGGTGACAGAGGAGAAAAGGTTGGTAAGATAATCTGGCTACTGTGGCTGCACAATACAAGAAAAGCCTGACATTGTAATAGTTTGGTGTTCTGTGATTTATAGAGATCTTTAAAATACATGAATTTGAATACCAGATTCAACAAACCCCATGAGATCAATAATGTTTTGTGTAACCAAAAATTGTAACACAAAGTGAAATAAATGATATTGGCAAGATATAATCTGTCTCTGGTAGGTACATCATGAAAAATCAGAAGAATGAAGAATGCCTTTTGTGTCAAACAAGTGATAGCATAGCATGTTTGATTTTTTTTACATTTTTTTACATTTTTTTTTGACGTGCACATTCTGTGATTATATATAAATATATATAAATAAATCCTTGTCCAATTTTTTATCATATCTTTCAGGGTGAACGAGGCTCTCTGGGAAAAAAGGGTCTAAAAGGACAGAAAGGAGAGCAGGGGCCTCCAGGGCTGGACCAGCCTTGTCCTGTGGTGCGTTATCCACCTTTTCTTCTTAATGCTCTCTAAAGAATTGAGGATGGACTGTAAAACATTTGCTTGACAGTGTATTACTCAAAGCTTATCAACCATATTTTCCCTAGCCTCACTACCAGTAAGCCATGGCCATACATGATCTTCTGCTGGTTGTAGACAGTCAGTGGTGTAACAGGTATAATATGACTCGGTTTCACTGACAGGAGTCCAGAGGGTGTAGAGAACATGGTGGGGAGGTGGAGTCTGCTCCAGATGCCCCCTGTCCTTTGGTACAGTAGCTTGTTCGTGATATGGGTGTGCTGTGCTTGTGTTTGGTTCTACCATTGCTAATCACTGGTAATCATGGTGCAGTGGGTCCTTCTACACACAGCCATAGGGTAAACCTTATACTGCAAGGTATTAAGATTCAACACTATGCTGCACCATGCTGCTTGCCATCAGCAGCCGGAGTCCGAGAGAGTACAAATGGCCTTGGTCTCTTTGGGTGGGTATATTGCGCTTTCTCCCCACATCACTCCCATTGTGATGCTGGCTGGCACAGGCATCTGTTAGCTGATGTATCGAAGTTGGGATCCAGTACTTTCTTTAGAGCGCATTGGCCTGTCTAGTGATGCTACATTTGCATCCTAGTAAATGGTGAATTAATTGGCTCAGCTAAACTGGGAAGAGAACTGGGTAAAAATTAAACAAAACTTAAAACAAGTTTTACCCTAATGTAAAAATTAAGGTCAATCATAAACCTTGCACTATGAGGCAAACCACCCCACAGTTCAAAACATTTGTCCCTTTATCGATGTGAGTGTACTAAATGTAAACTCAAAAGCAGTCTGTGGTGTCATTGGTGGGTGCATGATGTCTTTGGATGTGATTGGACACATTGGTGTGGTTAAAATCAAACAACGTCCCATTTCATTTGCTGTTTTCACCCTACATTACATCAAGTTACTGGTGGCATGAGTGGTGTGTCGGGTACCCCTCCTACATAACCTTTTAAATAATTAAAGGAGCTTTAAGACTATCATAAAAGAATCACTTTTGGTTACATACATGAATGTATTTAAACAATCTTAGGATGGTAAATATTTGGTAAATAACCTTTACATCGACATATACATTTCTATTACAATCCCTCTTTATGAAACCAAAAGTAGTTCTATGGCATAATTAAAAACTTTATGTTTAAGAATGTAGATATAGGGGCGCCGAGTGGTCCAGCGGTCTAAGGCGCCGCCACTATGAGCAGGAGGTCGCAGGTTCAAACCCCAGCTCATGCAGCTTTGCCATCAAGCTGCCGGCGTCAGAGGGAGCAAAATTGGCCCGGCCTCCTCTGGGTGGGTAGATGGTGCTCTCTCCCCACTGTCCCCCTACGGTGATGTCCACAGCACAGGGCGTCTGTGAGCTGATGTACCGGAGCCGAGCCGCTGCGCTTTCCTCCAAGCGCGCTGGCTGCTCGGCAGCTCGAAAAGAAGCGGTGGCTGACTTCACATGTATCAATGGAAACATGTGTTAGTCTTCATCCTCCTGGTGTGTTGGGGCATCACTAGTGATAGGGGGAGTCCTAATGAGTGGGTTGGGTAATTGGCTGTATAAATTGGGGAGAAAATGGGAAAAATTAGAAATATAAAAATATATATAAAATGTAGATATAACCTTAAAAGCTAAATTTTTTCACCTCTTTCCAATTTCTGTTGATAGGACCGGGACGGACTACCAATGCCAGGATGCTGGCATAAGGTTTGTACACTTTAATTTAAAATATTTGAAGTTCTCTAAGTTGTCAGATTTATTAGGTATGTCTACTTTGTACCCACAATCATTTGGACATTTTTTTTAGATTACACCTAGCTAATAGCTGCGGCTGTTGGTACAAAATTACTGACTGTAGCCCATCTGTTGCTGCACATTTTGTCAGTTACACTTAATGCTTGAAGTGGGCCGGTACCAAAATCTTTAGAGGAACGTCTGTTTACTCGGCACTCTGCAATTTTCGATCTAAACAATACAAACTATTTAGTTTTTTTTTTTAATCAGATTTTATTTTCAAAACATGTTTTTGAAACAATAATTTGGCTTTCAATATTGAGTGTTTTCGTTTATCTCCATTCATAGAGATCAGAGTCTGGTCTAGGTCAGCTGGAAGTAACTTTACAAATATGGCTGCTGATTGAACAGACTTGCCTAAAATGACTTTGGCATTTCCCACTAGTCTGTAAAAAGACGCCATGTTGAGAATTAAGAGAACTTCCATTCATATTTCAACGAGTGACCAATTACCTGATTATATGCGAGTATGTATTGCATGTACCACTTCAAGCACTTCACATAATTCAAATGGTCCTAATAAACTGGCAACACTGGGCCTTGCTTTTGTGTTGTGATTGTTATAATTTGATACAGTTTAAAATTTTAAAATCTCATTTCATTTTCTTGCAGTGATGACCAGCTGGAAGCGTGGAATCTGTACATATTGATATATATATTTGCAACTAACATTTGCTTTTCATTTCCTCCTGATTTTGTAAGTTTTAATTTAATGTACTGAGTTTTGATACAGATAGTGATACTTAAGTTCCCTTGCAAAACATTCTGTCCATGTATTGCTGCTTACTAAAGAAGGGCTCGAATCTGCATGGATGGAAGCAGGAGCACTTGCACAAGAGTTGAACTGAAATAAGGTGATGAGGGCACATGGACTCAGTGCTTGTGGGACGCACAGAGAATGCCACTTCTTAACCTGGCGAAGAGAATAATCACATATAATCAGCATAAACCTGGCCTACCTAACAGGCTTTACATGGTGGCTGTAGATTCATTTTCCTGCGCTGATCTTCTTGTAGCAACCTGGGATTACCAGAAAGAGCCAACTCATACACCCTACCGCAGGACTGAGTGACGGGAACAAGAGGAGCTTTCTTATCCAGAGCCTTAAAGGATAAAGGCTTTGGAGATTTACAGAGAGGATGCATGGACTTGAGAGAACCCCTGTGATGAAGCCAGAATGTGAAAACGTTACAGTGATTTTCTGGATGTTTCTGGTTTCATACATTCATACACTCTCAGCTCTCAGGAAAAAAGGACTCACGTCAAAAGAAAACAACAATCACACATGATCTGTTTTGTTTCTGAACTGAATAGTAATGGGCATGATTATTCAAATGTTGTATGTGGATATACAGACTTGATTTAGTGTTTGTTTTAGTATAATTTGGGTTGATGATTGGGTTTTTATTTTCCCCCAGAAAATGATTTTTTTAAGATGTATCATATGCTATATCATTCAAAGGTGGTGTTACACTTAGGAATGCAGTGATTGACAGCCTTTGCTGTAAGAAACTGTCTGCAGTACCTTTCTGTTCTTTACATCAAGTAGCTGGGTTGTAGACAAGCTAGCTGTAAGGCAACTAGTTAGTTCATTATAATATAGTTATACTATGATAATTCTGTTGGCTGTTTTTTGCAGTGTTTCAGTAAGTCTGATGTTAGCATAAAATACTTAATGTGGTCAATGTGATCCAATGAGTTGTTAGGCAGCCAGCATATATTAGTGTAGATAGACATGCTAGAATGATAAACTTGGTAGTATTTGTACTTGGCTTCAATCAGCAGTCTCATCACATTTATTTTCTGTATCCAGTCCAAATGCAATTTAAAACATTATAAATAAATCCTAGATGCAAGTGTCTCATGGTAAACAAAAAAGTCACATCTAAGCAGTACTACAAATGTTAAATTGCACACTTAAAATAAAGGTGTGTCAAAGGGCTCTTTAAACAATTCTAAAGAACAGACATATAAAAATCTGGACCTTCATTCCAGTTTTCAGGAATGATCCTTGGTGGGATTCACACCAATCAATTATATCACATAGTCTCTTAGTATCCAAGTATTACAAAAATCATTGGGAACTTAATTTGTAACCTTTTGTAATAGAGATATCCAGGCTGAGCAGTTAAATAAAAAAATAAAAAACGTTGGAAAATAAACACATACATGTATTGTCTCCCTACAAACATGACAACGACGTAGTTTGTATTCATGTTCAGCCTAAAAAAGGAGGCAACATGAAGAAAAACTCAAACACAGAGCCAACCAAGCACCTCAAGCAGCTTGTACCAAAATAAAAATCCTGTCAGTCATTTATTAAAATAGCAATTTATTCATTGTTATCAAGGTAATTGTTGTATTAATTGTGATATTGAGTTGATGTCACATTGCAGAGCACTAACTAAGTGTGAAGAAAGTTTAAATTGATTAGCAAGTGATCAGATTTTTAAGGTTCTTTAAACCTTTACAAACGTTTGTTGTAAATGTCTTATAAATGTATTTTCTAAATGATTGTTTAGGGAACCAGAAGTGAAGTATGAGGACACCATGCCTAATGTCAAGCATTGATTAAAAGGGTATAAAGCCACCCCAGCATTGGATTGTGGTACAGTTTGTTTGTTTGGTTTGACCACTTAGGAATGAGCTAGAATGTCATTTGTAATGCTATCACATTTCCAACATACAAATCTATTAAAAATCAATGTTTCAAAATGCAGAGGTAAGCCTTCCCAGAATAGTAGTAGAGGCTGGTAAAGTAGTAAAAAGGTATTAGGGATGATTTCCAAATAGTTTAAAATAGTCAAATGCCCATTTCTAGTATGAAAGCCAGGAATGACACTATGGTAAATATTCAGTTTTGCATTAAAATGTAATATACAGTAAACCACTTTCTAAGGTTTCAAACCATGTTTCTACAGATTTTGTATAAACCCAGTCTCAGTACTCTCTATTGATCTGTGTAAATATGATGTATAGTTATCTTCCACAATTGTTTTAGAGCTATAGAAGTTGAATGAGATTGTTCTACTGATAAACAGTGTGATGTGCTTGTTTTATTTGAATCATTAAATCCTTAATCTATGTGTACATTTCTGTTTATCATGTAGGTAGATGAATCGTTGAGCAAGGACTGCATTGTGTTAATAGGCCTGTGTCATTTTAATGTTGTAGAACAAAAGCATGCTGTTTCATCAACTGTTATTAGCCGTGTTTTTGTATCATTTCTAATGATTTGTATGATCCTTTACAACAACCACAACAAAAAACGTACAGGAATCCTGTACTCTTGCATCCATGAAAATCTCCTGAGTTTTTTTTCTTGCGTCCTATAAGGTCGAGGTGTTCATTTCATTGTTTTATTTGTTATTTATATTACAGTACACAGTATATAGAGTGTATAGAGTATATATATACAATCTTTAAATATTGTGGTAGCTGGTTTTAGATGTTCTTCTTCAAGATTGGAGAAAAACTGGTCTTCCAGGTTAGACATACCCCATGTTGGTTAGCAAGCTGGTTAACCAGTTATGCTGGTCAAATAACTTTAGCAATGCTGGCCATACTGGTCACACAGAATGATCTTGCTAGTACAGTCTCGCCTATAGCACAGTTAAACCTTTAAGGGCGCTGCAGAGGCAGAAATGAGAGCAATAAAAGCGTATTTTTAAATGTTAGGAAATGTTCATAAAAATTTAAGCAGGACTGATATGTTTCACTATTTAAAAAGGAATACAATTCAGCTATTATTGAAGAACAACTGCCAGATTCAAATTATGTAAAAATGAAAGACAACTAAAATTGAGTTACTTTCTTAATAACGTTACCAGATTTCATTTTCACAATTTAGCAACTAGAATCTCTCTTTCACTCACTTACACCTAAATATTAGGTTTAAATACATTTAAAACCTAAATAATAGCCAAATTCTGCTCAGCATTTGCAGCCAGTTTTGTGTTTTTATTATTCCTCACCTTTGTTGGTAGACTGATAATGTAACGTTAATATAATTAAATGTATGGTGTTTTAAAAAAGAAAATGAAAGGTGGGTTTACACCCACCCCTCATCCGGGGTACAACTCCCCTACGTGTTCGTTTTGATAGAGTCGCAGACAGGTGGAGTGAAGTTGAAAGCAAACCAAGTATTTATTACTGAATTCAGGAGAACCAATACATACAAGACAGTTAACAGCCGTCCCAGTAAAAGTTCTGACCCCCCTCTGATCTGACTCCATGTTTTATACCCCAAAATGACGTGAAACCTGCTGATGAGGCGTTGCTAAAATCATCTCATGTTAGTATGCATAATTTCACGTGTTAGTAATCCATTTCACGTGTCTGACCGGACCACTAGTGTCTGACCTTGACTGTGTTCTTCCAGAATGGAACATCGTGGCACTATCTGTGTGTGTGCGTCACCCCCCGCTTTGAAGCAGCGGTTTTAGGGAGGCACCCACACAGAGTAGGCCGCTTTGATCTAAGAGCCTCCTCTGTAGCAATTTAGTCTCGTACCGAGTGTACCAGTCGAAATCATACAGAGTGTACCAGCCGATGATTGATGGCCGTTAGTTAGGGTCATGCAGTGAACGAAATGCTTCAAGCATGAGCTACGCAAGTCACACAATAGATTTCATATGTTATATGTTAATGTGTTAATAACGCGTGGTTAGTACGCCATACAATAGATCCTATGTGTTAGTAAATGCCTTATGTATCATGTGGGTTAATTTGTCATATAATAGAGTCTGTGTTAGTCACATGCCTGATAAAGCAATGTTTTACTATATGTGTAAAGAATATATATTGTGGTTATTGGTTAATCTTCTATATAAATGTATATAAAGTAAAATGTGAGCATTGATTAGTCTTCTGTATAAATGTATATAAAATACAAGGTTTCACACAATGATTATGTACTTATAGATACTAAGTTAAGTAATCATAACTGAAAGATATTTGTCAATACACCCAAGGTATAATAAACAGTTACTCTTCAATGGTGATGACATTTTTTCAATGTTGGTTAAAAAGGCAGAAGGTAGAGGACATTATGTTGATTCAATGTTAAAATTTCAACGTTTGCACATCAATTTAATATTAAATGTTTTAGCGTTGAAATAACAGACAACTGTAGGATAAAAAAATCGTCTTAAACCATTTATCATTTTTAAATAGCCAACAAAAACAACTTTTTAAAGAGCCAAAAGAAACACCAAAAAATATAAAAGTGATTAGGAAGGTGTTGATATGTTAATAGATATCAACTGCATGATCACATCATTCTGCTTTTATAGTTGAAAAGCTGTTGAACCAAGACTGTATTCATCGCGTTTCCGTAGTGTAGTGGTTATCACGTTCGCCTCACACGCGAAAGGTCCCCGGTTCGAAACCGGGCGGAAACATTGTTTTCTTCTTTATTTCATATTTAAACGTCTATGCTATCACATACTGCTTTTTAAACGAAAAAATTTTAATATAATCCGTTTCGCTACCAGAACATTTCACCCTTAAGAGCTCAGCCCTGGCGCCAAATTAAAAATGAATGAGATAAACTGAGTAAGTAGCTCATTCATGGTCCGAGTAACGTTTAGCAGTTGAATTTTCTGACTGTATCAAGCTAAATTCAAGAATAGAAAACTTAATTATGTTTTTTTCCATTCAGTAGCGTGGAGAAGAAAGGTGCTTTTATTCTTTTTTTCAATTATCTAGTTTTTTGTTTCTGTCTTTCACAAACAGAATTTTAAGAAAAATGAAAAGTTTAATCTTCTCTCGATTTTTTTTTAGGTTTGTCCATGTTTGTATCTTGTAACACAAATCTGATGGTATAATCCAACTTGCAAAATGAAAAAAAAAATAATAATAAATTCTTGAAACTCCAATTGTGAGGGGCAGAGATAAAAAAATTATAATTTAAAAAATGGATAAAACGTATTTCTTGTACACTGCACTACATAAAAAAAATGGTCCTGATGACACAACAGTTTCAAACTTGTTTTTCACCAATTTAACAGGTCAGTAATAGTTAGAAAGAATGTAAACCGGTTGATTAATGCGTTTTAATTGTTAAAATGTTCGAATCATTAAAATAATACACTTAATAAGGTGAGATGAAAATAAACACGTTCCCACATTTTGTGTATTAAGTCAAGTCTAGTAGTCTACATATGTACAGGACATACAAATAATTTAATTTCTGTAACTCTCCTTCTCAAAAGTTACAGCAAGTACAGAACATAAAATTGTAAACATAAAAGAATGGGAGACACTATATGTACAATAATATGTACAGTAATTAATGCTCTCAGGATGTTCAATAAATGTCACTTAGGAACTTTATGAGTTAAAATAAGAGACTGTGCGTGCTGTGAGGGACTTTTAAAATGTAATTTAAATTGTCTTTTAATTAGCTCCTTTTGGGTTAAATATTATTTTGAATCACATTGAATATCCTTATTCGAAAACGAAAAAAATACTACAACTCCCACAATGCAACAGCGCGAACTCGGGTGGTAAGCTTTGCTTCCGGTGGTTTGGCGGTCCTTTTCCTGTGCCTAAACCGTGGAGTAGCTAGGCTGCTGAAGCCCTCCAACTCTATCTAAAGCCATCCACCTTCTTAGGCACGGTGTAAACTCGCCAAAATGACCGAACAGATGACCCTGAGGGGGACCCTTAAGGGCCACAGCGGTTGGGTGACCCAAATCGCCACAACTCCCCAGTTTCCCGACATGATTCTGTCTGCGTCCAGAGGTAAGCGGGTCTGCGCCATGTCACCCAGCCGGCTTGTGTGTGTGTGGCAGAGCGCGGAGCTCCCAGTGCCTTTAGGATTCTTCTATAGTTATGTAAAACACAGAGCGGGTATAACAGCACAGTGAGCTGCTCGAGTTAACCTACAGTGCTAAATACACCACTTAAAATTGGCACTTACCTGAAGGTAAAGTTAAGGCTAAACCTAACCTGTAGCTAGCTGACTTAACGTTAGTTCAGGTCTCCCCGAATTAGCACGTTAGCTAGCAAAAGTCTGTAACGTTATTTCTCACCATTAACTAATGACTTCTAACGCTAGCTATGTGGCTCAGGACAGTCTTGACTAGCGGGTGTCAGATTAGTATTTCATATTATCTTGCCAAACTTATTATCTTGCAATCATTTTTGACGCCAGCCTGAGTGCTGCTACGTTTCTTAATGCATTTGCTGCTTCCTATGGGGACCCCCGTAGCCTGGTCCTGTCAACAGCTAGTTTAGCTAATAATGAAACAAATACATAGAAAAATATTTATTGTTAATTTTTCAGTGCATACTATATCAACATAACACAAAAACTAAGAATATTTGCGTATGGTATTATTCTGCCATTGACTCATTTTATGTTATGATCTTGTGGGGTAATTTTCTTGGGATGCTCACCTCTTGGCCTGTCTCTGACATCCCCTAAATTTTGAGATGGTACTAAACTCCAAATTATGTCGCAACCTGCTTTTGCAGAACACAAGCTTGAAGTTGCCCTATCACAAGGGTCCTATCCAGATTAAATGTGGCATGATGCCAATTCTTGAAACAGACACCTGTAGACCACTGTAGCAGGACCCATGCTCGCAGGTGCTGCCAATCAGGAGCACCTGGGGTCACCAGAAGCTCAAAACAAGTGTTAATACCAACAGCAAAATAAGCGGTTTGGCAATGGCTGGTAGGATTTGGTAAAAAGTTTTTTTGGGTGCAGTCCACAAACTCAGCTCTGCTGCGCACCCCACAAATACAAGTTCCTTTCAAATGTGGCATCTTCTTATTTAAAAGTAAAATTAACAGGCTTTCCAACAGTATAAGATTTATTGCCATGAAGCATTATTACAACATAGAAATATCTACCACTTATAATTTTCCTAATTTTTTTTGCTATGTTTAGAATTGAAAAAAAAACTCTTAGCACAAGCAAGTAATAAACTTCTTTTCTTAACTTTTGTTGTCCTGCAGACAAGACCATTGTCATGTGGAAGCTGACCCGTGATGAGACTAACTATGGTGTTCCTCAGCGTGCCCTGCGTGGACACTCTCACTTCGTCAGTGACGTGGTCATTTCCTCCGATGGGCAGTTTGCGCTCTCTGGGTCTTGGGATGGCACTCTGCGTCTCTGGGATCTCACCACGTGAGTCTAGTATAGAGAAAATGCTCAGAAACTACCACAAAGTCTGACAGCTCTCTGTAATCTCTTGAATAACTGTAAGAGCAAATTCAGTGACACTCACATGTTGATTTTATTGGCTGTGTTGATGGTTTTCTGTTCTGCTCAGAAATGTGGTTTTGATGAGTGTTTTTTTTTTTTTTTTTTTTTTTGCTGTCACATAAACATGTATTGCCAAAATGTTCACTTTTTTATTTTATTTTAATTTAAATCAGTGCAAAAATATTTAATGTATAATATGTAGAGCAGCTGTCAGATTTAGATGGTCTAGAAGTGCAGAAACATCAACTTGAGATGCATGGTTTTGTGCTAGATTCAAGACATCTTAATAGCCTATTGGTGCAATTTTTACTTATTTGCCTTATTTCTTTCTTTAGGGGAACCACCACTCGTCGTTTTGTTGGACACACCAAGGATGTGCTGAGTGTTGCCTTCTCTGCTGATAACCGCCAAATCGTGTCTGGCTCCCGGGACAAGACCATCAAGCTGTGGAACACTCTGGGTGTCTGCAAATACACCATTCAGGTCAGACCCGCATCACTGATTGTAGCCTAACATCAATTAAGACGTGCACCAATATAATTTGGTTTGGAGCTTGTTGCTCAGATGTATAGCTTAGAATTTAAAGGTGTTTGCGTATCTGTCCATAGGATGAGGGCCACAGTGAGTGGGTGTCCTGCGTGCGCTTCTCCCCCAACAGCAGCAACCCCATCATTGTCTCCTGTGGCTGGGACAAGATGGTCAAGGTGAGTACTAACATGCTAGAGTACTTCAGGTAAACAGTACAAAACTGCATGAGTTATATATACATTCCAGCAGAGGTTTCTGTCATTGGTTCTAGGGGACCCCTACAACCTTGTCCTCATTGTTTTTAGTGGGTTCCTGCTCAAATGCAACACCTTCAACTTTAGAAGTGTTTGTTAAATAATTCCTTGGGTCATGTGAGTTTGGAACAGAGTAAACGCGAAAACACTAAAATGTGCAAAGCAGCAGGTTCTCCAGGACCAATGCTGGGGAACAGTGAGAGAAAGAAATAGGGTATAGAAGATTGGAAGGTTAAAGACTTGATTAAAACAGTAATCAAGTCTGAGGCTAGACTAGATAAAGAATTTCAGTAACGAATTGTTTGCTCTCTATGCTTTTAAAAACATTTAAAGTCATCTGAGATTATTAGGTTGTTGACTGTTTTTAATTGTGGAGTGTTTTGAAAATGCACATTTAATTATATTTAATTGTTTTGCTTTACAAGTTTTACTTGCTAATTGCAATATTCATATTAAGGTGTGGAACCTGGCTAACTGCAAGCTGAAGACCAACCACATTGGGCACACCGGCTTCCTGAACACCGTCACTGTTTCCCCTGATGGGTCTCTGTGTGCTTCTGGTGGAAAGGTACTGCTGTCCTTTACTTATTGCTGACTTATTGCCTTCCTGGTGTGCTGAGGCTAGGATCATGAGAATTTTAACTTTTGTTGGTGTTTTTGTGTTTTTAAAGTGTCCTTTTTAGTCTTTTTTGATGAGTGTTGTGTTCCTCCTGCAGGACGGGCAGGCCATGCTGTGGGATCTGAATGAAGGGAAGCATCTGTACACCCTGGATGGTGGTGACACCATTAATGCTCTCTGCTTCAGCCCCAATCGATACTGGCTCTGCGCAGCCACAGGTCCCTCCATCAAGATCTGGGTACTGCAGTCTTTATATTTTTGTTGGATTTTATTAAGCACTATTTTTTATTCAGTTGGTTTGTGATTGATTTCAAGCTTGTCACATTAGATTTTAGTGTTTTGGGTTTCCAGCTTTCACTCTAAAACAATGCTTATTTGCACAATGATTGTTGAACATAAGGATTTCCCATTTCTGAGTATGCTTTAAAATACTGCATTAGTTCTGTTTTATATTGTGTAGTTGAAGTCCTCAGTTTACTTTGTCTTCGATCCAACTATTAACGTTCAATAAGTAGGTAGTCACACTAATAACCTGTGTGATGCAATGTGTAAATAGGGATATATTCATGTTTTGGGATGCATTACAATAATACAGCTTGAATAAATGTGTATCCACTGAATTTTTGCCTTAAATGGTTACACAAGTGTGTCTCAGTAGCTGTACCAGGATGAACAGTAGTCTGTGTGAATAGTTATACTCATCCTTTCACATTTATAGCCTTATAGAGTATGTTCTGTTATGGTTATGAAGCTACACTTATAGGGGCAGCTCTTTTGAGTAATTACAGGAGTCAAAACTGAAGTTGACTGGTTTAATAACACACGCTGTACTGCTATAATCAATGTTTGATTAAAAAAAAAATTAACATTTACATTGTTGTTGCTTATATAATTATGGTAGTTATTAGAGGTGTAATGTAGGACTCTTAGCTTTGTCAGCTTTTTACTGTTTGTCAAATGGAAACACATTTAGAATAGGCCAAACTTTTTGGGGGCAGTTCACAAATTAATTATTAAAACACAAATTAATTAATAGATAAAATGTAAGACTGACCTTTAGACTAATATTTTGGCATTTTTTTTTGTGGTAAACGAATTAAAACCCATAACTTGTTTAAAATCACTTCAGCTAAAGTAAAGCTTTAGAGTGGTCAAGTCCACTATTTTAATGTCTTACTATGTTTATATTAAGCTAATCATGTTAACAAATTGTTGTTATTCAAATAGTGTTTCTGCAGTTTTCTTTTTAGGCTGTTGTAGGATGTATAGTACAAGTTAAAACATCAGCTGCTGCAGCATTGGCATCTTTCCTATAGTGTCCTTTTTTCTAACCTGTACTGGTTAATTTGTCACTGCAGGATCTGGAGGGGAAGATCATTGTTGATGAGCTGAGACAGGAGGTGATCAGCACCAGCAGCAAGGCTGAGCCTCCTCAGTGCACTTCTCTGGCCTGGTCTGCTGACGGACAGGTAAGAGCTCAACTTAGGGCTTGCTGTGTACTGCGAGCTGTTGTGCTTGTGAGTGTGTGGCAGAGTGTGTGTGCAACACTTGGTGTTGCTGTTAATTTGGGCAGTGAATACTTGGTATTACTTCTAAGTGAAAATGTGAGCTGGACCACTTGACCTTTTGCTACTTGCACTGGTACATATAAAATGTAAATGTAAATTCTGGATCTTGGCTCAGTTGCTGAGCATTTTTATTAAACATTGTTTTATTTATATTTGTTTTTTCTCAGACTCTATTTGCTGGCTACACTGACAACCTCATCAGAGTGTGGCAGGTTACCATTGGAACCCGGTAGACACCTTAAGTCCAAGAACAAAATGCTAAAAATGGAACTTGGATAAAAATCAATAAAGTGATAAAAATCGAAGCGTTTTGTATTTTGTCTTTATCTTTAGTGTCTGATTTACTTTGTCATGGTAATGTTATGACATAATGTTAAGAGAATATATTTGTGTGGAACGGGGTAAAAATATGGTTATTTTATTTGCTTAGTTGTGTACACAAACTGTGTATAGTGACTACCAAGCAGTATTTGAAAAGGAAAAAGATAAATGATTGTAGTGAATACTGTACTGTATGCTGGGATGTGGAGATGTATATCATGGCTGCTGGTATATCTAAAACAGGCTCTTGTGTTGTAATATGAAAAATGGACCAGTAGAAATGCTACAAAATTGCCTCGAATTAATTACTTTCACATTGACTTGTATGTAGAAATATGAAGGTATTTTAATTTCCTTATAAGATGTACTTTTGGAGATACATGATTTTGTATTATGAGTAGGAATGCTACTAATGATTATTTTCTGATATTTTTTTGTTTAGTCGGTTAGTCAACAATTATTTCTGCCATGTGCTCGATCTCTTAAAACAACAGAAAAACAGATGAACATGAGATTTAAAGGCATTTGCATGTGCAAATATTTAAACGTGGAAAGTACTGATATTTAGTTGGTAAATATGTAATCTGTAGTGTTTCGGCACTTTTGGAGAGACAGACCAAGTTGAGTGTAAACTGTGTAAGTGAGCCCATTACCCATCACTTATTGTTTTTCTGTCCCCAGTACTTTGTGTAATGCATTACTGTTACAAAATGCTGATTAGTCGGCAATTAAATTTATATTCGACCAATTTAAATAATCAACATTGTCGATTATATCAACGAATCGTTGCAGCCCTAATTACGAGTATTTTTAAAAGCATGAGTGATTGTAGACAGCGTAGTGCCCAGTATACCCCGTGATTATACAGAGTTATGTACTCTGGGAAGAATTGAGTTGGCTCTACCAATATTGGGGGCTGAGAAAAATTTCCCTTTGATAGAAATCTAAGTAGATTTAGAAAGAATTTCACTACATCACTTTAACCCCTATTTTAGCCCTGGTTTCCAGTTGTAGCAAGTCTGTACACTCCAGTGGCTCTAGACTACAGACACTGCAGTCATATATAGTGTATGATGGGCTAAGATATTTTTTCCCATTCGATTTTAGTTGCAGAAAATCAAACCGATTCCATCTGCAGCTAATGAAAGATGATTGTGATGTAACTATAGCAAAAAACACCCAGTGATGTAATTATAGGAAAAAATCCATACAAGCATATAACATTTAGCACTATTGCAGTAGTTGCAGTTGCTACTGTTGCACCAATTGTAGACGCCAAGTGTTACTTACCTCTAGCTCTTTATATAACGTATAGAGGCCATGCTGACCCTGTCTCCAAACCCACCACTTTGCCTCAAAACTAATTGTTTTTTGTTTATTTGCGCTGTTTTTCACTTTTGAACATCAAATAAATCTATGGAAGTTGTCGTTTTGAACTATAAACAGCTGATAACTATAACAGTATAAACTGATTAACTACACATATATATATGTATATATATACATATATATGTATGTATATATATACATATATATACATATATATGTATGTATATATATATATATATATATATATATATATATATATATTTATATATATATATATTTATATATATATATTATTTTATAATTTGCTTGCAGTGTGAATAGAATCTGAACAACATTACCTGTGTTTAGATCAGTAAAATCTATGTTTATCTGCATGTTTGACATCTCAACAGTAGAAAAATCCCACAGTACTCGATTAAAGATCTGATGCAACATGCCAGCAAAAGCTAACAGGCCTTTCTGCCTGTCTAAACACTTCACACGGTCAACCGGAGAAGACGCTTCAGTACAGTCTGAGCCGTGTGAATGTTGCCCGAGGCCATGCACACATTAAGCTGCAAATGCTCAGATTTTCTCTTTGTAATTAAATGTGTGCTCGTGGAAGCCACGAGTAAATGCTATCAAATCATCTCTAAAAAATTATCAAAAACTAATCAAAAATTAAAAAACATTTGTGGATTCGATTTAGACTAACTCTCAAGGAAAATATTCTTTAAATTTTGCTTAACTAAAATTTCACAATTTTCATACAAAACCTTGTATCTCCAGAATGGCAGTTTATTTACAGAACAATTTCTAAAGTCTTTGTCAATTGAAGCCAGTGTAAAACATTATATTCTTATACATGTTTGTGCATTACAGCAAGGAACAACTATTTATAATGGAGGGATGATACAAAATAACCTCTCATAGGTTTTTCTGTGACCTGATTAAGAAAAACATTGTTTTTCTAAGGAACGACTGTAATTGCTACCCAAATACGTATACTCGCACAATAATTTTTATTTTATTTTTATTCAAATTTGCTGCACATTTGCTTCATATAAACCCGAATTTTCTGATGACTTCTATGGTATAATTTGATGACGATTCTACAAAATATGGGTGTATGTGAAGCTATATCTACCTCTGCTCACAACACCATTACTGTTTGCAACCACATATCACATCAATCCTCTTTCTAACGTTTACACGGTTCCTGTGTTTTAGTAGGTTACAGACATGAGTTTTTGTAGTACAGCGCTTTCTTTGTGTGTATATCTATATACAGCTCTGGAAAAAAAATTAGACCACTCAAAAAGTTTCTTTTATTTTACCAATTTGAAAACCTCTAGAATATGATCAAGAGGAAAATCACAGCCATCAAACCAAGCTAAATTGCTTAAATGTTTGCACCAGGAGTGGCATTAAGTTATTCAAAAGCAGTGTGTAAGACTGGTGGAGAACATGCCTAGATGCGTGATTTGATGCGTGATTAAAAAACAGGGTTATTCTACCAAATATTGATTTCTGGACTCTCAAAACGTTATGAATATGAACATGTTTTCTTTGCATTATTTGAGCTCTGAAAGCTCTGCATCTTTGTTGTTATTTCAGCCATTTCTCATTTTCAGCAAATAAATGCTCTGAATGACAATGTTGCATTTGGATTTTGGGAGAAATTTTGTCTGTTGGTAATAGAATAAAACAACTAAGTTCATTTTACTTAAACATATACCTATAAATAACAAAATCAGAGAAACTGATTCTAAAACCGGTGTGTTTTTTCAGAGCTAATATGAATAATATAATATAACAGGCAGCAGTAAGTTCTGTGTCAGAGCTGCTGTTCCGTGGAAGCAGTGAATAGCTGTGGCTCGGCTGGAACATCTTGTGCTGTGGTGGTGAAAGCTCCCGGTTTAAACTGGAGAAAGAACTGCGCATGAAAGGGAAGAGGCCGCTGCTCTCAGCCGGAATGACCTATCGCAGTCCGGCTTAGTGGCAGTGTCGCTCCGGCCGTCCAATCAGGCCGGGCTTTACTGCGGAGCTCTCCATCCGGCGGTATAAAGACCGCCACGAGTCGGCGGTGTGACCGAGAATCCATCTTGAAGAGCTGAAGTCTCGGGCTCGGGAAGCGCTAACGGTAAGCCGGCGGTGGGTTTGTAGTTTAACTAGCTGGTATGGATGTGTGTGGCTGGTGTGGAGGTTTAGTTTAGAGTCTGTAGTTGGTGTTTTACCGATAGAAAAAGTCTGTATAGCTGAATAATTATCATTAGAACGGTTTAACTCCTTGTGGCTAGTTAGCTATTTTAGCTAACTAGCTACCGGCTAGCGTTAGCTTAGCTAGCAACCCCGTTCTAACGGATTTTTTTTGGTTATTTTTACATTTTGAAAATGCGTGTCCGTTATTTTATTTTATAACCATCAAAATCAGTTTTAAATTGGCTTGTCTCAGATTAGACAGTCTTTTAGCTGCTGTAGTTATAAGGTGAACCGTGAATGGAGTTAGCCGGTACTAGTTTGAATGGTGAAAGGGGGAGAGATCACACCCATACAGACACGCATGCTCCCCCACGTCTATTAGCTAACCTAACTGCTGCTTTTATATTGCGCTAGATCTTAACACTACATTTATTTCATGCATCCCTAAAAGGCGATAAGGAATAACTAGCGATGGCCGACGCTGAGCAGCAGTTCATGGAGACCTCCGAGAACGGGAACGGAGACAGCCTGAACGGCGCCGAGGAGCAGACTGCGGGCGACGCTCAGGATGACTCTCAGAACGGGGAAGGAGGACAGATCGACGCCAGTAAGAGCGAGGAGGATGCCGGGTGAGAAGACTTCACAGTCCCAGTTCATTTGACTCATGTTTGCTGTTTGTTTGGTGGCTTTTGTTCCAGCGCTCTTTGTTGGCGCCATGTGCCTCTCTTTGGTATGGGGGATGGGCCAGGCCTGGATGCTCTTCAGCGCCATTGGTAAAGCCTCCATTCATTGTAACTGCTGTGGATGGAGGTGGCTTGAGGTTTATTGTATAATCTGCCCCGACATTATGGGGACACTAGGCAGGGTTTTTAAATGCCACTTTAACGTTCTGATCTTATAGCTTAATGGTTCTTTATTTTAATGCTTTAGCTTCGTTTTCTGTTTCAGGCCCAGGAATGCAATTTTGTACAAATTAAGTGAACAATTTGGCCTAAAAACGTTTACTATAACTTGATATGGAACATTTTTAATATTAACTATTTTTACAATACCTGATCTGTTTTGACAGACAAAATGCATCAGTGTACAAATAATCCCTTATTTTTTATGTTTATTATTCATTCTAAATGGGCTGTGCTTGATTCCGTTAAACATTACTAATATGACTGGTGATATCGGCGATGCCTAGTAAGATATTTTGCTTCACTAATCCTTAATGATGAAGTCCTTACCCACCCCTAGATGTCATTCAGGTAGATGTGATGCTAGCTTTCTATATATTGAGCATTACATTTACTGCTTCCATAACCAAATTCCTATGCTCGGTTGGAATACTATTTGCCAAATGAGTCACCTCGATCTATGGAGTGTGGGCTGGTGCAGACTGAATTAAACATCTAATGTCTGAACAACTGTTTAAAGTAAAGCTGCTTTGTAAAAAGCAAAAGTGGTTTTGAAAAGACTACCATATTTATTTGGTTTGTTACAGCTTTAGAAATTATTACAACTATTGCAGCATTGAAAATTATTATTATTAAGACAATTATTGCGCTTGTTTCAGACAAGAATCTCATTCAAATCTGTTCTTTTTGCAGAAAAATGTTTGTTGGTGGACTTAGCTGGGATACAAGCAAGAAAGACCTTAAAGACTACTTCTCCAAGTTTGGTGAGGTGACAGATTGTACCATTAAAATGGACTCCAACACTGGCCGATCACGAGGGTTTGGATTTATCCTCTTCAAAGAAGCAGCCAGTGTAGAAAAGGTATTTGTACATACATGTTACAGTCTACAGTTGTGTATATTGTGTACCTTGACTGGCTTGTAATTGGTTTGTTGTGTTGCGTAGGTTTTGCAGCAGAAGGAACACCGGCTAGATGGGCGGCAGATTGATCCCAAAAAAGCAATGGCAATGAAGAAGGATCCAGTAAAGAAAATATTTGTTGGCGGCCTTAACCCTGAAACAACAGAAGAAAAGATTCGGGAGTACTTTGGGGCGTTCGGAGAGGTGAGGGTTGACTTTTTTTTTTTTTTTTTTTTTTTTTTTGTGTGTATGATGCAGATTTTGATTTGTTTTTATATATTTAATTTAAATGCTCATCTCTCCCTTTTCTAGATTGAGTCTATTGAACTTCCCACTGACCCAAAAACCAACAAAAGGAGGGGGTTTGTCTTCATTACTTTTAAAGAGGAGTCGGCTGTCAAAAAGATCATGGAGAAGAAATACCATACTGTTAATGGCAGCAAGGTAACAAGACTTAGTGCTTTTAAAATGGCTTATTAAAAATTTGGCTTCTTTCCACATCCCCACCCCATCTACCTTGCTGAAATCGTTCTTGCTCATTTCAGTGTGAGATTAAGATCGCCCAGCCCAAAGAGGTCTACCAGCAACAGCAGTATGGAGGTCGTGGTGGTGGTTATGGGGGCCGTGGCAGGGGTCGTGGTGGTAAGTCAAATTGGCATTGAATTTATTCACTTATGTCATTTTTGGCCTTACAACATTTTGCATTACAGTTGGATTTAGCTGTAATTGATGCACATCTGTTAATGGTATTAAAGTGGAATGTATACAAATGTAAAGAGAAGACTTTTCTGAGACTTGATTTCTGCTTTTCAGGCCAGAATCAGAACTGGAACCAGGGATACAACAACTACTGGAATCAGGGTTATGGTGGTCAAGGCTATGGATATGGTGGCCAACAAGGATATGGCAATTATGGGGGTTATGGCAACTATGACTATTCTCCTGGCTACTATGGATATGGCGGTGGATATGATTACAGTAAGTGGAGACTCCTTGCTTCCGCTTGCCTGATCACTGTGGTTATCTTGTCTCTGCACAGAAGCGCTCAGTCCCTCTTTCTCTCATTTTCCAGACCAGGGCAATACAAGCTATGGAAAAACTCCAAGACGTGGAGGCCACCAGAGTAGCTACAAGCCATACTGATCACATGTAGTGCAGGTATGCATTTTTTAGTGTTGCGTTTTGTGGTCAAATGTAGACATTAGCATTTTAGATTTCACGGAAAATTCTCATTTGTGTGAACAATAAATTTGTTCTGTTCCATGGAAATAGTAAAGAAGGGACATGGGTAGCAATGGGATCTTTCCAAATTGGACTTCTAAATTATCCTATAAAAGATGCATCTCAACTACACTACTTGATCAATAAGGGTTGATGACTGCTCATTTGCTTTTGGGCAAATGCTTAAATCTTCTAAAATTAAATGCAACAAACCTCTCAGCTTTGCACAGTGCCTGGTGCCTTGATCTGTTCCCTCATTTCTGCTTTTTTATTTTATTTTATTTTTTGGCTTCTTAAGCATGCTTCCTCCAGCCTTTCTTTCCTGATTTTGCATCTAATCATACTTGCACGTTTTTGTTTTCCACCTTCAGGTCGTAAGTATTTTCAACCCAAGAACCCATAATGATGGCAACAGCAGCAGGACGTGATTCAAGATGAGAATTTAGTATGATGGGACTCATGCTCCATTTGTGCAAGACAACAGATGACTGGGGAAGCAGTGTCACTTTTCCACACTTTTTATTTTTATTTTATTTCCTTTGTCCACATTTCCAGTCATGGAAGTGTAATTTTTACTGTACTTTTTGGTACCTTTTTTGAATCTAATGTATTGTATGGTTGTATTTTACATGTTGACTGGATTTGCAGCATATGAGAATCAGGAGCCGCCAGAGCTTTTGAAATAAAACATTTTTGAGTAACTTTTTTTCCAGTGTTTCCAGATTTACTATTTCCTGTTGCATGTTTGCAAACCTGCACCAAGTATGGGAGGGGTGATTGAGTTAGCACAGTATCATAAAAGATGTCTAGTAAATGTCAGCATTTGGTTAGTGTTGCATTGGCAGTTTTGCTTATTGCTTTATTTTGATTTTTAATTTGTTAGGCCTTTAACTGGCTGATGGTAACTGGTAAAGTCTAAGCTTATGGCTTTTCTGCCTTTACTGAATTCTCATTCCTATAGTGTCATTGATGAATTGTTAGAAATAAACCTTGTTTAAGATTTGCCAATCCTTTTCTTGTACTTATTTACGGTGATAATGTTAATGGTAGTGGTAAAGTTTCCTTTTGTGTACATGCTGACAAATTTAAGTCATATGAGGAATGCACTTAAGATTGGGTGGGGAAAAATGATCCAGTGCTTATTAGGTTGTGCAAGGTTTTTAAACCAGAAATGGTCAAGCTTCCTGCAATACAATTTCATTTGGTTTCGTTGTTTGCTGTAATTTTAAAATTTGTTTGGACTTGTATTTTAAAGAGGGCATGTTAACACTTATGGTAGTTCAATATTTAGTTTGCCTTCTCCCTGCTATCAAGTGCCCAGCAGCTCCATTTAAATGTATTTTGTTAGACAAAACTAATGACTCCAGTTAAGTTCTTTTTGGCTTAATGGTTTACTGCTTTTAGTTTTAGGTGGTCTGGCCTGAGTTTGTCTGATTTTTGAAGAGTAACTTGTTTGTAAATGGTGTTTGTAGCAGCTGCTGTTTTGTTTTTATTGGCATTAAAGACCAATAGTGTGCATTTTGCCCACCCAACTGTAATAGTTCATCTTTGTTGCCAACCACCTAAAGCTACTGGAATTAGTAGAACACTGTCCCACATTATGACCAACAGACTGTGTACATCAGTACTGGAAAATGGAGGTAAAGCTGCTGTGTCCACGTATTGACAGACTTAACTGCAGTGTCACAATTTATGCATCACAATGGTTCTTAACAGAAAAGTAAGGGCTAGTTTTAATGGCTAATTTTTTTTTTCTTTGCCCCTGGACTAATTTGTGTTTAAAGAATCTTACATCATTTTTTTAACAGTAAGAAATTAGCAAAAAATTACAGAAAGATGTTTCTAATTCCTTTTTACTTAATGTAGCAACAAAACTTAATAAAAAAAGAAAAAAATCTAATCAATGATACTTTCTTACATAAATTATATTTTTCCTTCTGGTACAAATTAAAATGAAGCTGTTATGTATTTTGAGTTGTAAAGATTAGAGAATTGTGCTTGGGATCAGAGGAAAATCTAATGCATTTTAGCTGTAAAAAATGACCTTAAGATCAGTCCTAGAATTTTACTCACGAGTGTAAAAATCTGACATCAGATAGTAGGCAATGTAAATAAAATGTTGGCGTCCCAGACAAGTAGTCAAGGCATGCCCTCACTGGACATCTGAAAGTATAAATGTTTCCGCCCGGTTTCGAACCGGGGACCTTTCGCGTGTGAGGCGAACGTGATAACCACTACACTACGGAAACATACTGAACCACCAAAAACAGGTAAACAAGTGCCTTTATGACAAAAGTGAGGGTTGTAATTACTGGGGGTATTGGAGGGGTCTGACCAGTCTAGTTAAGACTTGCGTTGTAATAAGGTTTTAAAGCACTTCTATGAAAAACCTTTTTTGGATGTGTTTATTTGAGAACCCTCCACCTTTGTTTCATAATCATTAAGAAATGAATGTACATATATGTTCATAATACACTTTTAAATGAATGTACATATGTTCTCCTGTACTGTTTTTCAACACTTATAAAATGTGCTTAATTTGGGTCGATTTTATTCTGGTGCATGACGTTTGGTTAGACAGGAATCCACCTAAGGTCCAAAGTTATAAATATGATGATTAATTATAATATGATTAATTAATGAGTAGTGCAAATTTTATTGATTATTGGAGGGTTAAAAATCCTGGGACACTATTGTTTCAATAACACTCTTTTAGAAAATTCAGATTGTGCTTAATATTCAAGACTGAAATGATACTGATACCAAATTGAAGTGACTCTTGTTTTGGTTTATGAATGATAATGTGATTCTCTGCACTACAAAATAAACATTGTTTCCGCCCGGTCTCGAACCGGGGACCTTTTGCGTGATAACCACTACACTACGGAAACCCCTCCAGTGTCAACGATCCTTTTGGACCTCACAATCCACAATCATACACTACATCACCATAGATTTAATACGTTTGTAATGAGAAAACCCTGGGTGTCAAAAACTCAGAGAACACCTAGAAAAGTATCAGAACTTAAAATAAGGTAAAATAAGTCTGACTGCAGCGCAACCCACCGTAGAACACCTTCAACGTGGTAATAAACGTAAATAGAACCTCCCTCTGACTTTGTCAGTCAACAATAGATATCAGCTGTGATTTGTTGAGGTAAAGACCCCACATACAGTCCAAAAACATGGTGGGTACAGTTTTAAGCCTTCCTTAGCCTACGAAGTGCCCATCACTGACATCCATATATAAGTCACATGGAAACTGGACAACACTTTTCTGGGTCTCAGACGGGCCACGTGGACATGTCATCTGAGAGAATAAACAATGTTTCCGCCCGGTTTCGAACCGGGGACCTTTCGCGTGTGAGGCGAACGTGATAACCACTACACTACGGAAACCGATGAAAATAACTGTTTACTGGGCCACCATACAGGAACAGGGGTTTAATATGACATAAAGTAAGGCTTGGAATTATTGGGGGAATTGGAGGGGTCAGACCATTCTAGTTAAGAATAGCATGGAACAATCTTGTAATACGGATTTAAACACGCCCTTCTTTGGAAAACCTTTGTGTATGTGTTTAGTTTAGGAACCAGCATCATTTTGTCTCAATCAGTAAGAAATTAGCAGACCTAAAAATGACAGAAAAACCTATTCCTGATATATTTTTTACTTGATGTATAAATGAACAACAAAGCTCAGGTTTCATGCTGGTGAAGGCGAAATTTGTATTGAGGAAATCATTGCTGTCAAAAAGTCATAGATTACCTAGACAAGCATCAGAACTTCTGAAACAATATACTTCAGGCAGATGAATCCTCAATCCAATTATTTGGTGACAACGCTGCATTTACACTGCTACGTCGCGTCAACGCAAATGATTGCACTACCCCCCTCCAACTGACCGCATGTGGGCGTTACAAAGGTGTTCCATGCATCGTCCAATTAAATTGTTTTAATAAATGGGAGATACGTTTATACAAGCTATTATTATTTCCTATAAACTAAAAAATATAAATGTTTACGTAGAAATAAAACATTAACATTTTAAAAACCACTAAATCACCACACAGATTAAATACGTTTGTAATAAGAAAATCCTTGCTGTCAAAAAAGTCAGATAACACCTTGACAAACATCAGAACTTCTAGAACAATGTGCTTCAGACAGATGAATCCACAATCCAATTATTTGGTAACAGTAACCGAAAGCATGCTTGGTGCAAAACCAATCACAGCACTGAGCACAAGAAACTATCAGGTATTGACAGTCGCATGTGTTCACTACGCTTAACGTCACCAAAGGGCCATGTTTAAAGTAGTGTTAGCAGTACAGTTAATTTAAAGCAATGAAAAGTACCATTGTCTCTGGGACTATTGTTTGTTGCACAAAGCTCTGCATTGTCCACTATTTTACATATATTTGATTTTAAGAACAGGGTTTCATACCCAAAATCTTCTCAAAACTATGGATAAACTGTGTCTTGGGCAGCAGGCAAATTTTGCGCTATAACAAATTTTATTAAACAATCAGTGTAAAAATCATTAAACGTCAGACATGATTCTAAAGTACAGTAGATAATAGAATGTGTAATTTCCTTTTAAGCCATATTAATCTGATTTTGCTGTGCTGTGTGGGTGTCTGTGTGCTAGCCTGGCTTATCCAAAACATTGCATAAATGTAATTTTAGCATTAGCAAAGCTACATTAGAAGACGAGAAATCGGCTCACATTAGTGCACCATTATAAGAAAAGCGAATTCAAATCTTGTAAAATAAGTCTGATTGCAGCACAACCTGGCCACAGAACACCTTTAACATGGTAATAAACACAAGCCTCTTCCTGACTTTACTTGTCAACAACACATATCCCACTGTAAAGTGAAGCCCTGACATGCGGTTATAAACCAATGTGAGTATTGTGTTTAAGCCTTTCTAGAGCCATCACTGGAGCCCATATGTAGGAGCCACATTGAAGCTGGAAAACACTCGTCTGGGTCCCTGACGTGCAGCCAATGCATGCCTCAGGTGGACAAGTCATCTGGGAAAATAAACATTGTTTCCGCCCGGTCTCGAACCGGGGACCTTTCGCGTGTTAGGCGAACGTGATAACCACTACACTACGGAAACCCCTACCAGCACATGCTCCTTGAGGACCCCACAATCCACAATAGGACTCTGCAGTACTCTGCTTCAGACTGATGAATCCAATATCCAATTATTTGGTAATTGCATGTGATCGCACTGCCCCCCTTCAACTGGTCGCATGTGAGCGTTCACAAAGGTGTTCCATGCGTCGTCCAATTAAATCGTTTTAATAAATGTGAGATGCTTTTATACAATCTATTATTTCCTATAAACTAAAAAATATAAATGTGTATTTATAAATAAAAATCTTTGATTGAGCCTAATTACACTATCTACTGAGCAGCATATAGGCTAACAAAGGCAAATTTTTCCAATTATATTATATATCAATATTTTAAAAACCCACATTAGACCCCAACAATCTCTGCAGCCTTTCTCCACGCACTATTACGCTGATTAGAGTCCCTTTAAATTAGCAGAGATTTAACATAAAGTACAGGGAAGCCTGAAACTTCTCTTCCATGCTTCTCTGGAATGCTTGAAAGTGGAACTAAATTGTTTTTGATAGGCAAACACATTGGATTGGATAGGCAAACACATTGGATTGATTGGATAGACGCATCGCGTTGGACAGATTAATTTGCATAAAGTTCACCTCGGCTCAACATTTCATTGCATCGCATCTCGACGCGCCGGACCCATTATGCTCCACACAACTGCGTCTGATGGAGCCGTCGCTTCCCATTTAAAACGAACGGGATACGTCGCTGTGTGTTGTCGAGACGGAGCAGTGCATGTTTGGTGCAAAATCAAAAACAACACTGAGCACCGGAAACTATTGGCCGTTGACAGTCGCGTGTGTTTACTACGCTTAGCGTCACCAAACCGCCATGTTTAAGGTAGGGTTATTAACGTGTGGACAACACGTTTCTGTGTTCCAGACGGGCCGCCAATGCATGCCCCACGTGGACATGTCATCTGGGAGAATAAACAATGTTTCCGCCCGGTTTCGAACCGGGGACCTTTCGCGTGTGAGGCGAACGTGATAACCACTACACTACGGAAACCGATAGAGACATAGATCTCCTGGGCCACCATATGGGAACAGGGGTTTATGATGACATAAAAGTAAGGCTTGGAATTACTGGGGGAATTGGAGGGGTCAGACCATTCTAGTTAAGACTTGCATGGAACAATCTTGTAATACGGTTTTAAACACGCCCTTCTTTGGAAAACCTTTTTGTATGTGTTTAGTTGAGGAATCGCCGCCATTTTGTCATAATCAACAAGAAATAAGCAGACCTTAAAAATGACAGAAAAAGCTATTCCTGATATATTTTTTTATTGATGTATACATTAACAACAAAGTCTGACTTCATGCTGGTGAAGGTGATTTTTTTTACATGCAAAGTATACTTTTCCTTCTAGTAAAATTAAAATGTAGCTGTTATATGTATTTTGAGTCTTAAAGATTAGAGATTCATGCTTGGGATCAGAGAATCACTGATTTGATCCCTAGGACCAGCTGAGGTTCCTAAACTTAAAATATATTATACACAGAGGTTCTCCTGTACTATTTTACAATACTTATAAAATGTGCCTAATGTTCAAAATGCAAATACTACTGACACCAAATTGAAGTAACTGTTGTTTTGGTTTATAATTGATAATGTGATTATCTGCACTAGAAAACGAATACTGTTTCCGCCCGGTCTCGAACCGAGGACCTTTCGCGTGTTAGGCGAACGTGATAACCACTACACTACGGAAACCTCTGCGAGTACGTTCCTTGAGGACCTCACAATCCACAATAGGACTCTGTAGGACTCTGCTTCAGACTGATGAATCCACAACCCAATTATTTGGTAACAACGCTGCATTACTACAGATTCATTTGCATAAAGTCCACCTCGGCTAAACTTTTCTTCGCATCGCATCTCCCAGACTCGCCGCGCCGGATCCATTATTTTAATTATATTTGAATTTAAGAACAGGGTTTCAGACTCAAATCTTCTTAAAACTATGGTTACACTGCGTCTTGGGCAGCAGGCAAATTTGGTGTGTTCAGACATCTAGAAATAATGAGCAATTTACTTTTTACTTAATTTAATCAAGTGCTTACTAATTTTTACACATTTTAACAATCTAACCCTAAAGATCACTATTAACCCTAAAGATCAGTCGTAGAATTGAACAAATTTTATTTAAAACAAATAATCAGCGGAAAAAATCATAAAATGATTTAAAAACAGGGTTTCAGACCCAAAATCTTCTCAAAACTATGAATAAACTGTCTTGGGCAGCAGGCAAATTTGGGGCTATGAAAATCTTTTTTCAAAGCATATAGTCAGTGTAAAAATCATGAAACGTCCAATGTGATTCTGAAGTACAGTCGACAGGGGCGTAGCAGCAAATTCTGGGCCCTGTACACCCTCTATGTTAATGGCCCCTATCCATGCCAGTAAACAAAGGAAAGTGAGCGAAAAAAAAAATTTCATGGGCCCCTCTCCCTACTCGGGCCCTGGGTAGTCAGGTCCACTTTTCCCCCCACTACCACGCCCATGACAGTCGATAATAGACTGTGTAATTTTTTTGAGATCACAATAAATTGATTCTGCTGTGCTGTTTTGGTGTCTGTGTGCTAGCCTGGCTAATCCAAAACATTGCATAAATGTAATGTTAGCGTTAGCAAGCTACATTAGAAGACGAGAAATCGGCTCACATTAGTGCACCATTATAAGAACTCCTGGGCACAATATAGGAACAGGGGTGCATTATGACATGAATATAAGGGTTGGAATTACTGGGGGAATTGGAGGGGTCAGACCATTCTAGTTAAGACTAGCATGGAACAAAATTTGTAAAACGGTTTTAAACACGCCCTTCTCTGGAAAACTTTTTTGTGTGTTTATTTGAGGATCCTCCACCATTGTTTCATAATCAGTAAGAAATTAGCAGACTTAAAAATGACAGTACAAGCAATTTGCACAGTGTAAATAAACAACAAAGCTATGGTTTAATGCTGGCGAGGGCATGCGAAGTAATGTATGTAAAGCAGTTATAAGAATTTTGAGTCTTAAAGATTAGAGAATCATGCTTGGGATTAGAGGATTTCTGATTTTGATCCACAGGATCAGCTGAGAACTTTGAAATGTGTTAAACACACAGGTTCTTCTGTACTGTTTTACAAAACTTATAAAATGTGCTTAATATACAGAACTGAAATGATACTGATATCAAATTGAGATGACCCTTGTTTTGGTTCATGAATAATAATGTGATTCTCTGCATTACAAAACGAACATTGTTTCCGCCCGGTTTCGAACCGGGGACCTTTCGCGTGTTAGGCGAACGTGATAACCACTACACTACGGAAACCCCTGCCACGATGCAGACATTTGTGGACCCCACAATTCACAATTATACATTACATCAGCGTTTCTCAACCTTTTTTCTATCAAGGCACCCTTTAAATATATGCGAGATGTCAAGGCACCCCAGTTTACGGACGGGGGGGGGGGGGGGGGGTGGGGGGGGGGGATGGGGGGTGCTGGCGCAGTACTTCAGGTGAGAACGAGGGGTGTTGCTGGCGGAATATGAAATAAAATAGCGCGTGCATCGCGTGGGGGGACAAAAACTTTACAGTGTGTCCCAATTTAGGGGCTGCATCCTTCAGAGGCTGTATTCGAAGACAGATTGCGTCACAGCTGCGCAGTAATACACCGCCTCTGTGGGTCGCATCCTTCAGAGTATGCTGCCTGTGAATTGGGACACACCCCGACACGAGCTGACTCTGGAAAGGAAATATGCACGTGAGGCGCAATATTTTGACGGCACCCCCGATGAAGCCAGACAGCACCCCAGGGTGCCGCGGCACCCTGGTTGAGAAACACTGCATTACATCACCACACAAGTTTAATACGTTGGTAATGAGAAAATCCTTGCTGTCAAAAAAGTCAGAGAACGCCTAGACACAAACAATGAAAAACACATGAACAAGCATCAGAACTTGTGGAATAATATGCTTCAGACAGATTAATCCACAATCCAATTATTTAGGAATAGTAAAAGAATGCATGTTTGGTGCAAAACCAAACACAATACTGAGCACAATAAATCTTCTCAAATCTTCTAAAACTATGTTAAACCGTGTCAGCAGGCAAATTTGGTGCTGTTACGTTATATGAAATACTCCACACTGACATCACATGGCAAGTGCCAAAACGGAGACCCCACGTGTAGTCCAAAAACAAAAAGCCTCACGTATTTGTGTAGTTTCCGTAGTGTAGTGGTTATCACGTTCGCCTAACACGCGAAAGGTCCCCGGTTCGAGACCGGGCGGAAACAATGTTTATTGAGAAATCTAAACGTCTGAAAATCCGTAACCGTTAACATTACTAATCATTGTAAACAATTATGTTAGTGTCCGG
The DNA here is from genome assembly GCF_023375975.1 of Astyanax mexicanus. Classification (NCBI taxonomy): domain Eukaryota; kingdom Metazoa; phylum Chordata; class Actinopteri; order Characiformes; family Acestrorhamphidae; genus Astyanax; species Astyanax mexicanus. The sequence continues at coordinate 14,703,590 of NC_064424.1, forward strand.
CTTAAATGTATATGTACAAACCAACCTGTTTAATTTATCGTGAAACAGATGCCAAATATCTGTATTTAACTCTCCTGAGTTAATTAACTGAAAACTTAAACATAGTGATGGGAAACTGACCTTTATTCATTCATTATCTGCACCTTTTTTACAGATAAAAGTAAGACAGTATACGTGCAGAATAAAAACTGTTTTAGAACATTAAGGTACAAGAAGCTGCAATCACTACAACAGATGCATTTAACAACTCTTCAGAGTGCATCATAAAATGTTATCATATTATGAAATAA